>NW_027466475.1:2532500-2812500 GCF_050575085.1 Anarhichas minor | reverse complement strand
CTCCGTCTCCTCTCTTCTTGTTCTTAATCTGTCCACATAAAGACGCGGTTGTTCTGTTTCTGACTCAGTCGGTCCAAAGTGAGTATGAGGGACAAAGGTACACGGATACGACGTCTGTCTTCCTTCTCAGAGCTTAAGTGGATGCTGCTGAAAAGGTGGGCCTTTATGTCTGACCCCAGGAGGTCAGACGGGATTGTGTGTGTGTGTGTGTGTGTGTCTCCATCACCCAGCTGTTCTTCCACAGCCGGAGGTACCTGGTGACCTGGAGAGATGCTGCTTGTTCATCTTGTTGTCTTGCTTCGACAGATCCCATAATTTCGTATTGTTGATGTGATTGAAACTATGAGGAATAATCCCGTGAATGCAGACGGAGTAGATGATAAACAGAACAGAGAGGAACAAGGAAGCTCTCGGGTCCTGAGATAATATTGTCACAGACCGGATTCCTCCACAAACATGGAGAAAAACTCTCTTTTTTCCCGCATTAATGCATAAATAGAAATGTAACTACCTGCAGAGTGGAAGTCATTTCCTGGATTAAAGAAAAACATCAGTTATGAGGTAATCAAGTGGCAACGTCAATAGACGATCTCATCCATCAGACTTAGAGTTGGTGGTATTATTCCTGCTACAGGTCTCATCTGATAAATAGATCCATTTATAGTAATAAAGGAGAAGAAGCGTTTCCTGATGTGCTCTGTTAAGAGGAGCTTCTGAAAGCCCAGAGGATTTTCTCTGTCCAATCAGAGGCACCGGAGGGTCCAAGTCAAGAGATGAAAGAGCCAGAGGAAAGAAATGATTCTCTGTTTCTGGGTCAAGAACTAATTGATTTCCTGATTAGTCGTCCATCAACCTAAATCACAACCTGCTCTCACACCTGCGATGGGAGTGTGATTTAACCGTTGAGGAATTCATTAATGTGGAGCAGTTTATTTATCTCTTTAACAAGTCTATTCCTGTTAGTCTGAGACATAAAATGTAATGAAATGCGCGGCACAATAAAAGAGAGAACGTGTACGATATGAAAATTACATTTTCTCTTAAAGTTAATTTTGACTGTTGTTTTTTTTCCCCCCCTGAGAGGAATTTGACACGCATGATTATTCGTCTCTTGACGACAGCTCAATTAACGCAATAATTTTGTTTTTTCGTTTGTTATCATCAGGGGAAATATGCCGCGAAGCAAGAACTTACACAGGGTAACACCAGCAGTGGTGGAAATATACATATAGGCTGTTAGTGACATTCATGCATTTAATTTGTGGAATGAGGCTGGATCCTCATGTGATACGTAAAGCTTCAGCGCTGCAATTATCTCCTCAAGAGCACAATGTAAGCATAATTTCCCCAGACTGCGTAATTATCTCTGAGTAGGATGACAAACTCATCACAGAAGTTTTCGGGAAACAAGCGGTTTCACTTGAAGCGAGTACGCTCTGAAGCAAGACTCTATTTTTAACCACTTTGTAACCAGGTAGTGAGTTCCTGCACGTTACATGCATACAGTCCTTTCAAAATAAACTTCAGTGTTCACAGGAAAACGTGCAGTTACGCAACAATCTCTGAACCGCGTCGGCTATCGGTCTGAAGAGGGATTAGCCTCTAAGTGTGTGGGGCTAGATCTCTGTGGTCCTGGTGTAGCCAGCGGATATCCGGGCCAAGACTTCCTTTTCCGTTTATGGTCCGATTGGCAACTTGAGATGCGGTACTTAAGTTGGAGTGACGTGTACGACCGGATTCTTTCACAAGTCGCCAGTTTACAAACTAATTTCAAACCAACAGAAAGCTGAATCATAATCAGACAACAGTCGGTGGGTTCCCAGACATCTGCTCAGACGTGATTGGTCAATACCGTCCCAACAGAAACCAGAAGGCTTCCAATGTCAAAACCTTGACCCTTCAACAGATTCCGTTTATAGACGTTACAACAGACATACAGTCTCTTTTCAAAATAAACTTCCAACGTAGGTTTGCTTAGTTTTTAGGTTTAGTTCAGCAACAAAAGTACATCCTCCCCTCCTCCATCCTCCCCTCCTCCATCCTCCCCTCCTCCATCCTCCCCTCCTCCATCCTCCCCTCCTCCTACAGACAACAGTTGCTCTGCTTTGTGAGAACAGGTTGCCTTTACAGCCGCTCTTTAAAATCGTTTGTCTCCAGAGGATCAACAACACCGCTGCCAGCAAGAAAGTTTGTCGTTCTCATCGAGCCAAAGACTGAACAGCTCCTGCAGAATAAACCAGGCGGGTTTCAGCCTCGGTTTCAACGACGCTCAACGTCTCGTTTCACAGGCTCGTTTGGTTAATCGAGGCTGCACTGCAGCGAGACGCAGGATGCATAACTTTTCTTTAATTCACGTGTTGCAGCAGGAAACGTCCCGGCTGCAACGTCGGACTCTTAAGCTCATAACTATCGATGCTCTTTATTGCATCTAATGAAAAAATGTATCTGTCCCTGTGGAACCAGGTTGTCATAATTAAAGACACTTTGCTGGCGCTGCATTAAATGTCAAAATGACACAACTGTTTATTGTCTAACTTTAAAAACACAGGCGTACACAGACACATTCACACTTTTTTCCCCTTTTCAACCCTAAAGTATTCTGATTATTCTGATGAATGAGATCAAATAATCTGATAAATATACGTTTTAAAGAGTAACAGTAGAAATATGAGTCACTGGTGAGGAATCCCAGTTCGGAAGAAAACTGCGTGCTATTAAGTCGGTGACAAAGGTGTCTGGCTTTGTGTTTTTTCGGCGTCTGCAGCTTTGAAGGCCATGTGCTCGCATCTCCTCAGGCCTCAGCACGTAAAGAAATATTGTCTTATGTTTGGTCTCCGCTTGGGTCAATGCTTTCCCTTCAATTTGGATATCATTAAGGGAGTATTTTGGTGCGCTCGCGGTAACCTGATACCATTGACTGATGCTGATCGCTCCCCACAGGGCCTCTCTCTCTCTCTCTCTCTCTCTCTCTCTCCCTCCCTCCCTCCCTCAGCAGGCAAAGGCGAACCCAGCTGCAATTATAATACTTAAAATAATTCCACAAAAGTGGAGCCATCATTGAATAATTCAGCCTTCTAGTCTTGTCAGGACTTTGCTAGACTTATGACATCATTCAAGCTGAGTATCTTCTAGCAGATGTGTGAGCTAGACAATACTCAGGAACAGGAATTCTGAACAGAACTTTTTGGATGTTTTTTTGAAGTGAGATTCAAGCTGCTGTTTCCTAAAAAACTAAAAACGCACGTGAGCTCCAGAAAGTGTCTCACCTGCTACTGAAGTGGGTAGTTGCGACCCCCGATCGGGCTGTGCAACAAAGCCCCAGAGTGGTCCGATTTGCGCGGCTATGTAAACAAATCGTGTTTAATTTTACATGAGTATTTGCTTGGCGCCCAACACCCTAAGAGCACGGCCATATCATTAATAAGCCAGACTTGCTCATCAGACTGTAAATGGCCTCGCTTCATGTATAAAATATCAGAGGAATAGAGTGGCCCTGCATTTCTAAAGAGGCCTGAATGGACCGCTACAGTTCTTAGCCGGTGGATTTATGGAGCACGTCAACACCTGGACTCGCCGATGTTTACCGCGCCTCTCCCCACGGCGCCCGGCGGGTTGATGAAGGGCCGGCGTGGAGCAGGTCTTTTAGTGGATCCCTGGACGGTTCTGAGTTTAAAGCTGTCTGTTGGGAGCTTTGCTGCTTCTCTGTACACAACCAGATCCTCTGCAGACAACATGAGCTGGCAAATAAAAAGTTGTAGAGCCAGTGCTACGCTCACTTTATAGCTTGTACTTTTCTTAATATTTGTCAAACCCACAGAAGTCATAAATGTCACTGAGCAGTAAAATCCATGTCCCAGCAACCAATCCTGATCCGACATTAATGTCCAACATCCTTCAATCCCAACTTTGTAATTTAAGCCCTAATGTCCGGCAATAAAAAGCAGAACACTGTCTCCTACAAATGATGTTTGTATTTCTATGATTTGCAACAGAAAATATGTTTTGGAAGAAACATGACGCCAAACAGATTGTTTTTATCAACATAGTTATGAAATGTTCATGACAACATGTTATGCTGCTGCATTATTATCCTCTTCATGGTCACTGGATGTTTAGGGACTCGCAGCACCACGGTTTTAAATGAATGACAAAGTGACTTGAAGCACTAGAATAACTATTTTGATGATCGATTAACTGCAAAAATAATTTTTCAAAAGTGGTTTTCAGCCTCTGAAATATGTAAAAGTCAAGCTTTTCTGTTTTTTAAATCATATCTCACTCAATATCTTTGGGTTTTGGACAAAACCCGACATTTAAAGACATCACATTTTGATCTTTACTATATTCTGACATTTTATAGACCAAACGATTAATCTAGAAAACAATCTACGGATTAATCGATAATGAAAACGATTGTTGCCCTACAATGTTTCAGACTTTCACCAATCTTTCCCTGACTTTGTACGTCTGCCATCCCCCCCGTTCCTCTTTAAATAACAGTCTGTGTGCTTAATCAGTCATTTGGCAAAACAAATAACTTTTTATGAACGTAATTCGAGAAGATGAGTTGAAAGTTGAGGTTTACCTTTGAAATAAGTCGCCCGAGACAAAATAATGATGTTTGTTGATTGGATTCTAACACTAATAGAATACTGTTTTAGTGTGTTTGGTTTTGTTGGAGTATAAGACTGAAGCATCCTTGAATTGAAAGGTTTGCCAGTTAAACTATAGACAGGGACCCAAAATGGATGGTGTGCATTAAAAAACAAATAGTGTTCAATAAGGGATGAGGTGCACAGTGATGCTGCATCGCCTCAGTTGAGCTGAAAAAATTTGGGTCTTTGTGAGGGATCGGTGCAGCATGTCCAGACTTCCCAGCAGTTGATATTAACTATTGAACACGACGAGTATCTCGCCAACAAGTTGACCGAGGATATTGCAGCAGGTCACACAGTACATGCCTGGGTTCTTTTATTCTATTCTTTCTACCCCCCTCAGCGCCCCCATTTGTCTGCACTGCGGTGTGTAACTGTAAATAAAGAAGTAGAAGAAGAAGAAGCCACTCCTGAACGCTCCCTCTGCATAGATGATGTCCTAATTGAGAGACGCAGTGAAATGGTTATAGGGTGTTTTCATTTCATGGTTCACTCCACTCAACATGCACTTGCACACATTCACGGTTCTCTCACACACACACACACACACACACACACACACACACACACACACACACACACACACACACACACACACACACACACACACACACACACACACACACACACACACACACACACACACACACACACACACACACATATCAACGCTGTGGTTTGCATCATGAATAAATTGAATATCCTCTTACTAAGCTACTAAATACATCTGCAGTGTCACGCTACAGTGGGTTGGTCTGGATCTTAACAGATGGTTGCTTCCTGTCAACACATACAGTAAGAATATCAACATTTAGGTCATGTGACGTTACCAAGATAAACAGGCTTTATGGGTTAACGGCCCATGTTATTATTTAAGTAAATCTGCAGAAAAACAACAGTTCTGCAAACTATGGATGTGTTGAATGTGGACGTTTCTGCGTTCGGTGATGAGTACAACGAGCGACATGTTACTGAAGGTTTGGTGGTGTAATAAGTGAAGTGGTGGGAGTGGTGCTGGACAGGTAAAACAAACACAGGACTTTCACCCAGGAGAACGCTGTCTGTGTCCCGCGTGAAACCAGAAGTAAACGTTGACTTTACGATCGTTACGTAACGTTACATAAGAAAGTCCGCAGAAGTCAGTTGTTCTGTATTTACGCCGGTTACGTTGTTACGGTTGTTACGCTACAGTGTTATGTTATTACTTTAACACAAACCGCAATGTTGTTCTAACCTTAACCAAGTACTTTTGTTGCCTAAATCTAACCAGTCGTTTCACATCGTTACCCACATGGCATTGAGGCTTCTGCACGCGCGGTACAAGGTTTGATGTGAGACGTTTTTTTAGTTCGGAATGTTTTGGTTTGCACACAACGTACAATGCCGACATATCGTGTGGAGATTGTTTGGGCAAAGTCACGCAAAACGTCTTATCTCACAGGACTAGTGTTACCTGGAGACCAAAGAGTGATTTGTGATAATTGCGCAGGTCGTCTGGTTGAATCTGACATGTCCGTAAAAATTCCACCACAAATTACCACATTTTGCCAAACACAGAGGTCATACCATAAAATGAGTCTCGTGCTAATGTAACTTGGGCTCGTATTGTTGTTTTTCTTTTACAAGGTGTTTTTGTTGGTGGCTACGTTTAGAATTCATGAATGAAAGTTTTGACAGCATTTTGGGTGCAAAGTCACAGCGGATCGTTTTTATTGTATAAAATAAATAGGCCGATATAATAAACTCATCTTGTTTTAACATAAGCAGATGTTATGCAGAGCCTCGACAATTTAAGTACAATACAGACTTTTCTTATTCTGTATATTCGGCTTCGCCTCTAAATCACTTGAGGATCCTCTGGTGATAATAGTCTCGGGCAAACAGGGAGGAATATGATTAGTAAATATGGTTGATTTTGATTTCATTAATACAAACTTTGGATATGGGAGCTGCAGAGACCTGAACGCCTCCCCACCTGAAGTTTAAGAGGCATCTTAAAGCAAACACAGTAAAACCCAGACAAAGAATAACAGCCACTAGAAGAAGGATTTTAAACTAAACCACCAATAAGGTACATTAAATATTTCTCCTGTATCACACATAAAACACACGCAGCCTTCAATAAACACTACAGTAGAGAATTTGCCTATTTTAAAACGTCAAAGTCCTTCACACACAAAGCCGAGCACAAGACATCTCCAGGTCTGCAAAAACTTGACGGCGATCAGCCGAGCGAAATATAAAAAAGACACAAACACGCCACTTTTGAAGTTTCTGAATTTCCATGTAGCCCACCCTAAATCTTGGGGTTAATCGCGTGAATATTTCAACAGACATCCATTAATTTGGTTGTTATAATGCCTTATGTATAACTTGCCTCGCATAACCTCTGCTCCTGTTCCCACCGTACTTTACTGCTTCTCCGTGAGTGTTCCGACACCACCGGAGGAGAAATGCACTCAAACAGGAGTTCATCGGCTATGCAGCTTCGGTCTGTACATCGTTGGCCGGGACCTACGAGGGAGCGCTCATTGTTCTCCATATTAGCGTGATGTTCATTTTGGGGGTTCTCCGAGGACAACGTCAATTATGCATCGTGGCCAAAACAGGAAAAGAAAACCTGCTAAAGCACGAGCGTGTGAGCTGCATGGTGCAGAAACAACTTCCCTAACCAGGTTTTATGAGATAAGTTAGTAGTGCACGTGTGTGTGTGCGTGTGTGTGTGTGTTACAGTGCACTCAGCAGCACACAGCCAGAGGGCTCAGTGTTTGATCCCTGGCTGTAAAATGGATTATCTGGTGGCAGGAGGGTGAAAGGATAGCAGTGTGTTTGCTTTGGAAAAAAAAAAAGACACACAAGTCAGTGCTTATAGGTGTGTGTGTGTGTGTGTGTGTGTGTGTGTGTGTGTGTGTGTGTGTGTGTGTGTGTGTGTGTGTGCACGTGCATGTGATCTCAGCAGCGGACGGCCCAGGGGACTGGGGCGGCCCCCCCCCCCCCTGTGTGGCTGCAGCTAATGCTCACTTTGTCACCCAAACAGGGCGGGAAAGATAATCAATAGCCTTTGATAGCTACTATTAGGGTTTTAACAAGCTTTTCCTCACGCTGGGCTGCTCCGCTGAGGAGAAACGAGGAGGGCCAAACAAGCCTTCATCATGCCGGTCCCCTCGCAACCTTCCTGTCGCTGCACAACCACGCGCTCTATTTCATCTTCTGTTAGCAGAAGCTTTTAATATCGGGGGGGGGGGGGGGGGGGGGATCCACGCTGAGCGACGGATGCACATTTGATTTGATTTGAGTTTGCAGGTTTTAGTATTTAAATTCAGCGTCACAGACAAAACAGGAAGAAACAAAACCCTGCAGCATGTTCTCCTAATCAGGCTCATCTAGAACATGTACCTGCGGAACAGAACGCGCTGTGATTGGTAGATGTACCACACGTTTGCTTTTCTGTATGTGAGAGAAGTCAACAGCGATGTTTTTGTACTTCAGTAACAGTACTTTCGTAGTTAACGATCTTTTCCTAAATCGAACTAAGTCGTTTTGTTGCGTAAACCTAACTGAACTGTACTTCTATTCTGAAAAGTATGTAACCAGCAGACATGAACACGTGTTGCTGGACTTTCGTAGGAAAATGCACAAAAAAATGAGGAGTAACCTATTTGTAGGGTTATCATACGAACCGTTGTACGAGGACACGCTGTCATAACTCAAACTTAAAGTAACGTATCTTTAAACTTCCTGATTCTGTTCTGAATATCTTCAGCCTTTTCAGCGCAGGTGCACTGAATCTTCCATCTTAGAAGATTTACTCACACACACACACACACACACACACACACACACACACACCACCAGCAATCGCAGCCTCCCAGTAGTAACCGGTAGGGGAGCACCTTTGCTAAGCTAAATCTAATTTGCAGCATCTGCGTTTGTCACACCATTAGAATAATTGTTCCCTCCTCAGCTGTTTCCCTGCTGTTTTCTATCAATTTCCGCCGCTCAAAACCAAATGATCGGTTCATTTCAAAGCTCGTGTGCTTTTTTTTCTTCATTTTTGCGTTTTAATCTCAAGCCACTTCTCTCAACATTAGCCCCTCACTTAGAACACATAACGCTAATGACCATAATTAACCCAAAATGGAACCCTAAATAATTACGGGGCCGCGAGGATTGCTCATTCAAGAGAACAGTAAATGAATCTTCCATCTGAGAGCCTGATCAAGCTGTATTGTGTTTTATCTCTGCTCAACACTTAATCTTCATTTACTAACAAGTCTGCATCGAGTGCAGCCGAGCGTCACCGGAGCCGCAGTCACCTTGACTCAACACAAACAGGTCGTAACCGAACCGTTAACGGGACCCGATGCATCACGCTTTCTCCTATTTTAACAAACGGCATCAAGAGCCCCTTGAGCAAGGCCACGTATAAAACACTGTGTGTGTGTGTGTGTGTGTGTGTGTGTGTGTGTGTGTGTTTGCATTGTCCTGCTAATAAAGGAAACACATGATTATTGGTTTCTATGTTGTTTCCTTAAAGAGTAAGAACATCTGAAGTGTACTTTTGTCCATCCCTGTTGCTAGGTAACATATGAAATAAAATGATGAAATGATTTAATAAACAAAAGTCTTACAGTACAAACCGAGCGTCCAAGATGACGGGAAGGCAACGGGCAAAGAAAACGGCAAGTAGTGAGTTCATCTACTCAGGTGTCGGAAGGATTGTTGTTGATGTAGAACGTTGCAGGTCAGTAAAGAAAGTAAAATCTAGTTTAAAGGTCGTTCCGTCTCAAGCTGATCTATTCACACAACTGCCACAAAAACTGTATTTTTCTTCAAAAACAACTTTCATCAGTAAACAATAAACTTCTACTTTTCTATTCTGAATCCTGCAATTTCTATTTCACAGGCCAGAGCTAAACACTGTTTAAAAACAGGCCGCTGTTTCTCTATGAAATCATTTTTGTTAAATAATGACCTTGGTGAAGGCATGAAGAGGGTTTGCATCATCCTCACTCCTGGTAGTATCCAGGGAGAAGTGCATGCTGGGTAAGGGACGATGCATGTGGTGGTGCTGGTGCTGGTAACCCAGGTGGGGCCCGATCCAATAAGAGCCATTAGAGAGGTCTGGTCTGGTTATTTTGAGCGTGTCACGGTTAACAACCTTACACGGCGGGGGAGGGGCGGTAAACAAGGAGCAACAGGCTCATTCGTTAACGCGTAAACTTCTCCGTTAAGATTTCACAGACTTGTCTCACTGATGTTTAAGTCTTAAAGTCACGGCGGTTTTGGACATCATGCTAGATGATGATGATGATGTGGTGGAGGATGACTGGGTGAGAGCAACCTGCTGAGAGGCTGGAGGGAAAACAGAAGCAGAGAAAATGAAATCTCATCCGTCTATCTGCGCTCCTGGTTTCCTCTTTATCTCATCCTGCAGGGAGGACGGTAGGGGGGGGGGGGGGGTTGTTATTTTTATGGGGTTTACAGTAATGCTCAGAGGGTGAAATTATTCCTGGAGCCCCGGAGTTTAATTATTTCCTCCTCGTATCAATACAGTCCACCGACGTAATTTCCGTGTTGATCTGATTAAAGAAATATTACATTCTGCCAGGGCACGGGGCAAATTGACTTTGGTGGCAAGGTCTTGACAAGAACCAGACACGCAGCTTTATGCATCAGTAACGGCGTAACCATATTATCCACGCACTGCTTCCTTCAGTGAAAAAGCAAGAGGCAGGCTGTTTCCAATGAAGACAAAAGAGGAGAGGAAGGCGAATTCAGGACGGGAGAGAGACGGTGCAGACGTGCAACTATGCACCTTTTCTCTGAGAAACACTAACGCCTTGTCATCGGGGTCCCTGAACGCATCACGAGCATCCCTCGCTCATCCCAAAGACTTCAGGAAAAACAGGTAATATATACGTGATAAACAACAGTAACCTTTTTTATTATTACTTTCATCATTAAAGCTTGACCAACGCATCAATTAGCTGATACACAGGATCAATACAGGCCATTCATCGAGTCAGCGAGCAGTTGATGGAGTATTGACCCCGAACACATAAACATAAAAAGTCTGATTTGTTGTGGTCCCTATTCAAACCCAGTTTCTCTTTATTTTCATGCCTGTCTTTAATGTAATTGGCTAATCTTGTTTTTATGCCTTTCAGAAGAAAACTTTTTACCGTTTCAGTCGGAGTGAGCTGCTCTTGATTAGAACGTCAAGTCATTGCTTCATGCAGAGGTTCTAAAGAAGTAGACGTCAGGAACCCAAGAGGTCTCAAGAGATGAAATTAAATATGTCTTTTAACCCTGTTACATCAGATCCCCGGTCATACTGTGCACCTATTTAACAAAATATACAAAAGAGGAAGATTACAAAAATCCAATCATCTTTTCTTCCTGTAATACAGAATATGACGTGCTAGCATAAGGTGGTACCAACCAATTTAAACCAATAATATCATGACATCAATCAATCAATCAATCAATATCCACGTTTTAGCAACAAGGGAGGAGTGTGTGGAGCCACCATTGACTGTATATAAAAAGTGGCCGACGTCACCCATTGGTTTGTGGACTACGGATTTGAAGACTGATATTTAGCAATATGGTCGTCGCCATCTTGTTTTTGTTTCTTTGGGTGGAGGTAAGTACAACCAGACGCTAAATAAGACATTTGTAGGTGACAAAATGTCAACTAATTAACCTTCACGAAGTGAAAACACACTGTGAAAGAGTTAAAGTTGTAAGACGAAAACACAGACTCCGCCGCGGTAAAGACCTGTCAATCACCGTGTAGCCCCGCCCCTAAAGCATCCCCTGCTTTATGGTCTGTTTGACTCTAAATGGACCATAATGTACTAAATGAACATCATGCTGTATTGAAGAAGACTTAAAACTAGAGATTGAGACTATAAACTCATGTTTACAATGTTTACTGAGGTAATAAATCAAGAGAGAAGTAGAGTCATTTTCTCATAGACTTCTATACAACCAGAGGAGTCGCCCCCTGGTGGACAGCAGAGAAAATGCAGGTTTCAATACATGAAGCGTTGGTTTCACCTTCAGAACCCGAAGTTGCCGTGTAATCAAATGCAAAGGATTTGATTTAAATATATATTGTAAGTGTACAGTGGTCAAATAGTCATAAACACAGATACATATATATATCTGCAAAAAGTGTGGGAACCACTGCCTTAATGTGAATGTTATGATGTCTTCCACTCATATTAGACACTTCTCTATAGCTTTCAGTTTTTTTTGGTTTTCATGCTCTAAGAAAGCATTCTGGGGTTAAAGTTGATGACCAAAAGAAGAATGAGCAAATTCCTCTTTGAGCTTGTAATAGATGTTTTTATGCGTGTCCTCGTTTCCTTGACCTCCCTTATCTATTCCTGCCTCAGTCAAATGCTACATTTCCCAGAAAACCTTTCAACAATCTAATGTGAAGGGTCCGTACTCAGTCAGCGAGTACGGACCCTTTTCACTGTACTATGTTACGCTTTAATCAGACAACACTGGGTGCAGAAATTGGTTTCTCTTATTGTACAACGGATTCCAGAAAAACGTCTGATGTTTATTTCTCTTATTTTTCTGCTATCAAAACTGCTGCAAATATCACAACACGAGTTAATAAAAAACACCACAAAGTGGGAACAAAAATCCAGACTTTATTCATCAACAGAGGTTTTATAAAATTGTTTGAGGGAGTTTTATTCCTTTAGTATCGGCCAACAACAGCGTAGCTACATGCATGCAGGAGAAGAATACAAATGAGTCAAACAGAGTGCAGGAATGTGAGTCAGAGATCGTGTAAGAGGAGGCCATGTGCTGGAGTGTACACCTGTACCCAGAACAGGTGTTTTCCACCCGACTTGCAGAGCCCCCTGATTAGGAGCCGCCACGCTTGCCTTACCCCGTCAAAAGGCTAGCTTATCCCCCCCATCAGTGCAGCTCGGGCTCTGGGTAAGATGATGGTTAATTAGCCAGCAGAAAGCCACGGGCTGGAGGTCGACGAAGACGCCCCCCCTCGCTTTCCTGACCTTCCACCCTCTGTTACACACACAAATCTGTGTCCACACACACACACACACGCACACGTTAGGAAGCAAAACTCATTCAAACAAGAGTAAAATTATTTTTAAAAGTTCTGTACTCAGAGTGGAACAAAATCCAGCCATTGAAAAACTCCAGGGTTATTAAGAATAATAAAGACTTCTTTGAGTACTACAAAAAGAAAACGACGGCTGCAGTGAGGTTATTAGATAAATAGAGCACACTGTACTTTATGCTGTATAACATGTCTGTTTCCTGGCTAATCTGCTCATACATAGGGAAGCAATCAAAAGAGAGAGAGAGAGAGAGAAACTATAATTATGCGCAGCTGCAGAAGCGGGAGGCCTAAGACAGGGTTGCATTACCCAGCACTAAACACTTTCACCTGTGCAGCTATGCAGCTATGCTACCCATTGTTAAACACTTTCACCTGGAACGGAGAAGAAAAAGGAAGTTTTAATCATATTTCCACCAGGGAGCCGAGATGACCGTGTACAGTAGAAATGGCTTTGTGCTCGATATGAGAGACAGTTTAGAGGGAAATGTTGAGGCAAAAGCTCAATAATCTGTTTCAACTGCTCTCTGGCTGCAAAAGACACAATCCTGCAGCTTCACCACTGTTACAAAGCAGAGCAGCGTATTTAAGAATAGGGCTGCTTGGATTCTGCTGTTACATGAAAATAAACTTCTGTCCTCGCAGGAAACATATTAGTTAGGTTTGGGTAACAAAACTACTTTTGTTTTAGTCATTTGGCTTAAAATAAGTCCAGAAGTTGCGTTACTGAAGTACGGAGTTTTGTGCCAAACTGGCATGCATCGCTCTCTGTGGAGCGACTGGTGCTCACACATCAGAGCTCCACTTCCTCCAGGCACACCATGCAACACACAGAGGTGATGCATGCACACAGACCCACACACACTTTCACATGTTCGTATGGAAACACATACGCAGAGATATGAACACACACACTCACACCTTATTGTTGAAACACGTGTTCCCTGCAGCCATAAGCACTGCTCTGCAACCTAATTAAGAGAACAATTAAGTTGGAGGTGATGAGGATAGAAAATGAGGGCCGCTGTGTGTGTGTGTGTGTGTGTGTGTGTGTGTGTGTGTGCGAGAGTGTATCAAGATCACATATCTGACTAAAGAGTAAAGCCTGTTGCCAGTATGCAGGCATTTATCCCTTTATGAAAGTAAATGTTGGTCTGTTCACTCATATCTTGCAATATATTTTTATATTTTGCTGTTTATGCTAAGTTGAACTCAAATGTTTCTTTTTTCTTGCACTTTGAATGTGATGCTTGTACACGTATGAACATGTTAGAAGTATATTAGAGAAGGTCTGTGACATATATTCAAACAACATAATGTCCTGGAACAGATTTCTCTGCGAGCAGTTGCAAATTGTACAAATAAATGAACACGTAAATATTTATATATATTTTTTTTAACAACACAATAACTTGCACAACCGTCAAACAGCTTTCTAAAACTTTCCAAATGTCGGATACCCCAGAGGGAAATCCTCATAAGTCCAGGCTCTGGTGGGTTTCATACTTGTTTGTGTGGTTTAAGTTACTTTCAGGAACTTCCCGTGAGCTCCTGTCCGAACAGTTCAAACCTACATCGTACACCCCATCCTGAAAAGCCGGCGTTTTTCTTTCTTTCTTTTTTTTAATGCTTGATCATACATGATGCTCATCTGACAGAAGCGATATTCCATCTGAGCTCAAACCAGACTGTAGGTCTGTGCTGGCAGCACCGACAGGAACACCAAGAAATATTAAACAAAAGGAGGAGAGAGAGAGCAGACGCTGAAAAATACCTGCTGGCCCAACACTGAGGCTCCATATGCCCCGGCTCTATGCTGACTGCTGGCCGGCCAGCCTGGATGCCCACTCTCTCTCTCTCTCTCGGGCCTGAACACACACACACACACACATGCAACACACATGCAACACACGCTTCACTGGGGACAAGCCAGCAAGAGTAATCCTGGCCTACTTTTCTGCCCGGAGCGCACTGCAGCACCGTCTACACACTACCACTACAGAGGGGGGGGGGGGGGGGGGGGGGGGACGAGATGGAAGTTAGGGAGATGGAGGGAGCGGTTAGAAAACTGGAAAGAGTGATGGAAAGGGAAAAGGAGGAGGAGGGTGAGATAATGACTGAAAGAAAGGAAAGGAAATCAAGCTGTATGACACAAGGAGGGAGAAAGAGAGACCGACGGAATGAGAGTGAATAGAAACCAGTGCAACAGTGGAGTGTCCTGCCAAAAGAAGAGGAGGAGGAGGAGGAGGAGGAGAAGGAAGAGGAGGAGGAGGAAATGGCTGCTCGTTCCCAAATAAGCACATTTAGTTCGTCCCACTTCCTCTTGCAGGGAGTTTTTTTCCTGCTGCATATTCTGAGAATTCCCCAAACCGCACCGGGGAAAATACTTCCCTCTGAAAAATGATACCTGGAATATGTAAATAAATGATTACATCATGAGCGCATACATGCCTCTCACTCATTGGCTCGTATTGAGAGAGAATTGTTTTTTTTAAAGGCTCGTGTTTATTTGTACGCGGGCAGGATTTACTGTATGTTTGTAAATAAATGTATTCATGTGATTCATGAGCGCCGCAGCCCTTCAGGGGAACACGTGCCGCGGTTCTGTTGTTTGCGTTGACTCGGGGTGTAATTACAGAGTGTATGCAGAATAATTCTGTGAATCATGTTCACGTGCGTCTGTGGTCGGCTAGTTTTCCTGAATCCAAATCAGTTGCCATGGCAAGGAGCATGTTTCGATGAAAAAAAAAAATATGTTTTTGTGTAATTGAAGAGAGATTTGTGTTGAAACGTCGTCATTATGATGAAGTACCAGAGAAGACGTGCAGAAAATGATATCAGTGAAATGTCACGCGGAAGAAATCCTTCATTAAAGTGAAATAAAATGAATTAAGTAAAGAAACTAATCGGTGACAATAAAAAAAAAAAAAATACAGCGATTCACACCACAATATCTGTGCATGGCAACGATGGTGTATTTAAAGTTGGAGAAATATTGTGGTTACAAATAAACTAAGATATTTTAGGTCAAAAACACGTGGCTACATTTAGGGAAAGATTATGATTTTGGTTAATAAAAAGGCTGCCCGTACGTAGAGGGGACACTACGTCCTGCTTTGGCGTGACATGTTGGCATTGTCCAAAGTAATTACTAACAGATACTTAGTGGGAGTCTGTTGTGCATGCAGTCAAGCCAGTCCCGTAGAAAGTACAGTTAATTATCTGCATCCTTCTTCTTCTGCTGCTCCTGCGGTGCGGACTGGACATAATGAGGACTCGTGCCGTATGAATCACCGATACTGCCCTGTTAAACTAGACAGAGGTGCCTGATTACTTTTTTGTCAGCAGGGAGCAAGAAAATGTTCGGAGCAATCCCAAGGCCTTCTTCGCCTCAAAGAATGAAGGAAAAATATGGATCGCAGGAGAAAGGGGGGGGGGGGTATTTAAAGGGTCAGGTCAAACACACACACACACACACAGTCGCACCATCGCTTCCATCGCTCTCGCTGATGAAAGGTGTGTCTCTGCTCATGGGTCGTTTGTCGCGGGCATCTCCACGGACGGCTCATTGGAGAGTGCAAGGACCCCTTCATCTTTCACCGGTGACAGGTCTCGGACACTGGGCCCCCGTGACAGACGACCCATAATTTACCGGAGGGGGGGGATTGGAGCTAATGGCCTTGACTCCAGGCCTCGGTAATGATCACGTCCAGATTCCCAGTGCCCCCCCCCCCCCCCCCCCACACACACACACACAAAAGGCTGTTGTCACAAAATTGTCAGACACAGAGAGGCAGGGTGAGACCTTTAACACTCATCCCATGTTCGTCAAGTCGGATTCAAAACTGGGGTAGTAACATGAAGCCAGACAAGTCTAGTGGTGTAACGGACATAGGTTGATCTGTACGAACCCCCCCCCCCACACACACACACACACGGTTTGGCATGCATGTGAACCGCGGATTAATTACACAGTTTAACGTTAACCATCACAGTGTGAAATAAAGTTTTACTGACGATTGTTATCCATCAATATTCAGTCAAATATGCGATCAGAACATCATTTATGTGTTTGTCTCTGATCTCTGATAATGTTACCGAGTAAACAACCACTCCCTGTTTAAATTGACAGGAGACCAAATGTTCTGTTCAGTTACATTATGATGCGTTTATTTCCTTATCATTTGAATTGTGAGTTTTTATGAAGAAAGAAAAGTTACATTTGCTCCATTTTTTCTTTTGGGCTGATCCGATCCGTGAATCTGATCCGTGACCTGTTAGTTTGTGAAGCCTCGAGTTCGCTGATTTCACCGTCGCCATCTAGGATTACGACCATCTCCATGTTGTTGTTTTTTGCAATCAATGAACAGAAGTGAGGAGTGACGTAGAGACGCCGTATACGTCTGTGGTAGAGACCTGTCAATCACCGTGTAGCCCCGCCCTAAAGCATCCCCTGCTTTATGGTCTGACTCTAAATGGACCATAATGTACTAAATGAACATCATGCTGTATTGAAGAAGACTTGAAACTAGAGATTGAGACCATAAACTCATGTTTACAATGTTTACTGAGGTAATAAATCAAGAGAGAAGTAGAGTCATTTTCTCATAGACTTCTATACAACCAGAGGAGTCGCCCCCTGGTGGACACTAGAGAGAATGCAGCTTTAAGACACTTCTGCTTCGGCTTTACTCACTCGCTACAAAACTGAAGGTTACCGCCTGCTTAGTAGCAGGCTGCAACTTCCGGGTCTGAAGAGTAAAGCCAAAGCTGAAATCAAGGCTTCAAAACGTCAGTGTTGAGCATAATCAAGAAACAACCGAAGAAAAATAAATCTGTTTATGTGATTCCTAAAGGCTCCTGCAGGTATCGAAGAGTTTAAAGAAGGTGCAAGCTCACAATAACACAGTAATCTGATCTCTACAGCACTCATCTTCTATACACTCATTCATGAGTGTATTCAGCATTCAGATGAAAAGCATCAGAGTGAAGAGCACTGCTGAGTTCATGTGGATTCATACACACACACACACACACACACACACACACACACACACATATACAGTATATATATAAATGTTGTGGTTTTGAAGTCATATTTTATTAAGCAGGAAGCCCGTAAAATAATCTTTAAGGAAACGTAGTGAAGTGACGTTGAGTGTTAAAATGAAATTCAACAAGATGTCTCTCCCCCCCCCCCCCCTACACACCCCAATCCACATGCTCTCCACGGGTGGAAAGATCTAACGACTCCCCGCAGTCGTCTGCACAGCGTACGTTTGACGTGCCTTGTCTTCACATGTAACTGTATCCCTTCAAGCGAGCAGCAGCTTCTCATCACTCGCTGGAGAAGACGCTGACCGCGATTAGCAACAGCGACATTGATTTGCATCGCATACCATTAGCGCTTGCTCCAAATCCTCCACGCTCCAACTAAAACATGGAGGAGGTATTAGAGAGAGAGAGATCAGGATCTATTAGGACGTTTTGTGATTGCAGTTGAGTTTGAGCGCTGACAAGAAAGTGAGGCCTCCCTGCGCCAGACAGCGTGGGATTCGGTCTCTCACAAATTTAACTACAGAGACGAGTTCAGAGGAAATAATATGGTATTGACCTCGTGAAACACTGAGCAGTTAAGTACTTTTGTCTCTCCGAAGGCCCGCAGAGACTCAACCTTCGTGGTTTCAACCCACAAATGTTCAATCTCCAAGAATAATCATCAGATACTAATCACAGAATCACAACGGCAAAAAAGGATGTAATTATATTTTTCTTCTTTTTCTACCATTGTAAAGAACCTTGAGGGGTGTGACACGACAACCTTTCGTACGCCGAACGCCTCATTTGGAGCTGAAAATGAGATGGAGGGATATTTTAAAAAGATGAATAAAGAGGGGAGGGGGCCATGAAAACCCTTATGAATATGCATATTCATATTTGGACCCTGGTCGGTGTGAAAGACAATGGGGGACTCCGACGTTTGCTGGCCCCTCTCGAGTGCATTCAGCCCCGTCCTATTACAAAGACACAGATTTTCCGCTGAGGCCTAGTCAGAGACGGCGTGGAGCGTCCCTGAATCGGACAGACAGGAAGTGGTCCCTCGAGAACCCCCGTCCCCACGGCGATTCCCATGAATTCCCACAATTCCACCGGCCCGTTGGTTGGTTACGTATTCAGCGATGCGCCACCGCGCTCCCCTTGAACGCAGTCATAAAGGGGGGGAAAGATGGGGGGGGTGTATGAACAAAAAATCATATTTCATTCACCGTCACAACATGACCCAGATAACAGTAGATTGCCCTTTTTAGTCGGGACAAAAATTGCCTTTGTGTCCAGAGTTACAAAAGCAAAAAGTGAGACAAAAAGCCAAATGAAAAGAAGGGGGGGGGGGGGTGCTTCAGGAGGTTAATCCGTTACAAGCAAGATCAGAGCATCCCTTCTTTTAAGGAACAGAAGAAAATCTATCTCTTTTCTCTATTCCCTCCTTTCTCTTTTATGTCTGGCCATAAAGAGCGGGTTTTATGTACACTCCAATGGCTTGAGCCTCACAGAACATGCATGCGAATGAGAGGGGGAACCACAGGGGACCGATATATCTTTACAAACATATATGCACATAGACACACAGAGAGAAAGGGGAAGAG
The DNA here is from genome assembly GCF_050575085.1 of Anarhichas minor. Lineage (NCBI taxonomy): Eukaryota > Metazoa > Chordata > Actinopteri > Perciformes > Anarhichadidae > Anarhichas > Anarhichas minor. The sequence goes on along the minus strand of NW_027466475.1, from coordinate 2,793,088 downwards.
AAAAGAATATGGAAAGATCCAAAGACAAGAGATAAAAGAGTAAAAAGATGCAGAGATGGAAAAAAGGGGAGGGTTGAAAGAAGGTTACGATGGCGAGAGAGGAAGAGTCTGCTGCTTTAATCGCAAAATCAGAGCTGAAGGTAGCGAGGAAAGGCACGCGGCCATCATAACAGATCCCATCTGAGAATGCCATCACAGGCCTGGCTCTGGTTGTTTGCTAACGCTACTGGGCTCACAGCACCAGCACTTGAGGCTTTGTACTTCAGTCATTACCTGCCTTTAGTAGCTGCTAAAAAAAACGAAAGAAACTGTGCCTGCGTGATATCAGAGCATTCATCGACTCCCAGCAGTACTGCAAAAATAAAACTGCTGCTTTAAAAACAGCATGTGACATTTCTTTGCCTTTTGCTCACCACAGCTGAACATTTCTGAGTTTTTATCCACCTCGCATTCACACTAACACAATATTCCAGATGTGCGGGTTGGAACTGGACAGCTCTGCCCACCGTCTCCTTTTAGTTGCTACTATTTTAAAATCAGGAAAACAATGGTGGGCAGAGCACTGAGCACTAGACTGTAGTTTGATGCTTTGTCGCTCATTGTTAACCTGATTATACTGCTTGTTGCTTTTCTTTAAAATCCACTGGTTACACTGGTGTGCATACAAGTATGTGCTCTAAGTGGCTAAAATATTTTAAAAATATTTTAAAAAAGGTTGGGAACTGATATTTGTGAATGTGAAATAGGTTTATTTTCTTAAATAATGCAAAATAATCTTATAGTTCATACAAGGAAATACCACTCTGCATACCTATAAATTCCCAAACAAGCGTGCCATGCTTGAAAAAAACCAAATCTTTTATATTAGAAAAAGAGCACCCCCACCACACATTTACAGCATAGGTCTGTTGAGCGTACGCCAACTTACCTGCAGGACTGGAATAGGGGGGAGTGATGGATAGAGAGGGAAGGTGGTAAGAAGAGAGGGGGGAGGAAGGAGAGATGCTAGCGGGAAGCAGGAGTCTGGAGTTAAATATTAATCCGTGGTGATTCATCTGCTGTGGAAGCCTCCAGGCTCCTTCTCCATTCCGCCAGCTGTTGGCCCCCATCTCTTGGTGCTGGACCTGGATGTGAAAGGCTGGGCCGCTGCCCAGAGTGCCCAGGCATGAGCTTCCTTGGCTGGGGGAACGGCAGCGCGGGGCCAGGGCAGGTGGTGGACCTGACCGGGATTACAGTGTGTGTGTGTGTGTGTGTGTGTGTGTGTGTGTTATGGGGTGTTACACATACTGTATATCCACAACTCTGGGGTCTCACAGTCTTGCTCTGGAGTCACCACACAATGTCACACCCTCGGAGGGCAATGAGGCCTGACACAGGTGGGTCGGGAGGTACGGAGACGCTGGAGGGGTTCAGGGATGGAGGAGTGGGTGGAGGCAGGGAGGCTGAGAGAAGATTTATCCGTTTCATGGCAATAATCCACAACGTTTTCATATATGACATAGTATCAACTAGGCTGCATTTCATTTCTAATTCGTATCATAAAAGTGATTCAGCTTAAACTCAATTCATCAAAGCTTTGACACTTTCTGTGATGAACCCGTTTTCCAACTCAAAGCAGTTTGTTTGTTTTGGAATGAGAAGAAGAAAAGGGTGTTTAACATGAGCCGTGACGACTACAATGACTAACAATACACTTTCATAACAAATTCAAGGAAAATATAGTATATGATGGTGCTGCCCACACGGTCTGATTGACAGGATATTGTCATACGTGTAACTGAATGCACCAGATCAACAGCAGTATGGAAGACCAAATATAATATATATATATATATATATATATATATATATATATACACATATAATATATATAATGTAATGCAGCACATGTGCTCGTTCACTTCGTCTCGGGCACGTGTGACCTGGTGGGTCAGAGAGGAGCAGCCAGACGGTTCGCACACAACAGCTGCTGCTGCTGCTGCTTTGGCCACCGCTCAGGAGCTAATGCACCTTGAGGAGATTCCACCACACCAAGAAAAAGACTCGTCTCGCCACTGGGAGGAGGAAGACGAGGGTATGAGGGAGCAAGAAGGGTGCTGTAGGTGCCAGCGAAGAAGAACCCAAGGTTGCACGAAGCGTACTAAAGTGAACTGATACACAAGTGTTTCAGGTAGTCTCGCGGACATATCCTGCAGGTTTTGTGATGATTGGCCGAGGGGTTGTTGACTTTTCTCAAGTTTTGTGCTGAGCCACGGCCTTTTGACGCCCTTTTGAAGTTCATTGGTCAATATCCTAAAAACTAAATATGACATTAACAAGCTTTTGATAGCTTTTAATAAGGGTAGTCCAATAAAGATCACAGAACATTTAGTAGCAATCAGACCAACGGTCTAGGAGGAGATCGCAAAAACCTGCTTAATTTAAGTAGGTGGACCTCAGTCCATCTCACTGGGTGTCTGAAGTGGGGTTGTATGAGGTACTCATGCTGTCAGTGTATTACTACTTACAGTAGACGAAGGTTGTCACGCTTCTAGTTTGGAGAAACAAACTAAGTGACTAACCTAACCTGCATGCACAGAGGTAGAGGGCCCTTCTGATAGACATTTCCAACCGGACAGTTAAATATATTTCGTACCTGCTGCTTTACTAAACTACTTTCATAGAAGTACTACGACAGGATGAGCTGCTGGTGGGTCGCTCTGAGCGGGTGGCTCTCTTTGTCACAACACCGGCAGGGAAACTGAGCAACGTACTGCTGCCCCCGTTCATCGCACGTACTTTAGCCACCTAAAAGGAGAAAAGGCTCAACAAATCAATCTCTTCTTCAATTTTTTATAACTTTTAAACTTTTGTAAATTGTTTGTATCATTGGTTTTCTACAATCTTGTAAAGCACCTGGTAACACTTGTTTTGAAAAGTGCTGTATAAATAAAGTTTATTATTAATATTTAGCGGGACATAATAAAGGATGAATGGAAGAAGATAACGCAGAGCTGTTTCCAATCTCGTCCACAGGAAAGTGCAGGAAAAGGAGCGAACAGCAGGATGCAGTCGGCCTGTGATGAAGACGCTTCACTGGTAGACTTTAAACCACAAAAGAAACAAGAATCAAAACAAGAGGTGTTTCTCGGCAGGTGTCCCCAGAGTCTCGCCTCAAACTACGCTGCTTGACTTGTTTCAGCGCTTCACTTTACACCACAGAAGAAAGAGGAGGGATGAGTTCGCACCAAAAGAAGAAAAAAAAGAGGTATCTTCCTGGACTGCTACAGGAGCCAACGGGACCCCGTGAAGGCTCCTTGTGCATTGCCTTCTTCCGCTGTTTTCTCCGTTTGTTCCCCTATAAAGAGTTTCACTCCGGGTACGACTCATCCTCCATCTGACAGAGGAGAGAATAGCTCTACAAAACACTGTAACTGCCCACATGAGAGTGAGAGTCAATATTCCCAACCTGCATATAAAAGAATTCTTCAAGATTGAACCAGCTGTATTTCTTTAAAATACTGAGTCAAACATTTTGAACAGGGCTTGTGTCAAGTCATCTGAAGGTCTAAGCTTATAGGGAGGTGAAGTCCCGCCCCTTCCTGTGTCCGCTGTGGGACAGAATTTTGGAAAAAATATGTACAGTAGTGAACGGTAAGAGACCAATCATATTTTTTTGATCCTGTTTAAATTGTGCCATGAATTACACATATGACGTTTGTCAATCTAAAATATAATTTAAGTTAAGAAAGTCGCAGTTCTTCCTTTCGGGGGGCATCCCTACTCGCCATTGACTAGCGTCCATATTTTTTCCAAAATAAGGTCCCATGTTGGTTAACCTAAAGGGTCAGCACTTTATCTCTCTAAACATCTTCGTGACCAAATTCATTTCTTCAGCAGAAACTCATGGGAAAAAGTTCTCACTGTACTTTTTCCTGCAGTTGCTTTGAAACGGCTTGTTAGCACTCAACAGAATTCCTCACCGAAACCAAGGAACACAGCTGAGCCCATTAACACCCTCCGTCCTCGTGTTCATGTTTGACATCACACAGCTCTTTTCCTGAATACATAAACCTCTTTCACAGTTCTTCGTCCATGTATGATGCCCACCCACTCTTAACGGTACTTTTCACGGGGCGAAAGGCTACCGAGGAGGAGGGTTGCTACAGCGTCTTTGAGGAGAGGGAGAAAAAATTTGAGGAGGAGAAGAAAGAGAAAACGCTGGGTCATGAATTATAGAGCAGATCACTTTCGTCTGGGTCCAGGGGGAGAGGGAGAGACCACGGGGGAGAGAGATTCACCCCCTATTCTTCCATGCCCTGTCTGGTACGTGGGAAGCCACTGGGGAGAACGATTTATGGCCAATTGAAGCGGCAGCAACATCCCTCGGAAGGCAACGAGTGGATCCATAGCAACGATCCTAGCGGGGCATATTAATCCCCTGCTTTATGTAGTGCTAAGTGTACAATAGTAATCAGGATTGGAGTAGGCCCCACTGATCATTAAGGGAAAAGGCTATATAAAGAATTCATAATGGGATTAGCCCACGGCGAGTGGAGAAAGAGAGAGAGACAAGAGAGTGTGGGTAGATGTCTGGAGGAAGAGGACACGGAGAGATGGGCAGAGGGAGGGAGGAGGGTGGCACGATACTGGAATTAAATCACCCATCAAATTGCATGGAGGAATTTTAATTTACAGGTTAATGTCGTATTGTGTGACTAATCACAGCCAACCATTTCGATGAAGCAGTAGAGACATCGGGGGGGGGGGGGGGGGGGGGGGGGGATCAGAGGGCTGCTGCAACAAATTGGAAATGCTGCGACTAGTCGTTCCTGGTGAACATACAGTAAAGATGATGTGTTTTGACGTTCACAGGGGATCTCAACTATAGAAGCCATTCAGAAAAAGTTGCAAGAAACTTTGTCTGTTGAAGTAAATATTTCCACTGACCCAAAACTATTACAATGAAGTAACAACGGTCCAACCAGAACCTCACCTGCCTCATAATACGAGGTTTCATCCGTGCTTTACTACACTGGTTTCCTCAAGTATTCAATAGAAGTTCTTCACATACAAGTTTGGGAGAATTTCGATCCGTTTGACAGGTCGACCGACTGTAAAAGATGAAGTACATTAGATAACACATTCCCATCCTGTCTATCCGTTTCTCTGGAAAAAGGTCCCAATCAAATCGGATGCAAACTACTTTTTCAATTGTTATGCGATTGCTGTATTTTCATGGTGATTGTACAACTGACCTTCTATGCTATTTAATACCTGTAACATAAACAGTTAAAGTTGTCATTTTTTCCCTCCTCAAAAGATGTTTTTTTTGCAACGTCCCCATTAAAAGTGTAAAACTCAGTTGAACATCAAACTCACTACATTAGATGATGGTAGATAGTTGGAAGACTGTGGAGGTAGTCGGAGCACGTACAACAGAATAGGGAACCCTAAGGCACACCCAGAACATGCTGAAGGGGTGGACTCGTTTGGGCCCCGTGTGAGTGGATGGATGGATGAGTGGATGAGTGGCTGGATGGATGGGTGGATGATGATGGATGGATGAATGGGTAGATGGGTGGATGATGGGTGGATAGATGGATGGATGGGTGGATGATGATGGATAGATGGATGGATGAGTGGATGGGTGGATAGATGGATGAATGGGTAGATGGGTGGATGATGGGTGGATAGATGGATGGGTAGATGGGTGGATGGATGGGTGGATAGATGGATCGATGAATGGGTAGATGGGTGAATGGATAGATGGATGGATGGATGGATGAATGGGTGGATGGATGAGTGGATAAAAGGATAAATACCATTTCACCTCATTCATGTGGTCCATTAATTACAATTTACAATCCAGTTTATTTGCAGTTTGCACTGTAGTTTCACAAAGTTAGACGAGGACATACCGCTTTATTCAATGTCAATTATTCTCATAAAGAAGGCATATAAATGATTTCAACATCTGTGTTTCTGTTAAAGAAGACAGCAACAACAGAAACACAAACTGAACCCTTTCAAACTAGATTATCGCCCAGAAGTACAACAAAATAGCTCAAATAGCTTCAGTTCTATGACAGTATTATACTTCATAAAGCACCTTGACCCCATCACCATGCCACCAGCAGTCACAAAGTCAGTTCAGCTGAAGCCTCTCCACCACTAATTCTATCTCAGGCCTTGGCTCAGCTTGCTCTGGGTAGCTCCTTCATCACTGCGGCAGACCGGGGGGAGGACTTTATTACAGCCACAGCTCGTTAGCTTGAGTGGTCTTAATGAAGCAGCGTGGCGATCAGACAGAAATCATGCTGCCGAGGCCCTGCGTCATTACACCAGCCTTTAATTACGTTGATATATGGCCGGGCCAGGCCTCGACACCGCAGAAATTCACCAAGTCCTACAACTCCACTCTATCACACATACAAAAGTATTTCCACAGAGGTATTACCAGATCGTTTGGTCCGAAACTTCCATTATTACATTTCCACTTATTGTAGATTTGAGTGATTTATAACCCAAGAACCTACAAGTACTCACAATGTGTCCCACACATCCTTGTTGGGGTGAAAATGACTGTGGCTCACTGGGTTAATAGGGTTGTCTGGGAACCAGAAGGTCAACGGTTCGATCCTCGACTGGGAGGTGTCACGTGTCGTAGTGTACCTGAGCAATACACTGAACCCCAGGCTCCCCGGGCGCCTGTCATTGGCAGCCCACTGCTCCGTATATACAGGGATGGGTCAAATGCAGAGACAAATTACCCCCTTAAAGGGATCAATATAGTATATTAAATTTGAAAAAAAAAAAAATTAAAACAACATTTGAAACCCTCCTCCGGAGGAGGAGTGTATAGTGTATAGTGTTTTCAATCATGCTTCTCCACACAGCAGGTGGGAGAGACAGTCTCAGGACAGACAGGGAATCCAGGCCAAGTCTTGGTGAGATCGGAAAAAGAAACTTGACTGGGTGACAACAGGCTTGAAAAAGGTACTGTTGCGTTTCATTAGTATTCATGAGTTTACTTCAAAACGTGAGAAGGACTTCCTAAAGGCCCTTCAGGGGGTTTCTGAATAAGCAAAACATGAGACTTTATAGTCAAATAGTGAGAGGAAATAATCCCACGTCTGTCTGGAGTTCTAAACAGGACGAACTACTTTTAGCAAATGTTCTGTCCCTTCATTTAATGTCCTCCCAGGAGAGGTTGACCTCTTGTAGTGCCGTGCAGCTGTTTGTGGGTCCATGTTTTATAAATCTCATACAAGACGACGCACGATGCACATTCATGCCAATGGTTTGACATTATTCCAATGATCTACATAAGATACGCTACAATGTGCCAACAAAGACAGCGAAGAAGAGGAAGAAGAAGAAGTGTGTAAACTGGTTAACGTAAACAATTCTGGTTTTAATATAGTTTCTTTTTCCTTTTAATCGGTTTTGCAAATGTTTTATGAAAGAAGAAATGCATTCAACATATTTGCTAGAGCTCGAATGTGTTTTGGTGAATAACACCAGTAAGTGTGACTCACTTAAGTACTTCTAAGTCATTTCAAATCATTTGGTGTACTTCTACCAACTATAATGTATTAACATGTACGTGAGAATCTGTCAAAAGTCAAAATTTTGAACATCGCTCTTCAACTTCACTTAAAATATACATTTGAAACTTTAATAACAGACATTTAATTTGTTTGTTTATCATATTTTACTGTAAATCTTCCTATATTTGAGATATTATGTATTTTACTATTGCACTGTGCGTATTGTGCAATCACCAAGCCAAACGCACTTGGCAATAAACCATTTTGGATTCAAGTGATATAAAGGCTTTATGGAGGTCTCTTATTCTTCTTCTTCTTCTTATTTCTTTTGTTTTCCGGGTCTAAACACTCAGACTCAAGTGAAGCAGCAGCACGTCTGCAGGAGTTAAACCGTCTGGCCTCCACGGCCGCTGCGTGAAACATATTCCACTTTTCCTCCATTGGACTCAGAGTTATGATAGCGATATTATGTCATGCTTCCGTACCTCCTTCATTACTCAAAATGAAGAGAAATCCAGTTATATAATACGAGGGCAGAAGTTCTTATGCGATTTGGAAAGCTCAGCACTAGACGTCTCCACTCTGTGTTAATTGGTTTTGCTTTTGAAAGGCCATCATTTTCTTTCGGGCCCATTAAACATAATGCTCCGGAGTCCGGGATTAGTTCGCACTCAGTAAGACTGCTGTGTTGTCGTTAAATTCAATTTAACGGGGCACCCACCAGTGCTAATTACTGCTAACCCCGCTTACTGGTCCATGTCAGTTTGGTCACTGTCCCTGTAAAAAGACTCCTCTGTTGGATCTTTTTCTCTTCACCTCTTGGCCTGCTTGTTGTTGTTTTATGGGTGTTAGTCTGAGATTTACCCAGTGAGATGTTTCCAAATACTGCTGTTAACTTTTCGCATTTTAAAACACCTCAACTTGCTCCTCATGAGTAACTGTTCGTTTTTAGGCCTGCTGCATGGTTATTCAACCCTCCTTAAAACAAACCAACAGTCAGATGAACGACGTATCTTTAAAAGGTGCAAAGAACAAGAAGATAAGCAGGTTAAGACAACAAAAGTACTGTAAAATTGTGACGTGCAGCGTAAAAAAAGAAGTCTTAACACAGAAACGTGCAGATTCTCTTGTTTCCTAACCTTCCTGTGTGAGAGCAAAGGCAACTATCGCTGGAAAATAGGTGTGTGTACATCGTTATTGTTGCAGACAGCACGCTGGTTGGTGGAGGGATGATGCTGGACACGTCTACCTGTACGTTGAAGACCAACAACTCTTCAAGCTTTGATTGTGGTTTTGACTGAGGAGGAGTGACGTAGTCACCGTGTAGCCCCGCCCTAAAGCATCCCCTGCTTTATGGTCTGTTTGACTCTAAATGGACCATAATGTACTAAATGAACATCATGCTGTATTGAAGAAGACTTGAAACTAGAGATTGAGACCATAAACTCATGTTTACAATGTTTACTGAGGTAATAAATCAAGAGAGAAGTAGAGTCATTTTCTCATAGACTTCTATACAACCAGAGGAGTCGCCCCCTGGTGGACACTAGAGAGAATGCAGCTTTAACACAGGAAGCTTTGGATTCACTCTGCAGAACTGGAGGTTGCCGCCTGGCTGAGCCCCGATTGTTTAGGTCTGGCTCCGCTCCGACACCATTTCCTTGAAAAACTGGGGGGGAAAAAACTGAACCCTTACCAACACAAACGTAAATCATATAATCAATAACCAGGGTTTATTTGACAATGCAGTACTGGTTTATTTCAGTCTGCTGCCGAGAGAAACTGACCTTTAATATTAACTCTCCTTCCCATTTGGCTCCGGAAACGTTTGTGCAGGACGCAGGTAAAAGATTCATTATTCAGCCCCAGGAATGAGGCAGAGGAGGCCCGGTCCAATGGCTTTTACCTAACTGCCCCCCTAAAAGCCTCCCAAGAAAAATACCTGCATTACAGAGCCATGCTGTGGAGAAAGTGTGTTCACTATAGAAGCACTCCCAGTACCTGAATAAAAGATGAAATATCGAACACAGACTGTGGGCTTTCTTAAGTTTATTATTTAGGCCAAGATGGTCTAATTGCTCTAATGCAATGGAGTTGATTTTTTCTTCTTCAGTTTCCAGACCTCTACTTAAATGCAGGATTGTGAAGGGACCCATATTTTCAGTGAGGTTGGAGCGAGGTCGGCACTGTACGTTGAAGGTAGAGACATTAATTACTTTTTAATTTGCGGGGAGGGCTTTACAGACTCTTTAATTTTTCAGAGCCGGAGCTCTTTACCTGAGGCTACGGAGAGGTGGGGAGGAGGAGATCTAAATCTAGATGTAGAGGTTTTTAATGTGGACAACGATCACGCTGCCTCTGTTATTAATGAGCACAGCACTGCTGCCATCAACACCAAATAGACCCAGAGGAACCTTTCACAGTGTGTGATGAGGTTGAATGAAGACAAAACATCTGATTGTCAACAGTCTGATTTATTTTCCTTTTATTTAATGTGCTAGGAAATCATACCGGTACTCTAAAAACTGTTTTCTAATTCAACAACTAATCTGCCTTTTATTTATTTTCACTTTACTCAGTTTGGGCCTAACTTTGTAAAACTGCACTTATATACTTCCATGTTTTATTATCTGTAATCTACACAAAGAATTGTTTTCATCCACAGACAAACACTATTTTATTAGCTCATGAATAACAAATCCTAGATGAAGACTAAGTAACTGCTAATTACATCTGTGTGTTGTTTCTCTTTGCAGCTGCTGGTGTTTGATGAAGACTGCACCAACATATTAGATTATAGAGTTTAGGGATGACCTATTATTTTTTAATTTAAGAAACAATAGCTAACTTGGGCGCTTCCTTCCATGTTTACTTTCTTTTGGGACTCGTAGAAAAGCACTTAAAATGATTCATGTACATGTTAAAGGCTCTGAAAAGTTTAGATTATTATTATTAAATTGATTATAACTGAAGCAGACGGGGCTCCATCAACAAAATGAAATGTCACGAATTCCAACAAACAACGATGTTTCAGCCAGCAGGCCGCTGATCGATCCCCGTGAGGAACGAGAAGTCAGTGTTGATGTTTTTCTTTCGTAACTTTCATGCTTCAGTAACGGCACGTCTGTAGTTTCTTTAAGCCTCTTCTGAGTTTCCTGTGAAAACCAAAGTTTATTTCAACAAGACTGCATTCATGTAACGAGTGGCGATTGACCCGTGTTGCTCAACTTTCGTAGGAAAACACAATAAAAATGAAGAGTAACTTTCCATAAGCTATATGAACCGTTGTGTGAGGACACGTTGAAACAAAGCTGTATGAAGCCTTCTGTGGGGAGATGTGTCGTTAGGAAGCGCTGCTCATCACTGCTTGAGGCAAAGGGTCTCGAGGCTACATACTCAACTACTAACTAAACCTGTCAAGTTGCATTGTGGGTAATGGAGGCGCCAGGTTTGGACAAGGAAGAGGAATCAAAGAAATAAAAAGGGATATCTCTGATAAATGCTAAACAGTTAACTCTTTTAATAAATAGCTAATGATATTTAATTCCAGACTTTAACTTTGATTGTCACTTCTTTAGTCATAAGTGTTTTATGGTGCAAACAGAATGTAAGATTTGAAACCATATGTAAGTTTACGTGGAAAGCTTTAAGGAGATTTACGCTGTTATGTCCGAGTTTCCTGGATCTCTACAGCTGAGGTGGAGTTATTATGAACCATAGTGGGAACCGTCACATTTTATAAGAATAAGATGCATGTTGGCAAACTTAAGTTACCAGCTGTAATTAGTTAAGTCCTTATTTTTACCTGAGACATAAACATGGCTGGATGTTGGACCCTCAACACCAGAAAGAGGAAGAGACAGAACCACTCTGGCGTCACCTCTCACACCTCCTTGTGAGTTGCGTTTGACATCTCTTAGTAATGATGGGAACTTTTTGTCTCCTAGCGGGAGTCGGCCCTTCCTCCCCTCTCCAGCGGCCCGTCGCTCCACGCTGAGACCCGTGCAGACGCTCTGCACCGGGGCCTGTGAAATCCAATAGAACAGCTTTCATCCCCTGAAGATACAGTACAAATCATCGCTGGTTTTATCTCAGCTGGGGATGTCGATTTATCTAAATGAGCTTAGTCCCTCTAGCTGCCTGTCAGAGTTATTTCTCCCTCTACAACACCAGCCCCACCCTGACACCCTCCCTTCCTCTCATCTTTCTCCTCCCCCCTTCATCTCCCAGCTCTCCTCTTCCTCCTCCCGCTCTGATTCGGTGAGGGTTTAGATCCTTTCCATGTCTCTGTCCTTTGTTCTCTTCAGAGGGAGGGGGCAACAGAGGACGGGGCAAGTAATGGGATTGGTACCCTGAACTGGCCACAAGTTTTGTTTCGAAGCCTGCCTTACTGGCCCAAAGACAAGTGTGTGTGTGTGTGTGTGTGTGTGTTATTCGGAGTCCCTTTAGTGTGCAGTGGAATGTGCTTAATCTGCCTGCCATCATAATGCAAATGAAGCTCCCCGGTCCCAGCGGGAAGATACTGTGAGAGTGTGTGTGTGTGTGTGGAAGAGCCAGGCCCTTGACGGAGAATGCTGGAAAGGCTCTGGAGGGGGCATCAAAGAGTGGGCAAAGGCTTCTGTCACACGAACACAATGGCTCAGGACCAGGTCCAGTTACTTTTGAACACACACACACACACACACACACACACACACACACACACACACACACACACACACACACACACACACACACACACACACACACACACACACACACACACACACACACACACACACACACACACACACAGAGAGACAGAGGTCCATTGCAGCAGAGATATGACACCATGCAGGTGAAGTGGGGAAATGACACTGACCCTGTATTTCTGTCTCTTCCCTAAATGCCTCTGAAAGACACTGAATGTGTTTTAAATAAGTTTGTTTCCGCCTAAAATCCTTCATATTAAGAGAAGGAATGTTATTATTGCAGCATCATTGTAAACTTACTGATACTGCTCTTTTTTCTTCTCACTTTTCCCTCCAAGCCCTCTTCTCCTGTTTCTCCCTTCATCTTGTTCCCCAGTTCTAAATTTAGTCATTTCTTCTTTTTTTGGCATTGAATCTAAATCTAAACCTGCTGTTGACAACACACGAGCTACGAGAACGCTCAGAGACGTCTACGCTCAACGCTCTGTTCGTTGCATTATCCTCCGAAACGCCAGAGGGCGAACAAACCAAAAACGTTACAGTGAAGAAGCTGGAAGACGACGAGTGAAACCGGCAAAAACGCCATAAAACTAATGAATTCATCTGCTAACTCATATGCAACGACTACTGTATCGCCTTCATACGTCAAGTATTGAAGGCTTTTTAATGAAACGAAAGGTTGAATGTAAACTATTTAATTTGGCTGCAAAATATTTACTGAAATGTAGATTTTTAACGCCTCCCGTTACTGAAGCATCTAAAAAACGAATGTTTTAGTGCTTTTATCAGTGAACCGAGACCAACATTTCAACTTCATTTTCATCTTTAAATGTTAAATCTCTTCTGAACATGGTCCGGTTTTTATAATGCAGTGTAACAAAATGAAGCGTAATATTCACACATAAGCTTCTACGATAGTTTAAGCTGAAGATGGTTTGATGAACCGATATCAGGAACAAGATATTGAATAGTTAAATTGTCCATAAAGTTAGGTGATTTTCCTGAATGGTCATGTACTGTAGTGACTGTAAAATAAGCACACAGAGGTTCAGTCATCTCTCGGTTAAAGGTTGTATAAAGACACCTCGTCATCATCTTATGAATATGTCATCATGTAAGATGAAATATGTCAGTAAGACTCTATAGATGAAGCTCTCAGCAGGATCCATACGGATTAAAAAACAAGAGGACGGGAGTTGTGTTTCTCACTCACTCCACCGCGTCCCGTCTCGCATTATCCACATTCTTTAGATCAAGGTCAAGGCAGATCTTTATTGTCCCAAAGGGAAATTACTTCTGTAGCAGGAAAATACTGTCTCCACACGGCAAGAAGCACACCTCGAGGCTGCGAGTCCATACTGAACACAAGGAAGAGGAGGAAGTGTTCACACTGGATATTTTTACTCAGAGACAACGTGTCCTTTTAAAATACGTTCTTCATTGTGTTGATCCTCTGTTGTGTAATTACTGTGGATTCATTATTGTGTTGTTCAGCAGGACGACGGTGTGAAAAACACTTCAGAAGATCAGCGATGGAAGCGATAAAGACCATGCATTGAATTTCGATTATGATTCTTCTTTGTATAAAACACTACGGTGAGATGTAAACATCTACAGAATGTCACTTGTTCAAACTGAATTCATAACAACACTTCATGATTGACAGGAACATGATTTTCTACAAAACTTATTTTCGACGCCTTAACTCGCGGACGTGAATCCTCGTTTCAGTGCTTTTGACTGTCAAAAGGTACAACAATGTGACCAACGCTATTAATAGCAAGACAGTTAATTAGATTCAAAGATTAATTAACGGCTTATCTAATCCATCAAAGGGCTAAAGATAACCATCTAATTAACAATACGAGAGAGCGGCAAAGTTTTGTCAAACAAAGAACTCTTATCAGCGTTATCTTCCACCGTCGCTCTTCTTCTCGTCTATTGTTCTCTCTCCCTCTCTCTCTCTCGCTCACACACTCTCGCCCCTGATGTTTATTGATCGCCAGAGTTCATACGAGAGCATCACTTAATGCGCTCGCTTTCATGTCCTGCCTTTGTTGCCCCGCACCCATATTGCAAATTGATCCGTCCCCCGCCGCCACCCCTTTTGTCAGGGTTTGTGAAGTGAACTACTATTACATTAGCGCCCCCCCCCCCCCCCCCCGCACTCACCCACCCACCCACACCAGAGTCTTCCTTTCACTCGTTCTGTCTCTTGTCGGTTTCGAGAGGACGGCATCGGCATGGCTAAACACTGGCTGGAGAGCTGATTAGCGGAGCCACACGCCCGACCGGCTGCATTGATGAGCTCCTTGAGGTTTCGATGATGTGGCCAATAAACGGACACTTCTGATTATCTGACCTCTGACCTCTTTCTGTACTCTCTCTCTCTCTCTCTCTCTCTCTCTCTCTCTCTCTCTCCTCTCTCTCTCTCTCTCTCTCTCTCTCTCTCTCTCTCCTCATCTCTCTCCTCTCTCTCCTCTCTCCTCTCTCTCTCTCCTCTCTCTTCTCTCTCTCTCTCTCCTCTCTCTCTCTCTCTCTCTCTCTCTCAACTTGATAATGAGGTCACGCTTGTGAGAAAAACAAACTAAGGGCCACTCATCCCTCGAGGGCGGCCCATCCTTGATTCTCTGCAGGACTTTAACCGCCTTTTAAGGAGCAATTTTATTTACATGACACGTTATCTTCCAGATTGCAGCGTGAGAATACAGTGTGCACTCTTCAAAAAGTTTTTTCCAAAAAAAGAAGAAACTTGTGCGAGTGAAAAAGCTCTTGGATGGGAAAACTTCTACGCAACTTGGTGATAAGCCGTCCCCTTTAGGCGTTGGAAGTGAGTGGACTCCGAGACACAAGACAGGCATCCAATAATAGTTGTTTTTCTCACTTCTCTCGGTTCTTCTTAGCCCCGGACAACTTGGCAGGAATTTGGAACGAAGACGAAAAAGAAAGAAAAAACGCCGGCACTCCTGAGCCGATCAGCAGCGATTCCTGAAGTCTGCGTCCCTGACGGTGTAATTGCCTCAAGCTGGGAGGAACTCTCCACCAGGCAGAGTGCTTTGTAATTAAGATTGGATGCCCAGGACCACCACCAGCAGCACCACCACCACACACACACACAACCTCCCAGAGCTACTGTTGTCATGGAGAGAAGACATC
Source organism: Anarhichas minor (assembly GCF_050575085.1). Taxonomy (NCBI): domain Eukaryota; kingdom Metazoa; phylum Chordata; class Actinopteri; order Perciformes; family Anarhichadidae; genus Anarhichas; species Anarhichas minor. The sequence continues at coordinate 2,777,709 of NW_027466475.1, read as the reverse complement.
GGTGGAAGAGGCTGTAAATGTTTGCAGCGATAGACACTGAGGGGGGGGGGGGGGTTGTGTTGCGAGAGTCAAAGCTGGGGGGGGGGGGACTGCGGCACAATCATCTTGATTTCTTGCGCTGAACGATTACATGCCATGCTAATTGCTAGCAGAGGGATCTTTAATAAATATTTCATTCGGCGCAGCATCATTACCGCCTAATGTCGTTATTAATCTCCGCCGGTAATTTCCACTCAGGAGGAGCGTCTTTGTGGGGGGGGGGGGGGGGGGGGTTCTCTCCCTCCCCCACAAAGGAGAGAGAAAGAGAGAGTGGGAGAGAAATCTGGAGAAGTGCCATTATATTAAAGTTATGAGAGGAGAAATGAATGAGCCATGTAGAGAGAAGAAGAGCGATAAAGAAGGGAAGGAAGAAAAAAGAAAAGTCAAAAGAAGAGAGAGAAGAAGAGCGATAAAGAAGGGAAGGAAGAAAAAAGAAAAGTCAAAAGAAGAGAGAGAAGAAGAGCGATAAAGAAGGGAAGGAAGAAAAAAGAAAAGTCAAAAGAAGAGAGAGAAGAAGAGCGATAAAGAAGGGAAGGAAGAAAAAAGAAAAGTCAAAAGAAGAGAGAGAATGGGAGGTTAACTGATCATGTGGGAGCCAGCAGGGCTGCAAAATAATGTTGCAGACATGTCATTTCCTGAGAGGCCTTTTTGGGCCATCAGTGAGCTCATAGCTGCTAATTTGATTTGTACATGAGGAAGGGGGGGGGGGGGGGGGGGGGGGTCGCTGTAACTGCCCTCTGTAGAGAAAGATTTACTGAGAGTGAAATGTCTGGAGCGGCTCGTCATGACTTCTGCAGTGTCAAGACATGTGGAAACAACCAACACTGCAAAACTTACCTCCAGGAATCTCTTTAATCGCAGTTATTTGTATTCTTGGCATCAGAAACGCAGCTCATTAAACACCGTGATGTCAACACAGGCCCTGCTGTTTCTGACCTGCTCCTGAAGCGATTGACTCAGATCGACTTTAATAAAGCTTGAGTGGAGGTTGCCAAAAAAACAAACTACATTTGCTATTATTTATAAGACATTTGTGTTAATAATTGGGGGGAAAAAAAGAATGCTTTTTTGACAAAAGAAAAACATACGACATAACCATAGACTTTATATAAGAAGTGGACGTAGTCATTGTGACGACACTCATCTGTTTGTGGACAGATGGTCTCTGGTAGAGACCTGTCAATCACTGTAAGCCCCGCCCTAAAGCATCCCCTGCTTTATGGTCTGTTTGACTCTAAATGGACCATAATGTACTAAATGAACATCATGATGTATTGAAGAAGACTTGAAACTAGAGATTGAGACCATAAACTCATGTTTACAATGTTTACTGAGGTAATAAATCAAGAGAGAAGTCGAGTCATTTTCTCATAGACTTCTATACAACCAGAGGAGTCGCCCCCTGGTGGTCACTAGAGAGAATGCAGGTTTTAAGACACTCATTGGCTTCACTCTTCAGATCTGGAGGTTGCTGCCTGGACATAACGTCATCAGAAAAAAAAAAAAAAAAAAAATCACTCAACAAATGTTGATTTCCCTGTTGGCTGATATTTGCAGTGAAAGACCTGTGTTCATCTGACCCGCCACCATCACTTCCCTCCCGCCCGCAGCAATACGTTTCACATTATATACAGCGTCAGTTGCTCTTAGCGTCCAATAATGGAACAGATGAGTTTACGTGGGAGCTGCTTCTCATCTAGACACTAAAGCTGTGAGGCCAGGCTGATTTTGCTCAACGTCTATTGTACACTGATGTTACCCAAAAAAAGCTCCTGATTCTACATTTATTATTCTTGCAGTTTTAAACTCACAGTGAATATATCAGGAAAATATATGTTTTACACGTCCAGCATCAGAACCAGTAGTTTGTTTAAAATTAAAATGAGAAGAGCACAAACCGATAGCTATGAACGCTGATTATTTTAGCAAGCCGAGAGACTAAATGTAAAAACTTTTTTCAACAACCAAAAACAACAACCATGCAAAATGTCAGTGCAGCCCTTAAAGGCAACACGCTGCTGACAACACACCCTCCGTTATCTGCAGACCGACACACAACTACCCGTGCATGGGTTCACATGTTGTGCAAGCCGTCTCTTCCTTCATGCAGTTTAAGGACATTAAGGAGGCGTGAAAATGGCAGCAAGCTAAGCCTCGGGCGAATATCAAAATAGCATTAGCCACCAAGCGCACATTGCATTCAGCTCATTCCAATGTCCATCCGCGCCCGCAGCTATGCTAGCTAACTGCTATCAGACTGGCTTATTCACACACATTCTCCACAGCTCCAGCGCTGCTTTTTACAGCTGAATTCAATCTTTGGTAATAAGTGAAATATGAGACGGCGCGTAAGCACAAACTAAAAGAGCAAATCCAAATCCGTGTTGGTTTTTATCTAACAATGTATTTCATGGGCCGTATTCCAATTTTTGTTTTTATGAGAATAGGTTGTGAATGATTACCAGAAAATCTGATTATATGCTTTGCTTGATGCTTCAGTGACATATATCCATCCATCATATCTGCTCACAGACAGTGACAGCAGGGCTGGAGCGGGTCGGAGGGATGGATGGAAAGAAGGAAAAGGAGTGATTCATTGTCTTACAATAAAAAAAGGAAGAAGAAGAAAAAGACCCAGCTATACCATCTATCCACTCAGTACTCACTCTATCCACACACACACACACACACACACACACACACACACACACACACACGATGGCATTGCCCCCTAAGAAAATAGAGTTGTGTGTACCATCCAATTATCTGTCAGGGGTGAATAATGGCCCCAATAATATATTCACATTGCCGTTGCCGATCAATTTTTAATCAAGCTGAGAAACATGGAGGAAGTGAAGCTACAATGACCCACCAGGAACTCTCCCATAATGCCTCGGCAGCCGAGTCCCTAATTTTTTTCTCCAATCAAATTACCTTCTCCCCAGACCCCCCCGCCCCGACCCACCGTCATCCTCGGAGCGATAATGGAGCCCCCCCCCCCCCCCAAATAATAACTACAACAGGCCTGCTCTTTTATAAGGGCAGAGGTCAGAGGGCACTGACCTTATTAGAGATGATAAAGTGATTATAGCTGCTTACTAACATGTATACACAGCGCCAACATCTTTCTTTAATGTCTTTAATGTTCTTTAAATGTTCTGAAAGGGATGAGAATACAACTCTACTTAAATGTCAGAAGAGTCTGTGGGAAGTCTAACATGCAAACATAAATATACAATATGTTCATTCATTAATTCTATGAAGTGATTTAATCTTCACTTTCAAACCTGCTTTTGAACCTGATATTTTTTGAACCAATGAGAGGCGGTGAAACAAACTGTCAACGCAACATTGACCTAGTGTCACGTAGTGTTTTAAAGTTATATATTACACATGTTTGTATTTTGAATTGTAGATGTGTTTCTGGGCACTTTGACAATTTAAGTCCAACATGTTTTGGTGTCCGTAAACTCCAGACGGAAATATCTGACAACAAATGCAATTTTAAAATAATTTATTTACTAAAATAAAATAGAAAACAATTCAGTTTTTTTTTTCAGTTTTGAACGTATGAAAGCCTCACTGATATTTGAGTAATACTGCAATCCTTCAAACAAAAAGGTTTTTTTTTTTTCTTTAACTGATAATATTTCATAAAATCAAGCCATTTGTGTTCGTGAGTTCGTGAGTTCGTGAGTTCATGAGTTCATGAGTTCATGAGTTCGGCGATTTCACCCTCACCATCTTGGATTATGGCCATCGCCATGCTGTTTTTTTTCGCAGCCAGTGAACAGAAGTGACCATATCTGGACTGAGGAGCAGTGACGTAGAGACGCCGTATTCGTCTCTGGTAGAGACCTGTCAATCACAGTAGCCCCGCCCTAAAGCATCCCCTGCTTTATGGTCTGTTTGACTCTAAATGGACCATAATGTACTAAATGAACATCATGCTGTATTGAAGAAGACTTGAAACTAGAGATTGAGACCATAAACTCATGTTTACAATGTTTACTGAGGGAATAAATCAAGAGAGAAGTAGAGTCATTTTCTCATAGACTTCTATACAACCAGAGGAGTCGCCCCCTGGTGGACACTCGAGAGAATGCAGCTTTAACACATGAAGCATCGGCTCTTCTCGGCAGTATCGGTACACTGATAAATCATATGTATGCATAAGCCATACACACATATTTCATGGTGTGCTGTACAAACACACTCGTCTCACAATAATTTCATGCCACTGAACCCACATGTTCTCTCTAGCTCACAGTTACTTGTTTATAAACACAATAATCACACGTAGAATTCATATAAGTACGTCCACAAACTTGTCTGTGCCCTCTGTGAGTAAATTCAACCCTATATAGTCGACCCCAGTGAGCCCGAGATGGGTCACGTACCTCTGAGCGGCGCCGGGGCCAATCTGCAATGAAAGCTTTCCCATTTGTAATAAACTGCAGCCTCTCAGAAGAGCAATCCTTGGGAGAATCCGCCGCACTCTCTCCCCTCACTATAACAACAGCGTCTGTAAAACAAATGAGCGGGGAGGTAATTGCAGACAAACAAAAATTACATTTCCAATAAAGGTTCTTGTCTCTTCGAGCTCCCAGAAGCCCCCAGCCCTCCTCAACTGTTTAACAGCCTTAATATACCCTCTCATCAGCCTTCCTGTTGAGAAGCCACCTGAGAGAGGTTATCAGAGCACCAACAGAGCTCATCTAATGTGAACAGGTTGAGGGTTTTAGTGGTGGAAGTGTTTGAGACAATTAAAAAAAAAGGAGAAAGTGATGGTGGGTTGGATGGATGAGAGCATTAGACAAAACACTAAAAGTTTACATGACCCATAGTTTATACTGGAAGACATTCATGGCACTGTGGTAAAGGAGAAGAAGAAGCACTCATGGGAAGACGAGCGACGCAAAATGTTTTTATAAGCAGCTTGAAAACACACGTTTCCATCACAGAACCCAAGACATGGTTTTCAGATTGTAAGCAAAGACACTTGCTAAAAAGGAAAATTATGAATATTAACGTGTGTGATGTCATTTGTTTAAGGATTTGCTCTGAATGCTTCGTAACCAAGAGTCAATATAATCCATCACACGTTTGTTTTGTTTCTAGCAGCGACGATGGAGAAGAAGAATAACATAATAATAATGTAAGTAGATACTGAACTCTCATTTGCTCTAAAAGCTGAACATGTGTTGCATGTTAAAATCTGTAAATACTGACTTCATCAATTTGACGTGTAGGTATTTATAATCATAAACAAACAGGTAACCTAGATCGCTCAGTCTTCCCTTTCCACGCGTGTCGGTGGACAAACATGAAAGGCTCTCTAATCACCAGTGTTTGTTTGTCCGTTCTGGGCTACTGTAGAAACATGGCGGACTCCGCCTCTCGCTTCCATGTAGATGTGGAGGGCTCATTCTAAGATAACGAAAACACAGTGAATCTTAGTTTCAGATGATTATACATGGGGAAAGAAACATAGTTCAGGCTATTATATTCCACTTCTAATAATAAATCCTTCTTAAACCTACACACTGCTCCTTTAACAGATGGTTTGTTGCTCCTCTCACGTTGCTTAAAACTCATATCAAAGAGCTAACTGGTTGACCCTTTTTCGGCATTCAAATTAATCTCAACTTTTGTAGCAGTGTTTGTAATTCAAACTGCTTCCTTGTTTAACCTACAGTCTAAAACTGAAAGATATTTAATTATTCTATTAAATAAGCAGCAAATCCTGATATCTAAGAAGCTGATACGCGTAATTTTTTCGAGCTTATGCTTGGTACACAAAAAAAGTTGCTGTAATGCTCATGTTGATGGACTGAACAATTAATAGACTTAATCGTGGAAATGTTGCCAATCAATAACATATCACTCTGCAGATACAACAGATATTATTTAGTTTAACAATGCTAAACATTGCACTTTACTTCCATGTACGTATGTATACATGCACACGATCTAACGTTTACACAAAACACACACACGAGCCAACTGTTAGGTCATGACACACACACACACACACACACACACACACACACACACACACACACACACACACACACACACACACACACACACACACACACACACACACACACACACACACACATAGAAAGAATTCCACTGAGTGCAGCAACAGTGAGATCAAATCAGTGTGTTTATCTGATGGTGAACCTGACATCAGGGCCAAACTAAAAGGTCCCTACTCGGCTTCCTTTTATCAAACACTGAACTCCGTGCCCCCCCCCCCCCCCCCCCCCCCCCACAAGAGGAAATTGATTACAGCCTCGGGCCAAAACCTCGGCGAGTCCACAGCTCCGTTTACTCCGTTATGAGTGCTGGAGCCCCGATTGGGCCGCGGTGGCTGTTAGCTACAGGTTCTGTGATCAGATCCTCAGATATTATTTGATCTTGTAGTTGATGGAGGTGAAGTGGAGGTGGTGTAATGTGAGCTCAGATGCGGGGGGGGGGGGGGGGGGGGGGGGTTAAGAGTTCACGTGACCTCAGGGGTGACTAAACAGTCGCGGTCAGAGCTTTTAACGAGGCGTTCGTATCGGTTGGACATATTTTACTTAAATGGACGTATTGATTGCAGTGAACGCTCTATGGAATGTTCTTTTAAAAAGGTTGTGTGGAGCGTTGTATCCTCGTACAACGGTTCGTGTATCTTATGAGAAGTTCCCATCGTTACTGGGAAATGTCCAACAACCCACAAGGAGGTGTGAGAGGTGACGCCAGAGTGTTTCCGTCTCTTCCTCTTCCTGGTAATCAAAATGAAATATCATTAGCTATTTATCAAAAGAGTTAACTGTTCAGCATTGCCTTACCCACAATGCAACTCGACAAGTTTAGTTAGTAGTTGAGTATGTAGCCTTGAGACCCTTTGCCTCAAGCAGTGATGAGCAGCGCTTCCTAACGACACATCTCCCCACAGAAGGCTTCATACAGCTTTGTTTCAACGTGTCCTCACACAACGGTTCATATAGCTTATGGAAAGTTACTCTTCATTTTTGCTCGTTACACGTCTTTTCAAAATAACTACAGAAGTGCCGTTACTGAAGTACACAAGTTACGTGACAAAAACGTCGACATTGACTTCTCGTTTCACGCGGGGATCGAACAGCGGTCTCCTGTCTGAAAGATCACTGGTTGTACTTTAGCGGCCTTTACACGTCCTCATTCATGACTACGTGGATATCGTACAAAATAATTTGGTGGGAGATCTACGTATTACGGCGCAGTATTTTTCGTAGGTTTTGCTCCGAATGCTGGATGTTTGTGCACACATCCGCCGCCGTTTGCAACTGTTCTATTATTCTGTTTGAGTTTATGTGAAAGAGAGAGCGAGAGAGAGAGAGAGACGAGAGAGGGGGGGAAGCAAACAGAGGGAGAAAGTGTGTGATGGTGTAAGACAGAAGAAGAGCTAATAGTTTGAGGGCATTCCTGTCAGCGCTGCAGCGTGATTGCAGGTCCTGCGTGGCTTCCTGCAAAACTTTTAACGCTCAGACGGGTTTGATGTAAACACTCAAGAGGAGACAAAAAGACGGGAAAGTCCCAGAGATGTTTAACCGACTAATTCTTTGCTCCTCTCTGTCTTTTCTTTGCCTCCATCGCTCCACTGTGGCGGAAGAATCTGGGAATCCGGGATATGCAAAACAAACATGCCCTTTTCACTTCATCATCAAAAAAAATAGAAGAAACATGAGTGTGTGCTACAGACACACACACACACACCTCACAAACAAACACACCTTTAGCCCGAGGCGGGTTTTTTGCTCCAATTAGACTCGTCGAGGGCCCGACAAGTCTCAACTTTGTTCGCTCCACCAGACAGGAAATTAAAAATTGTATTCAGTTGTCTTCCAACTGCTGTTTGGCACAGAAAACACACTTTTCCATCATAATTCATGCTGTTAGATTTAATTATGCATTTGTGATTCACTGCTGACTTTTGCACTTTAGTGAAAACATTAAACCTTCCAAACATAAATCTCCTTATTTCATTTGTTTAATAATTTGCTGAAGCCTTTAGGTGCCTAATGAGTGAGGTTTGCTATCGGACAAAACGACGAGTAGTGTTTAAAAGTACATTTAGATTTATTTTTTATGAATGACAACTTGTCTGGCACTGATGTCGTTACCCATTTGACACCATGAATGATCTGCAGCTGCCTGATTTTGATTTTAATGAAATAGCAGCTGGTACTTTTATTACTTTTTATATTATTAGAATTATTAGGCCCCTGGAATCATGAGCGAAGAGATGACCATACCTCTTACAATGTCACTTAAGGGTTAATCTATTCCTCTTAATCTAGTTCTCTGATCCCCTGACAGGTTTATTTATACTTTACATATTTTTTCCCGCTAACATGCGGAGGTGAGAAGGCGCATATAGAACAAACACGGACAGTAGAAGCAAATTCAAAATCGAATTAAGTTTTGCATCCAGATGTGGAAGTGTTCTCTGTGACCCACATCATTTGTAGATGCAGTCGTATCATGTCTGCGCTTCTATTCGTGCGTGCGCACACACACACACACACACACACACACACACACACACACACACACACACACACACACACACACACACACACACACACACACACACACACACACACACACACACACACACACACACACACACACACACACACACACACACACACACACACACACACACACACCAACAACCCCTCCTTCCTCCTCTCTGATGTGTTTTTCATGTTAACACTTTGCAGTGCCTTAGGTACATCGTGCGGCTTTCCGCCATACACAGCCCTACCGAGCCCATTTAGAATGTTTTTATGGAATAACATGGTTTTTATTTTTCAATTAAATTTTCATACTTTTGTGTGTTTTTTTGCCCCCCTTTCGTCTTTTAAGGGTTGCTATTTTTCCCTCATGATGTTTTTTCTCGTCTCGGTTCTCTTTGTTCTTTGCTACGGTCACTCTGTTTTGGTCCCAAACTGAAACCTTTGTCTACATGAACAAAAGAAGAAGAGATTTAAAGAATCGATAAAAGAAAAGGAACAAAAGAAATCATGTTATTTGACAGCGATAACGCTATTTAAAAAATAAATCAAATGTATAAGCTGGTGACCGGAGCTATTACGGTCTTCTTTGTCCTTATTTAGCTAACTAAATAAAATGTAGTTGAGTTACACCATTTATCACAAGACGAAGGTTACTACGTTTACTTAGTATTGTGAGAAATACTGTTACTGTTTACTTGAGTGCCTCTAATCAGAAAATAAACTATACTTTTGAATACACTTTCTTTAGTTTTATCTGCAGCTTAAGTTACTTTAATAAACTTATAAATGACGATATACTGCTGTAGTTTAAACTACCTAAGAGGACATAAATGTACATGTACTTCTGTACACAGAAACACTATTTATTCATACAGTACAGGATTGGTTCCAGCACCATATGGCACCTCCACAAATTATTCTCAGCTCACTGATGTTAGAAATGATCAAAGTTCACACTTGAGCTTCTCAACATAGATTCATGTTCCCTGTATTTAGGGCATTTAGTGCAAAGGTTACCATGCTAAGCTAAGACGCTAACATGGTAAACGTGCTTAACAGCAGCATGTTAGCAATCCTCATTGTGAGCATGTTAGCATGCTGATGTTAGCATCAGCAATGTGTTGCGCCCCAATTTCACTAATAAAGATGATGACTGTTTACTGTTTGCACACAGGAAGTGTACTTTAGGTTTGACGCAGTTATTAAAAACACTGATACCCACCATGGCTGAATAGATAAACAAACTTAGAGAGACTCAAACTCTATCGAGTAAAGAGAGCTGATTGACTGACAAAGATGGAGACACGAACACACTTTACAAATTAACACCTCGCCAAACAAATTCTATAAGCGACAACCAATCAATAAAAGATGACTGTACCAATCAAACGAGCTTGTGAAAACAAAACAAAAGGATCGGACGGGATCGAACGCCTCTCATCTCTTTCCCGCTCGTCGCCTCGTGCCAATCTGAATCTTGATTTGAATGGTTCCACTGATGAAGAGAACCAGAAGCTTTGAAGAGTCAGTCTGGCCGGGCTCCTTTTACGCCACCCATGCCAAAGTAATGCCATATCTCATTTGACACCCCCAAAGACTGAGGAATTGATCCCCCAGTGCGGCCCATTGATCGGGTTTGGGTTTGAACGGAAGGGGTCAGCAGCGAGACGTGCGCCCCGGCTCCCTTCTTTTGTTACGAGGATCGATGGTCTCCCACCATGGGGGAGATTAGACCAGTCAGGTCATGCGGAGCACACAATGAGCTTTTATTATGTTTGTATATGAGTCGGTCCACAATATGTTATTCTTTATGTTGATCTAGCTGATCTCAATGTCTTCTTGCAGTCCTTGTTAGAGGAAAAGTAAGTCCTTTAAGGCCTCTACACAGGGATCGGTATCTTTAGGATTTTATCCATACTAGTACTCTTATCAACACTCTTATCGGTTCGGTTCCTTATCAATACTACGGTTCTTTTTTATTATTTAGTTTGAAAAAAAGACGTTTGAGACGAGGACATCTTGGTCCGGAACTTCTAAAGTACCGATAGCGGAACCGTCAACTCCGGAACTTATCAATACTCATTCGGAACAGATTCCCATTTAGAACCGAGTTTCGGGGGCAGAAATACTCCGCTACGATAGTTTCACATCAAAACTATTTTAATTGTTGCAACACTTTTTCATTAAAATGTTTGAATAGATTCATGCAGAGGACCAATAGCAGGATCCTGTTGACAGAACAGTCTGTCTGAGGTAAACTGTTATCTAAAGCTACTGTAGGATATTTTATTGAGTTTCCTTTTAGTGAAATGCTGAGTTCCCTCTGGTAAACAGTAACAGTGTATATGTCTAGGGCTTTTTTTGTGAAAGGTAAGAACGGAAGGAGTGGATCTGGTCTACGCTGCCTTCGTCAAGGTTGAAAGGAGTAATAAAGTTTGCCGTCTTTATTTCGGACACAGAGCCTCCGTGTTGTTGTGCACTATAGTGTGCATTTTAAATATGTTCGCTCTGCACAACGTAATCGCTTGATGCCTTTATTCGTGGTGCAAAAGCTCCACGTTCCAAAGAAATATTCCATCACTTACCACGTAATACTTGGGTTCTGTGTGAAATTATTCATGGCAAAAAACAACAGTTTTAACGTGCTAATAAATCACACGAAAGGTAAAGGCCTTAAGAGTGAGAACCAAAACTGTAAAACGGGATCCTTGTGAGGGATTGTCTTATGCTTGGACGATCGTAAGCCAATCGTCATAGAGGTGGCGATGAGACATCGTTGAAATATGAGGCGACAGAAATAGTTTTGTAAAAAATGAAAAAAGAAAGCTTGAGTAAGAAGTTTAAATAGTTTCGGAAAGTTAAAGAAATGGTCGGACACGTACCCCCAACTTTAAGGCCTTAAGAGTTGAAGTACGAGTTTTGGTGCCTTTGTTTTGGAAACCTTTTCTGGAAGATGCATTCATCCCTGAGACAGCTGTTGATTCACTTTACTGGAAGGTGAGACTATGAGCGCACGCACACACACACACACACACACACACACTTCCCCTGAGACCAAATAAAAACTGTGCCATTAATCTCACCTACAAGTTCATACACCGACACTTAACAGTACAAGCATTGTTTTCAGGGAAACCAAGTCAAGTCAAATCATTTTCTTTTCTGAGGAGTATTTTCCTTGTTGAGAATGAAATCATATTACATAAGTTGCTATGTTGACTCATATTGAGTGTTTACCAAACAAAGTGGTTAGTGATGGTTTAAACCAAAGGAAGAAGGGAATTAAACACAGCGTCCTGTCAACAGAATGCTGAACAGCAACCAGTAAGCATTCCTGTCGAGCACTTACTGGTTGCTGTTTAGAAGACTATTTGTATTTCATTCTTCTGTTTAGATTTGTCCCTTCTTGTGAAGATTTCCCATCAGTGTCCAAACCCACCATCAACATTTAATTCAGGAAGAATGTATGAATTCAAGCCCAACTGGATTTTTTTAGGGCAATACAAATACTAACATTTGCAACCCAGACGGCTGAAAAAGGTCTTGGCATTGTACGAGTCTGCAAACCACGGGGTACGTTGAATGTCGTTTCTGAACCCCAAAAAAGTTTCATAGATACGTTTCATATCAGCTTTGTATGAGGCTTGCAGACAAACACAATGCCACGTAGTTAAAAACTTAAAAAACGAAGTTAGGTTTAGACACAACTACTTATTTAAGGTTAAGAAAAAGATCATGGTTTGTATTATAAAAATAAATAACGTAACACAACAAGTTAACGCAACATAACGAAAAGTAACATTACGTAAGGCAACGTAACTTAACAACAACGCAGAGCAACAATGTAGCATAAAGTTACAACAAAACGCAACAAAGTAACGTTAACACGGAACAAAGTTTACTTTTGGTTTCACACAGTGGCCTCCTGGTGAAAGTTCTGAGTTTGGTGTCTCCATATGCTATGTCACTTTCTCTGCCGAATGCAAAAACATAAACATTTCGTTTTTTAAAGTTAAGAGTTATACAATCTGACAATGATAGATCGGAGATATATAACACAAAATATACATTTTAAATAGGCATCCCTTAAGAACATAGTTCAGCATTTAAGTACACTAATACCAATTATTGCAGAGTTTTAGATGAGAAGATTAATACCACTCATATCTACCCAGTAAATATAAGACTACATCCAGCAGCAAATTAGCTTAGCTTAGCATGAAGACTTGAAACAGGGGACAACAGCTGGCCTAGCTCTGTAACAAGCAGCAACAACCAGAACCTCTAAATCAATTCATCTTAACAATCAACATGCTATGTCTTGTTTAATCGGTACAAAAAACAAAATGTAAAAATTACTTAAGTTATGATTTTACCGGGGAATTATTTGACAAATAAAATCTTTTCCAAGTGCAGAAACAAAGAAAGGCAACACAGAACATTACAAGAGAAACAAAAGTGAAAACCTAAGCAGGATCCAAAGTAAAAGAAAAAGAGAAGAATAAAAAGCAGAGAGCAGAGGAGGTGAGAGCTGAAGGCTTTGGCAGGGCCGGAGCAGGCCACAGACAGACCAGTGCTAAAGGGCCCAGGACAAGTGTTGCCATGTCCCCTGAAACCGCTGAGGCCGCTGGGTAATGAATAAATAAACACACCCTCCAACCATCCAGCCTCTTCCTCTTCCTGCTCTCCACATTTGGCAGTCGACACACTAACACACACACACATGCATATGCATATACACACACACACAGAAACTGGCACGTGCACATAAACAATGCACACAAATGCATACATGCATGACTGCCATCGGCCTGACAGACTCGCAGTGTGCAGCAGAGTGTGTGTGTGTGTGCGTGTGCCGGCGGTGTTCCATACATCCACCTGTCTGTGTGCCAGGGTTTATTCCCTTGCTTTGACTACTTCACACGGTTCATCTGTATGCGTTTCATTTGCCCATCCATATTTAGAAAGAAAGAAGAAAGAAAGAAACATTCCTTTATTAGTCCCACAGTGGGGAAATTATTCTCTGCATTTGACCCATCCCTGTATATATAGGGAGCAGTGGGCTGCCAATTACAGGCGCCCGGGGAGCAGTTAGGGGTACAGTGTCTTACTCAGGGACACTTCGACACAGGACACGGTGCAGCCGAGGATCGAACCGGTGACCTTTCGGTTGGCAGACAACCCCCTCTCTACCCAGTAAGCCACGGTCACCCCCATTTATCCGAGGCTGCGTGGAGACATTTTGGCTGGCGAAGCCGAAGCCGAAGCCGAAGCCGGGCGGCCTCGGTACATTCCCACACTCACGCCACGGATAACCCAACTGAGACATCACCCGCATGCCAACGCAGAGGCATGTGGCAACGCCGAGTCAGAGCTTAAGAAAACAAGAGGCGAAGCGGCGAGACTCGCAGTGACGGTGACTCGTCTGACAGTTGGTGAAAATATTTTCAATTATTCAACTTGGATTGAAGACGGAGCGAAGGCCTTTTAACGCGTAACTTGTTGAGACAGCGCTAAGCGGCCTCGTCCCCGCCGCCTGATGAAATATAGATATTTTGTTTTTGTTTCCAGGACGATTCATTTGTCATTGCTGAGTTGTTGCTTCGGGAGACCAACTGTTAAATGTCAAGAGGGAAGTGAGAACGATGAGGTCGAGGAGAGACGAGGGACAGACGCAGGAAACCTCAAGATATGATCCGATGAAACGTAGACGGAAGGCTAGACATTAAAAAACACACAAACTGTGCTCACGGTTCGGATCACGGATCGGAGTCACGGATTGGATCAACACAAAAGACAAAAGGGAGCAAATAGAACTTTCAGATCCCTGATCACATTTTATTTTGCCGTCCGGATCACGGATCGACAAAGGTCCGTTACACCACGAGTTAAAATATCCCTTCTTAAAGCACGTTCAATGCAAGTGGTGTGGGGGGGGGAACCCAGAGTGATCATTTTGTGTAAAAAATACATTCCAATGTTTATCTGAAGAAAATATAGCGATAAGTCTTCAGCAGGTTCAGTCTTTTTAGTACAACATTCCTCAATGTAGCTGCAGCTCAAACAATTATCTTTTAAATTGACAAACATCATATACGTAATTCTAACGAGAACAAGAAAATATTTCCCTCTTATCGTTGACTACCGTACATATTTTTTGGAATACGGCCATCGCCATGTTTTTTGCAACCATATCTGGACTGAGGAGGAGTGACGTAGAGACACCGTATACGTCTCTGGTATCTGATGGAGCTGTCAATCACCGTGTAGCCCCACCCTAAAGCATCCCCTGCTTTATGGTCTGTGTGACTCTAAATGGACCATAATGTACTAAATGAACATCATGCTGTATTGAAGAAGACTTGAAACTAGAGATTGAGACCATAAACTCATGTTTACAATGTTTACTGAGGTAATAAATCAAGAGAGAAGTAGAGTCATTTTCTCATAGACTTCTATACAACCAGAGGAGTCGCCCCCTGGTGGACACTAGAGAGAATGCAGCTTTAACACATGAAGCATCGGCTTCACTCGGCAGAACCGGAGGTTGCAGTTTTTAAATCAGAAAGCAAGAGCAGTGCGAGTGATTCAGCCAGCAGGAAAAGAGAACTCAAACCACTAAAGCAGAAACTAACATGTCATTAGAATGCCCCTAAAATCACACCAGTCTTTCCCTACTACACTACACACACACACACACACTCTTACGACTCTCCATCAGACAGAAGATTACATGGCAACCTTGACCTGTCTGCCCATCGTAAATTACCACACAGCCTCCGCTCGCACCTCATTCTGGTGTGTCGTCAGCTCGCGCCCACAACCACCATGACACTACATCAGTGACTGGGTGAGCCCGTTGGATGCATTACACCATGTTTTTAAATCTTTAGTGAACTACTGTTGTGCTTGCAGCCGGAGGTTTAATTCTGCACTGAGAGACTTTAGACGTTAGTCACTGGGAAAGTTGTGACGTTGAAGCTGCATGCTGCAGTGACGTCATTTAAATTAACTGCAGACGACAAATGCAAAAAAGACGTAAAGAGAAAACAGGATTTAAAGTCTCTCTCTACCTCTAGTGCTTGTGTGCTGCTGTTTATACATGTCCTCTTGTGCGTTCTTGAGTTTTGATTCATAACTTTTCAATGAATCACAGCCATGTCTTGATTGTAACTCACTTAAAATATTGCTGTGGAACCACAGCGGCTTGTTTTCTTACGCTACCGGGATCGTCTGCAAGATGGAGAAGAACCCGTTTCCAGGTCACGAAGGGAAGGAGGAGATAATGAGAGAATAAGAGCGTAATGGGAGCCTCGCTTCATGATTTAGCCGGAGAAGACCGGAGCATCCGAACAATAAATTGTAACCCCCCCAAGCAGCTTTAATTGAACTTGGCAATTAAAGTGATTTTGATGCTGATCGTTAGACCCCGAGTACAAAGCCACACTCACTCATTCTCAAACAGAACGGGGCAGCAGGTACAGGAACAAAACTGAAAACGCTGAGCTTGATGCAAAAGACAAAACAATTACAGGTTTATTCGTTGACCTTCATTAGGTTCTGCCGAAGCATCAGCAGAGAGCGCTCAACCTGCAACGATCAACACTTTCATCAACGTGAAAAGGGTCGTGGTCGTGACGACAAATACGGGGTCAAATCTCCAAAAAGAGAATGAAATGTTTGAATCACTTCAACCTTGAGTGACGGCAGACGACTAGTGAGCGTTTCTGTCTAGTATTCTGCACGTCTGTGCTTCGCTTTATATGGATGCAAATGAGAATCTGACTGTTTGTATGGATGCATACAGATATGGAAAAGTGTGTGTGTGTGTGTGTGTGTGTGTGTGTGTGTGTGTGTGTGTGTGTGTGTCTCTCTGCTCTCCATGCTGCTCTGCTCCCACAGTGCCCCTGGGACCCATCTGCCTCCCTGTTATTAATTCATCAGGCTTAACCATGCAGCACTTTATGGCTCTGTTTGGACTGACGAACTATCACACACCCCTATCTCCCACTCTCTCTCCCTCTGTCTCTCTCTCTCTCTCTCTCTCTCAGGAACACGCTATTGAAAAACAATATTTGTCACCGGATGCTGAACCTACACTTGCAGCTTTGATATGCCCATTGTCTGTTAGATGTCTTACCTCTTGGCCTCTGTATGCAGTTTTTGTTCTTGGTTACTTCCTGAACCAATTTTCCATCTTTGCGTCAATTGTACAGCGTTGAAACATATCTCGGAGCTTCTCGGTGATTCAGAAAGTACTCTCAAATTCACTAAATAGCTCAAAGAGGATTACGCTGAATAAAACCCAACAAAATAGAATATCTTAATACACTTAAGAGCACCAAAGAGGGCCAAAAATAATTTCCCAGAAGGCCACAAACCTTCTTTTGGGCAGCCCTGAATTCCAAAACTAAACCCGACTTCACTGCGACTTTGACTCTGTGGCTTATTCACGGAAACTATTTGGGCTGAAAAAACACACAGCCGATCTTGTTCAAAATAAACCCTTTTAAAAGAAAAAGTTTGCACTGAAAGATGATCTAAGAATCAATCAATGCCCTTCACGTGAATACGTCCTGATTGCCATGTCTAAACCTGTTCCCATCACAGACGGAGAGACGAGATGGGAGATTGCGCTCACATCAAAAGAGTTTATCCAGCTCGTATTATGTGGCTGTAAATAGCTGCAGCAGAGATACGAGACGCTCACAGAGCTGAGAAAGTAGAAGTGGAGAGGGAGGACGTAAGCACGGGAAACAAAGAGGGGAAAATATATTTGACTGGCTACTACAGGAGCTTAAAACCACACAATGCATTCCTCAAAAGATACCCAAAAAATCAACATGGTCTGATCTTTACTGAATTAAAAGTTAATTTAATTGTAACATGTATCACAATCCTTCCTCTCGCTCTCCACTGTTGACTAAAACATTTAAACGCCATAAAAAAACATCTTCTGAAATTAAAACCTGGACTAGAACTAATCTACAGTCCACAGACCAGATTGTGTCAATTCTGTTCATTTCACACAACTACAATAATTAGTTTTATTTTGCAGAATTAATGCATCTTACGGGTCTGATACTAGGCTCACGTATTAATTCATTTTTAAAAAGGAGAGTAATCTTTACTTTTTTACAAAATAAAAACTAGTTTTTATACTTGTTGTAAATGACTTTCCCCTCCACCTCGTCCCTCAGAGGGCAACACTAAACTTGAGGACATCCAGAGGGAGTTGTTATTGGCTCACCAGCGTCTTACTACTGGGGTTGCACTGCCCCCCAGTGGACATGATGTGAACACTATTCTCTGCAATCAGCATCATGCAGGAGCGAGTTCTGTCTCATGTTACAGGTTGTGTGATCCAAACATTAGCATTGAGTAGTGACGTGTTAACGGTCACACACACTTTGACTGGACGGGCTGTAACTCTCAGGACTGATCAGTTCAGGTTACAGGTGAGAATGCAGGAATTACCGGTTTCCTGTTAAGCTTGGTTTCGCGTGCAAACATACAAGCACTCATACACAAACACTTTGCTGATGGAAGATCACTTTGTTATGAAAATAATACGTTATTAGAAAGACTACACACTCGTGTCTGTTCCCGGCTGATAAAAAGAGTCGCTGGATAAAACACATCAGGTGAGAAAACATTAGATAAATACGAGGAACAATAAGATAGCTAGCTAGCGAGCTAAGCTAACGACCATGTTGGTGACACACATTGTGCGAGCCGAGAGAGAGAGAGGTTTCATAGCAAACTAAATATCACTAAATTATCTTTTAAATTGAACATCATGTGTAATTCAGTGCACAATTCAAACAGGATCAAAATAACTCGCAGTTGACTACTGTACATATCTTTCCCGAAATGAAGCTTCATACGGGACACAGAAAGGGGCGGGGCTTAGCCTCTCTATAAGATTCATTGTAGTTAATGCCAAGGAGTACCAGCTACCTTCACTCATTCTCACTACAGGTACAATAACAAAGCCAACGAGTGCTCGCATTCACAAAACTGAAAACGCTGAGCTTGATGCAAAAGACAAAACAATTACGGTGAAAAATACGCCCGGCGAGCTGCACCAATGCTCGTTGACGGGTTTATTCATCAATGTTTTGACCTTCATTAGGTTCTGCCGAAGCATCAGCAGAGAGCGCTCAACGTGCAACGATCAACACTTTCATCAACATAAAAACAAAGAAGAGGGTCAAATTTCCACAAGAGAGACTTGAGATGAATTAAATGTTTGATTCACTTTAACCTTGAGTGACTAGCAGAAGACTGTCAGCAGAGGAAACTTTTATTTAAAACAAATAAACTACATATCTCCACACATCTTTCCCCACGATGTGTTTCTCTTACACATGTGTTGACATCACTCTTGGAGCTTCTCACATATTTCCCGCCTCTACGGAAACAAAACGATTGACAATGTTTGAAAATGGCCCCCGACAGCGTGATTACAGATGTGACAGCGTGCCAGGTGTCACTTCAAGGAAGAAAAAGAGTCTGTAAGAAGAGAGTGATGGAAAATGCAAAAGAGAGACAGAGTCACTGGGAAAGAAAAAAAGATATAATGTTGAGAAGGACGCTCTCTGTGGAGTAAAAGGAGTGAGAATAGCTGACAAGAGATGGAGAACGGTGATGTGGAGTGATTCAAATGGAAGATAAAGTTAGGTTCAAGCAACAAAACCAACAGTTAGGTTCAAGCAACAAAACCAACAGTTAGGTTCAAGCAACAAAACAAACAGTTAGGTTCAAGCAACAAAACAAACAGTTAGGTTCAGGCAACAATAAAACCAACAGTTAGGTTTAGGCAACAGAACCACCAACAGTTAAGTTTAGGCAACAATAAAACCAACAAACAGTTTGGTTTAGGCAACAAAACAACTACCATAAAACCACAACGCGGTGTCGAACATCGGTCTTCTGGTTGAAAGTCATACCACCAACCGTAACTCATCTTTTCGGATATTATAAAGTACGTCACTTGACTGTTTAGTCTCATGGATGCATTTCATTTGTGTGTCCACCACGAACAAGATTCATAAAATACGAAACCAGTAGAATACATTTCATGACTATTTCATGACCTGCCATGACACTGGACTGGAATGGTATAATTAACTGGCTAAAATACAAGCTGAGACAAAGACAGACATGGGGGGGTTTATTTCCTCTTTGCCACAGTTGGACAACTGAAGATGAAGAGGCAGGAAGGAGGAAGAGCAGGATAAATCTCATTAGGAAGCACCATGACAGTAGAGCACAGAACCACTCCCTGATGTGTGAAAGTACATCTTGATCTCTTATCTGTGCACAAACGTCCCCATTCAACCTCCACTGCTCCTCTCTACAAGAACACACTTTAAACCAAGTGTGTTTCAGATGCATCTCAACAGGAGAAGAAAAGAAATGTTCGGAAGCTCCAGCATTTTTAGGGATTTAGCGTCAAGTTTATTTTTTTGTCTTTTGCCTCAGTTACCTCTATAATATGCAGCCTTCTACATTTAGATTTTGGGACAGGAAATCAGGGAAAGCATGATCGAGTCTGTGTTACCTTATTTGACAGAAATCAGTTGGGTTTAGGCAACAAAACTACCTCGTTAGGTTCAGCAAAAGATTGTGGTTTGGGTTCAAATAACTACAGAAGTGCCGTTATTGTAGTACACAAGTTACAACCCAAATGAATCAACATTGACTTGAACGAACGTGTGTTCTTTAGTCATCTTTATACTTCCTCCTTCATGATTACGAGCATAGCAAACAAATAGATTTTGTGGGATTTCTACGAGTTACGACGCTTATTTCCCGTAGGTGTAGCTATGAATGTTGGATGAGAGCAGCCTGAATTCACAGCTTTTCTGTCGTGGAAAATTTTAATTAAATTGTGTGTTCATAATTAAAAGTTGACTATTATATAGTTTACATTTTCTCCAAAACGGCACCAAGTTACAGATCCTTGTTGTAAGTCTGTTCCCCCTCGGTTTACTTGTTAAACCCTAAACCTGCAACAGGCTCATCTCTGGTGTAGACAAAATGTTAAGGCAACACTTTTGGGAATCAACCTGAGCTTCTGCAGCAGAGCGAGTGAATCCGTCTCAAAATATCTACCAGACATTAGACTTCCTCCAAATTCACAACATCAACATCGTACATTCTGTTAGGTCCCTGAATCCTCCACAGATACCACATAAATACTACTGCTCCCGCTTAATACTGCTCCTACTTAATACTGCTCCTGCTTAATACTGCTCCTTCTTAATACTGCTCCTGCTTAATACTGCTCCTGCTTAATACTACTCCTCCTTAATACTACTCCTCCTTAATACTACTCCTCCTTAATACTGCTCCTCCTTAATACTGCTCCTGCTTAATACTGCTTCTACTTAATACTACTTCTACTTAATACTACTCCTTCTTAATACTGCTCCTCCTTAATACTGCTCCTGCTTAATACTACTCCTCCTTAATACTACTCCTCCTTAATACTACTCCTCCTTAATACTACTCCTCCTTAATGCTACTCCTCCTTAATACTACTCCTCCTTAATACTGCTCCTGCTTAATACTGCTCCTGCTTAATACTGCTTCTGCTTAATACTGCTTCTGCTTAATACTACTCCTCCTTAATACTACTCCTCCTTAATACTACTCCTCCTTAATACTACTCCTCCTTAATACTACTCCTCCTTAATGCTACTCCTCCTTAATACTACTCCTCCTTAATACTGCTCCTGCTTAATACTGCTTCTGCTTAATACTACTCCTCCTTAATACTACTCCTCCTTAATACTACTCCTCCTTAATACTACTCCTCCTTAATACTACTCCTCCTTAATACTACTCCTCCTTAATACTACTCCTCCTTAATGCTACTCCTCCTTAATACTACTCCTCCTTAATACTGCTCCTGCTTAATACTGCTTCTGCTTAATACTACTCCTCCTTAATACTACTCCTCCTTAATGCTACTCCTCCTTAATACTACTCCTCCTTAATACTGCTCCTGCTTAATACTACTCCTCCTTAATACTACTCCTCCTTAATACTACTCCTCCTTAATACTACTCCTCCTTAATACTACTCCTCCTTAATACTACTCCTCCTTAATACTACTCCTCCTTAATACTACTCCTCCTTAATACTACTCATCTGATGACAACTTCTCAGTACAAAAGCAGTTATTTTGAAGACACCTTAAATAATGTCATTGCTGTACATATTGTCAGTGTTAGAGAGAAAATTTGGCATCTTGTCTGTAATTTGTATATTACTAACTTGTGTATTAATAATCGTTCATCAGTGATGCTTTGGCGTGGCCACATTTTAGCCTTCTTTCAAATTTCAAATTGTTTTTTTAATAAAAATCTACATGACCATAAGTAGAAATAAACATAGATTTTATAAAAGGTACTTGAGGTATTGTCTCTCCTCATTAGACTTTTCAAACACGCAGGAAATTCAAACTGAGTTCAGTAATTCAACTTTAAACTCAGAAATCTGCTTCAGTGTGGAGAGGACGTCTTTGCAGCCGTCTGCGTGTAAACAATCAATTTAAACACAGCAGAGACAATAGATTGTAAATTAAGAGCAATTAGCGGACCATACAGAGAGAACCCCTTTTCTTAGATTACAGTCTATTGAGATTTCCTTACACACAACACAACACAACACAGCGTTCTCTTGTGTTTGTTAGATATTTCCTCATAACCTCGTATTATAATCCAAGTGTCCAAACGAGGACAGTTATGAACCAGACGGACACTAGTCCGGATGCATAAAGAAGCTTTTTGTGGTACAAAGACAGAATAAGACGCTTAGAAACGCGGGTGGCTTAAGAAAGCGCTCAGACGGGTTTTTTCTCGCTCTCCGGGAAACAAACATCTTTTATTTCCTCGGGTAAAAACCCGCTGCTGTCTCTCCATTTCCTGCCCCAAGCAAAGCCCCACTTGGTGCCTTTTCCCCTCCAGGGAGCGTTTTCTTGGCAAACAGGGCTGTTTATTTGACTAAAACGGGGCCCTCACTTCAGCGGGTTTCGTCTAATTAAAATGTTGCAAACGCGTCGAGGAGTAGGTGTTTTATTTAACGGCTAATTGTGCTGACGCCAGGGACCGGGCTATTTTTTATGCATACACTTTGCAGGATCTTGAGGAAAGAACACAACAGTACACACACACACACACACACACACACACACACACACACACACACACACACACACACACACACACACACACACACACACACACACACACACACACACACACACACACAAGAGATCGGTTTCTTGCTCATTGGTGGGATGAATTTTAAACAGTCAGGAGTATCGAGTTAATCAGTGAGAATTCAGTGGGGGAATATCAGGTTGCCTTTTTAACAGGGGAGGATGCTCGTATGATTAACGCAGCGCTCCCCCGTTGGACCGAGCCGAATAATTGTCTTGTTTACCTACAGGTGTTTTTTAATCTAGACACAGGAATTAACAATCCTTGTTTGTGAGGGGCGCTCGGGGGGGGGGGGGGGGGGGGGGGGGGGGGGGTTGTCATGTTTGAGATGTAATGACTTGCCGTTTTTTTTCCCTCGTCAACAGCTCGTGTCGTCCTAATTGAGTGTTTAGAGTCGATGAATTGAGAGAGGGACGAAGGCGTTGGTGTCGTTTCTGGTGGACACTGTTTTTCATCACGGTGTTCACAAGGTAAACAGCATGAATAGGGGCTGCATGATTATGGCATGACCATTTTAATCAAGATTATTTTAATCAATATTGAAATCACGATTATTTAAGGATTTTTGCACTTTTACATATAAATAAACAGAGCACTGCTTTCACTTCCATGTTGTGCTGCATTCCTGCTGATTAACAAATATTTGCATCAAAACTTCAAGACTAAAGAAAATAAAATTTAAATTGAAAACAAATTGGCTACTTTCCTGGTTTATATTCCTGCTACATCTAACAAAATATTTGCATCATAATAAGACTTAAAATAAGGTTTTAAAGTGAGTAATATCTACTCTCGATTGCAGCCGCAACAATCAGGAAAGAGAAGCCAAAACATGTGCATCGCCCCCTGGTGGCTGGCTGCTTGATTTGATATGCAGCTGACTTGTCTTTGAGCGGAGCACTCGTTTTAAATGTCAACATCACAGTTGATCATAGTCATTTAATCGTGGGAAAGCCAGAATAATGATCACAATTAATATTTGATTAATTGTGCAGTCCTGAGTAAAAATATTTCACTTTACAAAAGTTATTTGATTGGCCGACGCAGTGAAGCAAAAGATGAAATTGGTTACATTTTTTTGTCCGACAACCATGAGTTGTTTGCAGGAGCCCCTTACATTGAGGTCCCTTACATTGAGGCCCCTTACATTGAGGTCCCTTACATTGAAGGCCATTACATTGAGGTCCATTATATTGAGGCCCCTTACATTGAGGTCCCTTACATTGAGGTCCCTTACATTGAAGGCCATTACATTGAGGCCCCTTACATTGAGGCCCATTACATTGAGGTCCCTTACATTGAAGGCCATTACATTGAGGCCCCTTACATTGAAGCCCCTTACATTGAGGCCCCTTACATTGAGGCCCCTTACATTGAGGTCCATTATATTGAGGGCCCTTACATTGAGGCCCATTACATTGAGGCCCCTTACATTGAGGCCCATTGTATTGAGGTCCATTACATTGAGGCCCCTTATATTGAGGCCCCTTACATTGAAGCCCATTACATTGAGGCCCCTTACATTGAGGTCCATTATATTGAGGTCCATTACATTGAGGTCCATTACATTGAGGCCCCTTACATTGAGGCCCATTACATTGAGGTCCATTATATTGAGGCCCCTTACATTGAGGCCCATTACATTGAGGTCCATTACATTGAGGCCCATTACATTGAGGCCCCTTACATTGAGGTCCATTACATTGAGGCCCCTTACATTGAGGTCCATTACATTGAGGCCCCTTACATTGAGGTCCATTATATTGAGGCCCCTTACATTGAGGCCCATTACATTGAGGCCCCTTACATTGAGGTCCATTATATTGAGGGCCCTTACATTGAGGCCCCTTACATTGAGGCCCCTTACATTGAGGCCCCTTACATTGAGGTCCATTATATTGAGGCCGCCTCTGCAGCCTTAAGGGCCTTGCTCAAGGGCAAGAGTATACATAGATTAATCTGCAGACTATTTTCTTGACTAATCGGTCAATCGTTTGTAAAATGCAAAAACTAAAATGTCATTCATGATTTTTTTACAAAAAATCCAAGAGGATTGATGATATTGTTACTTGAAAAATTACTCAAAAGATGACTCGATGAATCAATTATCAAAATATTTGTTTTATAACAAATCAATAAGTCAACATTATAAACATTTAGTGCAGGGCTGTGCTACTGAAGAACCTTGTGAGGCGTTCATGGTCCATCCCTGCAGATTCCTTCCAGCGGATGTGAAACCAGAAGGAAATAAATTCATCACATTTCACATTTGTAATCCCTTGTTCTTTGGATATTCTGTCAGATCCCCTCACATGAGTGTCATCAATAGAAACGACTAGCAGGATAGGTTTTCTTCTTCTAATGAGGTGTTAAAACACTTGGGGTTGTGGTCTTCATTGGTTTAGGATGGTTTGGAGGGTAGTGTGAAGTCGGTGCAGTTATTGAGGTAGTGTGTGTGTGTGGGGGGGGGGGGTCCTTAGTGAGAGTAAAGCTTACCTTTTCATTTCACACGTCAGCCTGGAGCTGACAGGTTGCTAAAGCAAAGGTATTTTAACATCCAATTTCAACTGTTTTGTGGCACAAATGTGCGAAACAAGGGGTGAAATTGAAAACTGGAGAGAGAGAGAGAGAGAAAGAGAGACAGAGAGAGAGAGAGAGAGACAGAGAAAGAGAAAAAGAGAGAGACAGAGAGAGAGAAAGAGAGAGATGAAGAGAGACCTAAACTAAGGAATGAATAGATGTTTTCTTTCTTGTCATTTCTTCAAGAATAACCTGACACACACACACATACTCACACACTCACACACACACACTCACACACTCACACACACCGATACCTTTAATCGAGTGTGCGTCATTTCTCACCTACACTGAAAAGAAGAAGTAGTGGTTTTAAATGTGCCGGATGGTCCAAAAGATGTGTGAGACAACACCAGAAAGAGAAGCTTTAGCTGAACCTGCCAAGCTAGGACCGAATACATCTTACAATTTAAATACAGGAAACAACTCAGTCAGGTTTATCAAGTATCGATAAGCAGTAGCAATAAGAGTACTAGTATCAATAAACAGTATCGATAAGAGTACTAGTATCGCTAAGAGTACTAGTACTCTTAGTAGTAAGAAAGATAAATATGAACCACAATGTTGAATTATTTCTTCAATGAGAGCATCAATTGTTTTATCTATCGTTTCAAATCAGTTTTTTTACATCTCGTCTATATGCACACAGCCTCCTTTACATTTGTCATTATAATAATAAAATAAATCACAGCGTCCGCAGCAGATGGAAGCTCAACTTTGAGCCCCTCCAGTGAGCCTTGCGAGGCTCTCGTCCTCTAAAAGGGTTAGCCCGGATTAAAGGGTGTTCCTGTCGCTCTTATCTAGTGTTTGAGCACTTGATCACGGAGGCGTGCCCTAATCCCAACATCGATGCGGTTCCATCAACACGCTCTCCTGGAGCAACTCGCAGGCAACAAAGGAGGGTTGCTGGGGCTTGTTTAGATTGGGTATCCCCCCCCCCCCCCAACACACACACACACACACACACACCTTTTTAAGGAACACTGTTTCTGCTGTTGCTCGCTTTGAGAGTTGATGCCAAACGTCTAATCTCATAAACTTCTGCTTGTTCTCTGCTGACGGACTCGAGATTTAAGATCTGTGAAGCGTGTGTGTGTGTGTGTGTGTGTGTTCGGGGGGGGGGGGGGGCGTTTGTTTGGAAATCTAAGTGGGAGATTAAGTGAGGTCGGTTGATCACCAGTGGATTTGTTTACAGCGGGCTTTAGACAGAGATGATAAGCTGTTTATGTCAGATCTGTCATGAATAATTGCAAATGTTTGGGTCTTCTGGAGTGTGTGACATGAAAGCACATGTGATGTGAATCGTATATCATTTTGTAAAATAACTTGTAATAAAATTGGGGCCTTTAAAATTCACAATATATCAACATGCATCATTTAAATATGTTTTTCAATATCATGCTCTACACCTTGAGCTTTTGTTCTTGTGATGACAATTATTAATTTGACATATTTCAACCTTCTGCTTCCATTTTATTCTTTTAATAAATGAGGGAAAGAAAATGAATTTACCCACAAGAACTCCAAAAGTGCTCGATTTAGGGCAATGGTTCCCAACTTAAGGGTCAAGACCCCCTAAGGGGTCGCATAATGAATCTGAGGGATTATCAGGATAGAAGAGAAGAACAGACTTTCTTCTAATTGTTTCTTTTTTCTTGTCAATTAGTGGATCATTTTACCTCTTCGGTCGTCTAAAAACCATTCAACTAAACCAATCGGAGAAGGGAATCACACATTAGGGAAAGTAGTTCACTTGAGCAGAAGATATAAAAATCAACATTTCAGGTGAGATCAAATAATTTAGCTTTTGTATTTAGATTAACAAAATGAGTATTTGTTGAAGCTGGAATCCAGCATCTGGGGGATCTGGCCCGACCCAATCAATAAAATTGAAAGTCCACGACTGTCCTAAGTGTCAGTCCTAAGAAAAGAAAAAAGAAAAGGTGGCACTTCAATTTTCAATCATCAGAGATGTCAATGCACATAGTTTATCCCAAACCTAGGTAGGTGGTTTTGTTGCCTAAACATTCATTTTGTAACGTAATGTCCCGATAAAGAAGTCGTTCCAAGCTACACGAAAAAAACGCCCTAAAGCATCCCCTGCTTTATGGTCTGTTTGACTCTAAATGGACCATAATGTACTTAATGAACATCATGCTGTATTGAAGAAGACTTGAAACTAGAGATTGAGACCATGAACTCATGTTTACAATGTTTACTGAGGTAATAAATCAAGAGAGAAGTAGAGTCATTTTCTCATAGACTTCTATACAACCAGAGGAGTCGGCCCCTGGTGGACACTAGAGAGAATGCAGCTTTAACACATGAAGCATCGGCTTCACTTTTCAGATCTGAAGGTTGCCGCCTGTTATGAGCACATCTCTGGTAAACACAAGATTTAAAGTTGTGCTTTTATGTGATTCTTTGTGAAGAAATTCAGTTTTTCCAAATCTGTCAATTAAATCAACTTATCAAGTGTTAAGTCGACCAAGAAATGTCTTGTAACATTCATGTTATGATAAAATGTTGGTCACAAATATAAATTTAAAAAAAGTATTGGTGCATTTATATATATATATATATATATATATATATATATATATATATATATTTATTTATATATTTTTATGTCTACAAAAAGGCAGAGACAGACGTGGTCAAACATGAGGAAGAAATGACCCTCTGCTTCCCTTGTGGGCCTGCTGGCTATTTGACAGGACTGTAGATCATACTCTTGGATGAGTTGTAATTGCAAGTGACCGTTTCTCATAAGTGGTTGTGTGTGTGTGTGTGTGTGTGGTGGGGGGGTGTTTTTGTAAAAATAAAAGGAGAAGTGTTGCTCTCGCTGTGGATTCTTTAGGAAATTGCTGTCGCACACGGAGGGGCTGGAGCCGGCCGGGGCCCGAGTCTGGCTCCCAGAACCATTACTGCGCCTGCTGGAGTCAAGTGTGTGTGTGCGTGTGTGTGTATTTTGATAGCACTGCAAGCTTTTTTGGGGGCCACACTGGACACAAGTTTGATATGTAAGGGGGGGAGGTACTTGTCTTAGTATTCTGGAGATTTAATGTTATTAAAATGTTCATTTCAAGGTCTTCTCAAAAACACATTTTCACCATAATCTCAGTTCTCATGGTGTGCTTCTGTCTATTTGGTTAAACAGGACGGATAAATATTGAACATAGTGTTTGTACTGTTGTTGTTTTTCCACATCAGCAAGAAGTTCCTTGTTGAGAAGGCAAAGCTATAAATCTCTGGATTCGCCACTCTGGTGAAAAACAGACTAAACATTGACGACCCCCAGTGCTGACCTTACACGCACACACGCACACGCACACAGGAATATGACACACATGAGCCTTTTCTGACCTGCTGTCCAACTGGTTAATAAGTTTTAACAATTTCTTGGTTAATGGTACAACAAGAGGAGATGAAGAAAAGGTGCTGAGGAGCTTTAGTGCTGCAGCTATCGCATTCATTCTAAGTATTGATTCATTATTCGTTCAATAAAATGAAAGTCATTTTAAAAATAGCCATCGCAATTTCCTGTAGCCCAAGATGACCTCTTTGAAAATTCTTGCCGAGTTGTTTCCTGTGAAGACCAGACGGCAACCTCCGGTTCTGAAGAGTGACGCCAATGAGGAAGTGTCTTAAACCTGCATTCCCTCTACTGACCAGCAGGGGGCGACTCCTCTGGTTGTATAGAAGTCTATGAGAAAATGACTCTACTTCTCTCTTGATTTATTACCTCAGTAAACATTGTAAACATGAGTTTATGGTCTCAATCTCTAGTTTCAAGTCTTCTTCAATACAGCATGATGTTCATTTAGTACATTATGGTCCATTTAGAGTCAAACAGACCATAAAGCAGGATACGGCGTCTCTACGTCACTGCTCCTCAGTCCAGATATGGTCACTTCCGTTCATTGGTTGCGAAAAAAACAACACGGCCGACGGCGGTAATCGAAGATGGCGACGGCAAAAGCGCCAAACTCGAGGCTTCAAAATAGTCCACAAACCGATGAGAGACGTCCACTTCTTATATAGTCTGTGGTGAAGACGGAAGTTTATTTTGAAAAGACTGTATGCATGTAACGAGCGAAATAGTGTAAGATATCACGTGAACCATTGTTAATAAATATGTATTTTCAACTCAACACTTCCTGTTTCTATTTCAAAATAAAAGCCCTCTTGCATCTTTCTGTAGACAGAATCCTCTCATTTGTTAACACAAGGCTTTTATTCTGAAATATTTGCAGAACAGTGTTGAACAAAATGCAGTGACCGTCACAGCTCCATGAATCAATGGAGTGGATTGTTCTTATCATTTACAAATGAGCACGGGCTTTTCATCCTTTTCCTGTCTAACATGAATATAAATGAAATCATAATGAAATTAAATGAAACATTCTGGTCATGAGGAAAAGGCGCAGTATGTTGAAAGAAGGTCTTAAGAGTTTAAATCTGATATTTAAAAAAAAAAGAATTCTACAATTCAACACATTTCTTCTATAAAATACAAAGAGCTCCATCATATAAAGGCATTTCTATTGGTTGGGGAGGAATGAGCCGTCATGTGAGTCTCTGTCTCCCTCTGGTGGAGCCGACCGGTGCAGAGTTGTGGTGGTGAAGTTTGGGAAGCACTTCAGTTTGCACCCCCAAAAACTGTTAGGTCGACCTTTGACCTGATACCACACACTGGGAGGACGACCTCATCTATCACCTGGATGTGGGGGTGTTGTGATAGGGGAGGGGGGGGGGGGGGGGGGGGATTGTGCCATGTTGGTTTTTAAGGAGAGAGTGTGGCTTTTATGTTCATGTACAAAAGTTACAGACAGAGAGACGCTGTCTGGTTTGATTCTGATTGGCCTGGGGGAGGCGGGGGAGGCAGAGAGGTCAGGGAGTCAGGGCTGATGAATGTTTTGTGATAGTCAGAAGGGGTTTCTTTGAGAGGGGGGGGGGGCGCAGTGTGGTTTGAATTAGAGACAAATTGAGCCCCTTAAAAAACGTCAAGTATTGTTTGGTGAGGTTGCTCCTGAAACGAGCAGAAGAAATGCTTATAAGCTTCTCTGTGCACTGCCAACCTCACATCACACATGCAGCGAGTTACCAAAAGATTCTGTTGAGATATTTAAGTGAACCTCAAAGGTAGTTTAGACTAGTGCAACAGGCTTGAATGTTTCAACCCATCGGAGGTCAAAGCAGAAACACTTTTCCTCGACAATATGGAGTTTTTGAGGCACAAGCTAAAGCTCAAGAAAAGAGCGAGAGCGAGAGAGAGAGAGAGAGAGATACTAAGAGATCCTTCCACAGAAGTTGCAGGTAAAGCGATGACCAACAGACCTTTTTCACAACCTTCAGTCCCAGTAGGAAAGGCCTTTAGCTTAACTTCAATAGAACTGAGCCTTTGTAACTGTACTTTTCCTACTAGATACAGATCTCCTCTGAAGAAGCCCTAGAGACTCAAACCAACCCAGATTACAATAATAAGAGATGAGAAGAAAGGATCCTCATGTTGTTCTTTAGATCTTAAACGTTTAGAACTAGTAGCTCGCTCGCTACCTGTTTCTGTGGCTCGCTAAAAACGAATATGTACATACATTTATATTTTAACACATTTGATTGGATAGAAATGTAAACAGGTCTGACACAAAATGATTATTTGCCAACTAGCTGTCTAAGCGATTTACGCTGCTCTTCAAGTTATCTAACATCGGTGACGCCCAAACATCATGATGTTAGCAGACTAGCGAGCTCACACCAGATCTGACAATGACCGGAGAAATAAACAGGCCAATAAAAGGCAAAATAAACATACTATTATTATGTCTAATGGAGGTTTTTTTTCACCCACAAATGTGAATTGTAAGTGTGCGTGTCTCATATGCGATGGTCAGTCGGTAAAAGATGGAACGTCAAGCGCCACTTGGCCAAAGTCCACTGCAACTTTAATGGGACTTTTCCTGCTGTTAGTGTAGAAATACAGACGGTAAAGGAGCTGAACGAGGATTAAAAGATTAAATTCTCCAAACTGAAGAAGAAGACAGAGGCTTCGTTTAGTGAGGAAACACAAAGAGCCTGTCGCCTGTGGCAGGATCTTTGTAATAGAGGTGATGATTGCGGTGACCATAAGAAGGAGCGGACATTAAGCCTGCTGCTGGTGATGGACAACATGGTGCTCTGAGTAGCTCTTGGTCATTTTCATTTTGTCATGTTAGCTTTCAGAGATTAAAAAGGTTGCGGACCTCTCGGTCTTATAATAAAGACCTACGAGTCACATCCTGAAGAAGTCAGATGTATAAACGGCTTTGAAGTGACACTGCACAGCGGCAGGAAGTCTCATCTTATGTAGACTGTACTCCAACAGGAGGGAAGCATGTCTGTCCAGGAAGATTCTTTATACCCTTTAAATAATGTTTCACACAACAGACATTAAAAACATCAAATATTACAGCAATTATTTACACAAGTCAGCAACACGGTCCAGTCTCCAGTGATATGACTAAATCAAACCAGGACTCAATATTTATGATTCCAACTGTAATACTGTGTGCTTGATCCAACTTATTTGTGATTAACTTCCTCTAATAAGACTTGTGGGTATAAAAGGCCGTCTGAAATGAAAGAAGTCTTGTTTGGTCTGAAACCAGAAGAGAGAAAGAGCGAAAGAGGAAGTGACGAAACCAACCAACACCAGAACCAGGACACAAGAGTTCACATAAGCGCAATGAGAGAACACCTTTACCAACTTCTGTTCGAGAATAAAGAGCTAAAACAAAGTCAGATAATGTAACTTATATAAAGCAGTTTACCTGGTGATTAGTTGTAGCCGACTGTTCATTTAAAAATGTCAGAAAATAGAATCACAATTTTCCAGAGCACAAAACTTATAAACTTGTTTCTGCTTGTTTTATACAAAACAATTTGCAGTGATTCAAATCAGAGAAAAGCAGCAAACCATCACATTTGAAAGCTGGAAATATTTCTCTCATAAGTTAAAACGAAAAAATCAATTAATCAATTATCAACATTGCTGATGTGGCCTTCCAGGTAAACAGTGTAATAAACATGAGAAAGCATGTTACCTTAAAGTAGACTGCAGCACTCGTTGTGTGTAGCGTGCACTAACAAACACAAACGTTTACACCGATGAACGTCACCTGCACGCAACGCGAAACTACGAATCCTACTGTGGCGATGTCCCGCCCTACTCTGCTTCTGATTGGCTAATACTCGTCACCTTCGCGGGTTGGATTGGTTAGAGTGAGGAAGTGAAGAATATGAGGGTAAGCCAATCAGAGGCAGAGAGGGGGGCGGGTCATGCCTTCGCTATTCTTCTGATAATACTGAACTTTTACTTAAAGGAACAGTGTGCAGCATTTAGGTTGGATCTGTTTGCAGACATTTAATATCATATTTTCTTTTGTTTATTATCACCTGAAAATAAAATGTATTTCGATACTTCTTCACGGAGTCCGCCATGTTGCTACGGTAGCCCAGAACGGACAAACCAAAGAGTGGCTCTATAGGTCCACATTTTTGTGTTTCCTCCTTCACGCTTAGTACACAGGAGAAGTTTCAGTTGGTTGCAATATGTAATCTGCAACCTCACCGCTAGATGTTGCCAAATCCTACACACTAGACCTTTAAAGGAACAGTGTGTAGCATCACGGTTGGAATATAATATTCATAACTATGTTTTTATTAGTGTATAATCACCTGAAACTAAGAATCTGTGTGTTTTCCTTCGCTTAGATTGATCACTTTTAGTGAGCGGGTCCTCTTCACGGAGTCCACCATATTAGACCACTATGGACAAACCAAACACGTTTTTTACGTTACCTGAAGGCCTTCGTAAGAGGAATAACAGGAGGGCGGTTCTTCAGTTGGCTGCAATATGCAACCTCGTCACTAGATGCCACTCAATCCTGCACACTGTCCCTTTAAGTAGTAGCAGCAAAGTCTGGCATTCAAACAGAAGTATTCAAAATATACTGTAAAAGTAGCCTATAATATGCAGAGTGTCCCTTCCAGAGAACATGTATTATATCAGCAATGTCAATTTATTCATTACATGTTACACATTATTCATTCCACGTAAAGTCAAAGTGCTACATTTAAAGACAAGGTATAGAGATAAAGGCATAAACAAAAGGACATGGGCAGCATAAACAACTTAAATATAAGTATGCAGCAGGATACACAAAAACACACATTAACAGTCAAACAGAAACCCCTGCGCGCACACACACACACACACACAAATACATTTACCATAAGTCTGGGAGAATATGAAAGTTTTGAGTTTGCTTTTTTGCTTTTTTAAAGTGTAAACATCACTGTAATGTTGCAGCTCTCTATTATTAGATTATTTGTTTTAATGGTTTGAATATGCAAAGTTGTTTGTAACTAAATCTGCAAAATAAATGTGAAGTAAAAAGTGCAATATTTCCGTCTGAAATCAGTTATTAAAACCCTTTTTCTTGTTATTGTGGTTGGTTTTTGTTTTGTGGTTATTTTTCATGATGTACTTTGGGAAACCGTAAACTGAGACTGAAATGGTAGTCGACTCCTCTGATGATGAATGGGAGGCTGACTTCATGTGTGTGGACTCATTAACTGTTTAAATACACACGAGAGCTTTTGATGGATGACCCTTCAATACCCAGAGGGGGCATATCTGCTGCATGAAGTACACAGAGCAAATATTAGGACAGCACAACGACACAGAAACAACACACACACACACACTGACAGAATCCAGACCAACGCAGACCAACACGTTGTACTTTTTACAGTCACAAAGACGGAAAATGTTCCTCGACTAAATGCTCTTTGAAAATTAAAAAACATTAGTTAATTTACTAAAGCTGTCTGGGTGTTTTAAAATGCAGTAAACTGATGTTCCTCTTCTTATATATATATATATATATATATATATATCTATATATATATATATATATATCTATATATATATATATATATATATATATATATATATATATATATATATATATATATATATATATATATATATATATATACATATACACACCTTTATACCTGGTTTTGTAAACTTAATAAAACATAATATACACTGGACATACAACTTATGGTGTTAATCGGTTTCATTTTCCTTTAAATGGTGTATTCACATTTAGACCACACGGTGGCAGCCTACACCGCCCAATGACTGTTACTCTTCTCTAAAAATATAAACATCTTATTCTGTGAAACTGTTTTAGGTTTCCTGAGATTATTGCACAAAAATAAAAAATAAAACTGTAATTGGATACTGGATACTTATATTAATGATTATATTAAAATAAAACATTTAGTATTCCACAAAAAATAAAACATACTGTTGCCACTGAAACACTAACAAAGGACTGCAATCACTGTAAATCATTTAACGACATTTAACTGTAATATTTCATTATAAACTAACTTTCTATCACTTCACAGGCTTTTACTTTAATATTTCACAATACTGTACTCAGAATTGTTTTATTATCTATTACACAAAATTTGAGTTTAAACTTTGCAAAGCACTCTGGGATTACTATACCGTAACTACAACAGCATACTGCTATAACAATCTGATGGGTGTTTTACTGTAAAATCACAGTACAATTCAGTATTACTACAACAACATACTGCTGTATCACAGTAATTATATGTCATAATTGTGTATGAAGTCACAGTACACAGCTGTAATTTTACTGTAAAATAAAACAACAACTTGCTGTTAGAGTAATGCAACTATTGGCCAGTAATTAAATGTGCATGTACAGTCCAATGTTTTACAGTGATGTGTTTTATGTATTTAAGTATTACTGTTATAATGCAGTACTTTGGTCCACACGTTTCCTCCAGAGATGTAGGACGTCTGATCGACCAGCTGGGGGCGCTACACGTCCGCAGTGTTACACTAACAAGTGTTCAACCTGAAAAACAATACTGGCAACTGTTGAGAGCAGGAACATAAAGTCTGTCAGCACTCAGCCAGAAAAACAAAAGTGTCTAATCATCTGACTCCCCCGCACTTTAGAGATCAATCGGTGTTTCACAACGTCTGGATCCTCGGAGATTAACAGTCGGCGGAGAGGATCTCAAAGATACGGAGGTAACATGTTAACTAAACCACAAAATCCCTTTCATCTGGTTTCTTTCATCAGACGTGAACTTTGTTCTTTTTTCTTCTTCTTCGAGTTATTTATTGAAATGATCATTAAATTTATATTTTAATCAGCAGAAGAGTTCAAATAACCAACTCCAAGATAATAAAATAATAAGCTTTTACTGTGCCTGTGTAATGTATAATGTGTATAACGCGCTGAGGTTACTTTGTGGTGTTTCTTTATTTACTGCAATATATGTACAAAACATCCCAAAAGGAACTTTTTAACATTTCCACTGAGAACAAAGGTGACATGTCCGGATTTGAAATCAAGGATCCGGAGAAGGGAAAAGAGGGAGGGGGAGAAGGAGGGGGGGGGGGTCGTTTATCAAGGGCCCCTACGGCTCGTGGGCCCTCCACCAAAATGTAGACCGACGTCACCGCTTCCGCCCTGCACCCCCCCCCCCCCCCCCCCCCCCCCCCCCCCTCTCTCTCCCTCCTCCTCCCTCCCTCCCCCGGCGTCGTTGGAGCTGCTCTGCTGCCTGCAATCCAACATGGAGTAGAGAGAGATGGGGCTCTAGCGGGGCCACCCCTCGGTAACAACAGCGACGACGCGCTTCTCCTTTTTTTCCTTTTACGCACAACTGGAACCGGAGTCGTCGGTGACAAAACATGCGCTTGAGGACTTAAAAAACGCAGCGTGTGCCTTGTGTGTGTCCGTGTGTTTTGGGGGTGGGTGGGAGGGAGGGGGGTTGTAGCGAGGAAGAAGAGCTGGATTCGGCTACTAAATAGTTTTTTATGGTTCACGGTTCCTCACGGAACGCGACGGGCTGGTAAAGTTATAGGAAATCTGCGATCCAGAAGGAAACCCAGAAGAAACTGTGTGGCTTCAGGGGAGTGTGTGTGTGTGTGTGTGTGTGTGTGTGTGTGTGTGTAGGGGGGGGGGGGAGAAAAGTGAGGAAAAAGGAAGACGGAGGCACAGCCAGAGAGCCCGACACTCGCACACAAAGGCGCAAAGAGGGGGAATTTATGCGGAATTGGAGACCGGATCGGAGGCGCTTCGGTGGAAGAATGACGAGCGAAAAGTGTGCAACCTCCGCGGTACATTACCTGAGGTGAAACGAGAAAATGATAGAAGAAACACACCCAAACGAGTAAGTACACTGGCTCAAAGATTTCTCTCTACAGCCGTCTCTCTCCCCCCCCCCCCCCCCCCCCCCCTTCTTAGTGCCTACAAGTTGGAGATGATCGGGGCAACTTGCTGGAATGTGCAGCCTTTAAAAACTCCCCCTTTATAAAAGCTGCTTTTCATGTGTGTGTTTCTGCATTTATTTTAATGTCATCCACTCGGGATTTGGTGCTTGATGCTGCTGTGAAGTAATGCATTGACAGTGCTGTGGAAGAAGGTTTTTGTACCCAGCTTGGTGTACAGACTAGTCTCGAGAAAGGCGAGAGAGAGGGAGGGAGGGGGAGGAGGGGAATACGCGTGGGTGGATCGGAAACATTTTCTGAAAGGATCTGTAAAGCGAGAGAGCAGGCCCTGTTGCAGCGTAATTTAGAAACTCTAAACACGCCCCGAAGTTACACCTTTTATAAATACACGAGCGCGAGCTCACGCACCTCTCGTGTTTGTGCGTCGCTCGGTAAAAGAAAAAGGAGGAGAGGAAAAGCCCCGGCGGCGTTTTTACAGAGGCAATGTCGCCTCGTTATTTGGCCACATCTGTGTGTTTCCTTCCAACCGGAGGGAGGGAGGAGGGGAGGGAGGGAGGGGAAGTCTCACAGGATATGAGATATCCGATATGCCTCATCCGCCATCTCTTTCTCAATCGCCCTCATTTGCATAACCTACCGCGCTCCATTCATAAAAATACAGACAGCGATCACAAACGACGACTTGGACCGACACAAAAAGAACAAAGTCATGTTTTAATCCACGTCTGTTTGTCTGTTCCTCTCGCGGATCGTGAAGCTGATCTTTGTTCTTATATAGAGCGCGTGCAGGCCGGACCGGTTTAAACGGCACCCATAGGCCTATAAGGACGCGCTGCACAGCTTAAAATTAGCTCCACGGAGGACGACGCCGGAGGCTCCTAATCTCTTATATATTTATATATATATGTATCTATACATATTTATATATAGCCGACCTGTTAAAGCAAACACGAGCGGACCGCCGGGTTTAAAACACGTCTGCAGACTAAAATCAATCTTTTAAATATAGGCTGAAAATGAAAAATGTGCGAGAACCATTTAAATGATTGTTTTTTACTACTCCATTAGAGTTTATCGACAGCTCGTGTCTGTCTGTCGGTCTGTGCACGGGGAGGAATGCCTGCCTTGCAGATCTCTTTTGGTGAAAGGGCGAAGGGCACCGGGGGGGGGGGGGGGGGGGGGGGGGGTGACGCTGCTCATTCATAAAAAGAAGAAGAAGAAGAAGTCCTCTAACCTTCATTCATGCTCCGGTGGCCGCATTGGGCTGCATGAAGCTGGGCGTGTGTGAGCTCTGTCCCTCCGGTCTCATGAGGGGGGGGGGTCTTTTCACACGGCGTGGTGTGTGCAAATTGGGCCACGCCCACCGCGTGACGGGCGACTGACTTCCGCTAACAAAACAAAAGCTTTTTGTCCTCATGATAATGTACTTTTAAAAGAGAAATATCGTTCCATTGACCACCACGTAACGTTACAACAACAACATAGCAATGACTTTTAGTTGCATAGACAAGAGAGTATCGTTGAACCGCGTTACTGATTTAATTTCCCCAATCTCATCGTCTAATCATGTTTATTAACAGTTATTTACCGTTCAATATAAACTGAAATCTTTATTCTTCTGCAAAGTCAAAGTTTAATACATGCACCGTAGAAATGAATCTTAATTAGCTCTGATGCTAATATGCATAACTGACTTATAGACGAGTGTGTAACATGATGACAGAGACGCTCGAGCAGCTAAAGGGGCAGAGAGCAGCTCCTTTTACAGGGTTTCTAGCAGAGCCGAGTAGTTTTGCATGTAAAATGCACCAATGCATGGAAAATATTTAATGTTTTTGACGTGCCTTTGCTAAGAATAGAAGCAATATTATGGATCAAAGCCATTAAAAGGCAGATCAGGGTCCTGGTGGTCCTGAAGGCAGCAGGGGTCTCTGCAGCGAACACGTTGTGTCTGCTAGCTGTAGCTAGCTAGGTGATGAGTGAGTTAGCGCTGAGTGATTCATAGTTAACTAAATAATATTGGTTTTGTTCACAGCGCTAACTCACTCACTCACTAGCTAATGTTAGCAAACAGAAAAGTACTAAAGTGGGAGCTGCTTCTTTTAGGACCACAAGGAACCTCCATGTAGCGTTTTAATGGTCTAGATCAGGGGTGTCAAACTCATTTTCACTCCGGGCCACATCAGCATCACGGTTTCCCTCAAAGGGCCGGTTGTAACTGTAAGACTGTATAACTGTAACTACTCCTAACATATTGTTAAATAACTCTCTGCATTTGATTATTGTTTATTCAAGTGTAAAAATATTGTATATGCAGTTATATAAATGTAAAATGATATTTAAGCACATTTCTGTTATTATAACATAAATAATTTTAATTTAGGGTTAAGAAACCCACATTACTCTATCAAAGATCAAACTTTTAAAGAAAATAACAAAGACAAATATCATCAAACACAAGTTATTACATTAACTTTGTTCAAAGCTATTTTTGTCACCTCTCTGCATCACTAATGTCCCCGCCGTCGTCCCGTGCATGGCAGCTACATCCAAGAGCTCCTCACTGAGAGTCAGGTCTGCCTTGAGCCTCTTACAAACACTGATAGATGATGTATCTCGTCTCTTAGCTAGCTGTGTTGTTAGATTGCTGCTAGTTCCTGAACTCGGTCTGCGATGGTGTTTCTTCACAAACTGACATTTGTAAAAGTCTGTATCTGAGCTCACCTGCTCACATACCTTTAGCAGCACTGGGCTGTAGCTTCTGTAAATATATTCTGCTGTGATTGCAGTCTGCCTTTTAATTCTTGGACAATTTTATGTTTTTCTTGGAGGCTAAATTTTGCTCCGTGTTTGGTGTCAAAATGCCGACGTGAATTGTATCCTTCTTCACCGACACGCATCATAACACAGAAGACAGACCCGTTTTTCTCCTTCAAGCACAAACATGTATTCACTTTCCCATCTTAAATTACATTTTCTTCCCTCTGCATCAATTTTTCTCTTCGTGGACATTTTGGGATTATTTGTCGATCTTTTTCAACTCAATCACTTGTTGGAAAACCTCTTTACGGTCTGTTGCCTCTCCTGTCCACCTGTTTTAAAAAAAAAAGGTAATAACTAATTAACCATATTGTTACCAAGTGACTGTTAGGACAAGTAATCAATGTCCAGCCACGGTGATAATACTTCACAACTTTCTATCTCATAATTTCGACCATGGGGATATTTTTATTTTCAAGTCTAACTTTACATTTTTTTTCCAAAATATTTTTGCTGGTGGATTCGCGGGCCACATAAAATGACGTGGCGGGCCGGATTCGGCCCGCGGGCCTTGAGTTTGACACGTGTGGTCTAGATCCATAATCTCCTCCTGATTTTGTCAAAGGCACGTGACCCGCTTGGAATATTAAACATATTCCAGACACCTTCTTTTTCAGTTGGTGCAGTCCAAAGCAGTTTTGCACCCTAAATGCGCGCGTCTAGTAATGTTAGTAGACAAGAAAGCCGTCTATATTCAGACTGTGCTCAACTAAAACAGCAATCAGTCAGTGTAATAAATGCATTTTACAGAATCACATGTCATTGGCCTCCTGTCACTTAGCTCGGCCAGCTAACAGCTAAAAAAAATGTTCAGAAGAAGAGTATATTAAGACTTATTGAAACTGTGTTTCAAAGTAAAAGTGTGTTACTGTAATTTCTTAACGGTAAAAGAACATTTGGTTTAAATGTATTTCAGATGCAGTGGTACACAATTGTCAGCTTGATTTGTCGTTGTTTTGCATTGCACGGTAAATTTCGACATTTCGTTACAGATGTATTGTGAAATTGGACAGTCACCCAAAAGACGTTTATCGTCTTATTACCGGAAAGAGAATTGAATCATTGCGCAGCGTTATCTG
Organism: Anarhichas minor; assembly: GCF_050575085.1. NCBI lineage: Eukaryota > Metazoa > Chordata > Actinopteri > Perciformes > Anarhichadidae > Anarhichas > Anarhichas minor. Next base: position 2,737,070 of record NW_027466475.1, on the reverse strand, counting down.
CTAGTTTGTGTGTTGCGGCTTTCTTATCAGAAATAAACGCCCGCTATCAGATGAAGGCAGGGTCGGGAAATAAAAAGACACACCTTTTTATACCCTTTGTGTCGTGTTAAGAGGTGCAGCAATGTGGCGTTTCCTCTTGATTGTTTAAATGTGTCACAGGTTAGATGTTTCACAACCTCGAGGGGTTTTATCGTACGTCCGTAGTGGGCTTTTTCTTTCTTGTCGGATGATGATGTACATTTGAAAGCCTCGCCTCATCAATGGACCAATCAGATTTGATGTCTCAGTTTTTCTATGAGCAGGCGATGTGATTACACACACACACACACACACGCATATTGTTTGTACGGGCCTTTTTAACGACTACATGTCCTGAACTAAACTAGCTTCAACCATCCTGTCCTCAGTTTGGTGCCTCTTTGCTCTATCCTTCTGAGGACATTTAGTACTTTTTATAAAAGCAAAAGATCTCCCTTGCACACACACACACACACACACACTGGATGTATTGATCCGGTGTGTACTGCTGCAGGGTCAGCATGTGTCAGTATTGGACAGGAGATGCCCGCTGACATTCAGCTAAGGTCAACGTAGCAACGAAATATAATCCATCCCTGAGCAACAAAAAGCGCTCATCAACAGATAACATGGCGGCGAGGCGCTAGCAGGTCTGCCTGTTCCCTCAGCGGGACTGTTCTGTTCCTCACACACGTCGCTTTTAGAACGTTAGCAGCATTTAATGGTGAGACTTTAATAAACTTGACAGGTGTGGAATGAAAAACAATGCACGATTAAACTAAACTACTTCAGAAGAAAGTTCCTTTTCTATCACAGAGCGGTGGACTCGGGTCACGTGACTCACAAATTTGATGACTCGACTTGACAAAAATCAAGAAAAGACTTGCGGCTCAACTTGGACCTTGACACCAACGACTCGTGACTTCACTTGGACTTGAGCCTTTTTCCCTTGAAGATACTTAATACTTTCCCCCCCGAGCCCAACATTTAAAAAGTATGTAATTTTAAATAGTGCGCCACGAATCAATTCATTACAGCAAGTCGACACTTAACTTTTTAAACCAAGGAGAGAACCATGAAGAGCTAACATCACATCACGGTTTGAAAAAACACATTTTGTTGACGTACAAAAACTACTCTCTGTGGTCAACAACAAACTATTTGCAGGATGCAAAACGTGCAGGTCAAAAATCACAGGCGGAGACGCAAATGGCATTAGATTTGATGATAAGCGCATTATGACTTGTTTAGGACCAGAAACTCAAAGTTTAGGACTTGAGTGCAACAACTTGAGACTTTCAAAACAATGACTTGGTCCCACCTCTCTGGTTGAGAGTGACTACATTTCCCACAATACAACATCAAGCCAGTGGACCTGGATATGTTATGCATTCATCTGTTAGTTGTTCATGTTTGTGGTAAAACTGATCACAATACAGGCTAAAGACGGCCTTTTTGTTTTCTGTACTCAAAAAGTGAGACGTGAAATGCAACATGCGTTTGAGCTGCATTGCATTCTGGTCTATTGAGGTTACAAGTAGTTTGCGTTCTATCCAAACAGTATTTGCATATATACCGTTCTAAAGAGAAGATGGTCCTGGTGGTTGAGGAAGTGAGACTTCTTCAGCAGCTTCTTCATTTATTAAACTTTATTTTAGGCCAAATGATTTTTTTTTAAAGGAGAGAAAACTGCGTGGAGAAGGAACAGAAATCGACCAGTAGTATCTTAATAACAAAGATCTATTAATATACACGTCCATACGATGATATACTGTGTATGGAGCCATAGACATGTCACGTATCACATGATACACACATACACAAAGTGAATATACATACGCCGTGCTAACAAATGAACTTCCTTTGCATTTCTTCCCCTCTCTATCTCTCTGTGTATTCCCCCTGCGCACACACACACACACACACACACACCATGTGGATCAGATCCTTGTCCACAGTGTTTCCTGTGTGTTACAGAGCAGCTCATCACTGGCTGCTATCCGGAGCCTTTATATAAAGAGCTGTTTATATCTGGAGACTAAACAATGGCCCCAGATTGTTTGCCTCTTTTTTTCCTTTTTAAAAACTAATCTCTGCTCATCAGCTGACTGGATGACCAAGATTATAACAGCTTGAGTTTTCATTCACTCCTCTGTGTGTTTCCCCTCTTTGTCACACCGAGTACACAACACTGCTGCTCATTGAGGACTCGGATTCTTCTCGCTGAATGAACTCGGTGAACTTTCACTCCTCCAGGAACCATCTCGGGGTTTCTATTTGACATCACAGTACCTGGATGATTGAGTTAGATCCTCACATACAGCACGGTTAGCGTGCATGTAATGTGTGCGTGCGTATGTTGACTAAAACTGGTGTTAAGTACAGTACGGGACTGTCGGAGCAAGAGCTTTTATAATGCCGCTGTTCTTCCACCGATGCTACATTTTTACATTTGGAAAAAAGGAGATCATTTTGTAGGACGTGTTATAACGTTGACAACGTCTATTCATTCTGTTTGAAGACGGTATTTCTGCACAGTTGCAGCTAAAGATCAAGCTACTCTAATGAAACATTTCCAATCATTTCTTAGCGTTGTTAAGCCCAAAAGTCAAGATTTTCAATAATTTCCAAAATCCACAACATGTTTTTATCCAGCAAAACATTCTGCTTCAATATGTATTTGTTAGCGTTTAGTTTTTCATAAAGAATATTTTCACTGCGGTCCAGCAGCAATCTAACAGCACCACTTCTCCGAGTTTTTAGGATGGTAACGTCATGAAATACGACGTCAGACATTTGAAGCTTCATTCAAAAACCTTCAAATACAAACATTTAAAAAAGACATTTGGTACGGCTTTCTTGTAAAACGTTGACCCACTGTCAAACAGCACTCTCACTTCTAGTTCTCAGTCAGAGATTCGCGGACATTTGAAGTTATTTCAGACGGATGTTCTCATGTTAAAATAAAAACAAATCCTGCAACACGCAACAGGGAACGACTACAGGCTATTTAAAAAGTGACCGCAAATAGCATCAGGAAGCGTTGCAGCCCGTCATCTGAAATGGTAAATACACCGGCCCGGTTAGACCAGGGAAGCCCTCACACAACAGTCTTCCTAGTGTTCATCATGCAAATACTTTTCAGTTGGTTTGGTGCCCTGAGGCAACCACAGGTCGTCCAATTACAAGATAAACCATTGATGTCCTGACAGTTTATGGAAACACGGACTACCTGATGAAACACCCCGAGGTCGCCGCGCATCACCTACATCTGATCCACAGCGGTAAGCCTCGCGCACTATAAGAGGATATGAGGCTTTATACACGGTCTGGTTTGGCTTCTAAGTCGCTTGTAAGAGGTTTAGAAACAATTAGCTTATTTTCACAAGTGGTTTCCAGCTCGATGGCGATGGAGGGGCGGCAGAGGCGACGCCACTGGGCCTTGAACGTTACAACACAGTTGTTTTGAACCACACATATCGCAGTATGCCAACTTCTTTGTCCTTAAAAAGGCACAAATAATACACTGAAGTTCCACAGGTACTTGATTCAGAGAGGCCTTGCTCCCATTTAGACTTTTTAGCACGTTATTGTAGACCTGACAACAATAAATTGATGCTATTTTTCTCCCAAAGAAATAAATAACTATGATTAGGTCTGAACTTATTTGTGTTGATGGGAAGTTGACGTCCCACCAGCAGCCTGAGTCTCGGGGGGCATCACTCCATTAAACTGCAGCTGATCGACAGGAAGCCGATCACACTTCCCCCCCGGAGCCTCCGGGATCAATAGTGGTGAATGAACTCTCCTCACCCCACCGCTCTGTCTCTCCTTACGCCCTTTAGGCCCTCACTTTATGTGAAGAAATGTTGCCTTCTCTGTCTCAAATCCGTGAAGCCGCACTGTTTGTAACGAGAGCAGGAGAGTACATTTTTCAATTATCTAATGATTTATGTAGTCGATAAAAGGTCAAACAGATCCGGTAAAAGCCCAGACACACTAAACCAACATCAAAGAACTATCGGTGACAAAGGCCAAACTGTCGCCTGTGTCTTGGTGAAACAGTTGCACTCAAACACGCCACAAAGACGACGGTCAACGGCCAGCTAGCCGTTTACCGACTGACCTGACATCAGTGTGTCAGGGCCTCAAAGCCTTAATAGAGACGATAGTTTAAAAATGATCCAGAGACATTAAATTATGATGTGAAACAGAGAAAACCTGATAAACCACATTTTAATCAACTTTACGTTCCTGCACTACTGCTGTGAAACATGGTTCAGTGCATCAGAAGCACCAACCAGTAATGAAATAATCCCGTTTGTGAAGCACCTTACAGACACTTCCTGCTCCCTGCAGACCGGGCGTGTGTGTGTGTGTGTGTGTGGTTCTGTTGATCGGTCAGAGGTGCGGCCGGTCTTTCCTTATCAGAGGAAGTATAGCCGCCCTTATCACACATGGCTGCCCTCACTGGCCCTTTTATCTGCCACACATGAGCTGGATTCCAGACCTGATAACCAGACCCCCTTTTTACTGTTTTATTGCAATATTGCCAGACGCAGAGCACGTCAGGTATTTGCAGGGTCCAGCTCACTAAGTGGCACTCCTAATAGTGTAATACTCTAAAAGAGGATGCATTTAAAAAGTTCCTTTGATCGTAAATACGGACAGAATGTGGCTCACAAATGAAGTCAACAAATGGAATGGGGGGTTCATTGACGGAGCACTGGTGTGACTTGGCAGGTGATCAGCAGGTGTGCACTCCACCCACAGCTCATTTCCTCCATTGTGACACAGACTTGTTTGCGAGGTGTGGACCGGGCATAAAAATAGAAAGAATAGAGAAAGGATGCGTCAAGCTGAGCAGTGAACCGAGGAAACCTCTGTTACCACTTTGTTGTTTGCAACTCATTTACAGAGCGAGACGGTTCATTTGAGCTGATGTGGCAGATCACTTCTCATACAGCGCTGCTGCTATTTTTAATTCAGTGTATTTTGTAGTAATCCCACAAAAGTGAATCATATGTAATAACAGTGAACCAGGAAGTATAAAGACCGCAAACACTGGTGGAGAGGATGTGGACGGGGGAAAAGCAAACAAACAAAAACTGGTCTTTCAGCCAGGAGACAGCAGTCTGTCACTGATGATTTATGTGTCACGTAACTACTGTACTTAAGTAGTAATCTTTTCCTAAACTTCCTTTCCTTTTGTTGAAGCAGCTATAACCAAAAGATTTCAGATCAACAATGGATCACATGACTCCATGTAACCCTACAGAGCATTATCACCTTTATTTAGGGAAAGAAAGCTCTAAAAGAACACCGTACGCTTCCAGAACCAGGACTTTGTGGTTGGAATTATCTTCCAGAACGTTGGTGAAATATAAACTAGCCTGGAGCTTTGTACACCAGCTACTATAACAAAACAACAGCAGTTTATATTAGCCGACACGGCTCATCTACAATCGCTTTGGGCAGCAAAACAACATGAAGTTAAAGTTTTCTCCCTTTTGTTCTGCTGAGCTGATCTGTGACTCAAATCCGTGATCTGATCATTTGAGAAGTGCTTTTGTCTTTAAACGCACTCTGAGTAGCTGATCATTGTGAATCCACTGGACAGGCTGCTCTCATCCAGCATTAGGAGCAAAAGCTACAAGAAATAACGCGCCGCAATTCATAAATATCCCACGAAATGAATGTGTATGATATCCACGAAATCATGAATGAAACTTAAGTCGTCTTTTTGCTTCAACATAACTGATTATTTCACAATATATTCTCAAAAGTTTGGTTTCCTAAACCTAGTTTAGGAGTTTCCTGTGAAGACGGACTTTTATTTTGAAAGGACGACATGTAACAGGAGCATATTGACACGTGTTGCTGGCTTTTTTCGTGTGTGTGTGTGTGTGTGTGTGTGTGTGTGTGTGCCAGAATGTGTTGGTCACTCCCAGGTGTATTAAAGTAGCGTGTTGTGGCCGTCTGTGTGTTCCAGCCACAGATTACAGGTCTGTGGCCACGAGACGGCCCAAAATGTGACAAGTTCATCTCAGAGAGCCGATAGCCGGTGTCGCCTTTCTTAAAAAGCACATGTGCTTATATAGCACAGAGTTTTTTGGTGTTATTTCTGTACGTGGGGGGACTAGACGATGTGTGAGAACGGTGGTCGGACATTTCTTTTGTTCACTGTCAGAGCTGCTCCGGAGGCAGAAAAGCTACAACTTCCGACAGGAATTCAACGTCTGTTTAGTGGTTTTCTCGCCGCAATAGTTGTCAGATGAGGCTAAGTGGCATGCGGACACAACTAACACCAACATCATTCAGACTATAGGGCCGTCCTCCACCAGAGACATTCCTAGTCATGAGTCAACACTGTTGTTTCAAGTTCCTCCACAAAGATTCACACAAAAGCACCAGTTTAAATCTTGAGATGTGCTCATAAGCTTCTTAGAAATAAGTCGTTGAGCATGACAAAAGCATAAAAGAAAGAAATCTTAGATGACTGAGACCGTTACACATGGCTCGCAAGTTTATTTCAAGAAGAGTCTTCAGAATAACCAGTTTGTTTTTATATCATTTAAACATGTTTCCATCAACAGCGACGGCTTTTCAACCAATATGAAAGTACAAAATAACGGCTCTTGCATAGCAGCATTGAACCAGCCATTTCACCCTCACTCCAACACCTAGCAGCGTAACGTTAATTATCATATTCATTATTATAAAAAGCCGGTTACCAGAAGCCTCGCGGGCCTTTTTTCACCACTGTGGCCTCTGGCTACAAACTGTAACTCATTCCTTTCAAGATCCTGAAATAAAGGAATTATAAATAGATCGCTGACATTTTCAATTTCTATTATTTCTTTTGTTGCCATTCAAGTTTCCCACGTGGCCGAAAAAGGACCTGAATGACTTTTTGCCTCCGCCCATCGCGGTCTGATGAATGATCCACACTGAGGCTCCAGTCCAGCTCTCACTCCTCCAGTTAATCTCGTCTGTTTTAGTGTGTGTTCACAGCCCGAACACAACAAACCTTTAATATCTGAGTGGAAAAGTCTTACATTTGATGAAGTGGATTCAGAGGAAGTGTGTGTGTGTGTGTGTGTGTGTGTGTGTGTGTGTGTGTGTGTGTGTGTGTGTGCGTGCGTGTGCGTGCGTGTGTGTGTGTGCGTGTGTGCGTGTGTGTGTGTGTTTACACCAAAGCTCAAACATTGAAGCAGAAGCTGTCGTTGCTTTTCAGTGCGATCTGTTTGTCTGCTGTCCGTCATTCAGTCGGTTTTATGAATGTGTGTGGGCGGGAGCTGGTGAACCAGTTTTGCCACCTGTGTGTGTGTGTGTGTGTGCGTGCGTACATCAAATCCCTGGGACTGTACATAAACTAATTATATAACAACACCTCTCTCTCTCTCTCTCTATCTCTGTGTCTCTTTCTCTCTTCATCCCCCTCTCGCCCACACACACACACACACACACACATGCACGCGCTTCGATGGAATACACAAAGGTACATCCTGTTATTGTCAGATAAATCATGTGGATTGTGTTCACTGTGTCCCTGTGAGGGTGGTGGCTGTCACACTAATGCTCCAGAATGTCTCCTATTTTACCGTTTAACTCCGTCGTGTCGTCTCGTGTTGGAGCCGCCGACCGGCTGCAGAGACTAAACTGTAGCCGTGTTATCTGAGAGTCCGCTGGTGTCTCATCTGCTGGTATAACAAGCTGGTGTGTGGCTGGAAGCAGATCACCGAGGTCTAAGGCTCACGGAGCTGCAACTAATGATGCTATTCATTGTCAATGCAGCCGTGAAGTGATTGATAATAAGTCTGTAAAATGTAACAAAATGGTGAAAAAACGCCCACCGACGCCTTCAAATTGCATGTTTACGATAATATCAAACCTCACATTTGTCTTTCTCTTTGAATAATAATGTGTTCATTCACAAAATCCTTTTATTTTAGTTCTCTCTGTCTTTATAGTCTCGCACGCTTATAAAATAATCTAGTTAAAGTGTTTTTGTAGCTCACAGCAAACATTTTAAAGCACTTTTAACAAAGTGCGGCTTGGAGGAATGACGTACATAATTAATCCGCATGACTGAAGGTTGCAGCGAGTAATCGTTTTTGGCGTCGGTACAGATCAGAGATAAGGAGACAGTTTGCGTTATACGACCTTTTATGAAGAAAAATCAACTGACTTATAAAAAAATTGCAATAATTTGTGTGAAAACCCGAATCAGAGACGTAACGCAGCATGAAATACTGAATCTAATGTTATAACTTGCATGCATATCAAATATCTGATAAAAGCGCCGCTTGGATTATTATTTTTCCTGCAGCAAAAGAAAAACAATATTTGTTTCTGTACAGAAACGTAACTTTGCTCCGAGTGTTTTATTTAAAAGACAAATTGCGAATTTAGTGACTTATTTCTGTTATAACGAGTTCATTAGATGAATGTGAAGTGGAGAAACTTCACATTCACAGTTTTGTGATTTTACTTGATGAGAGACTTTTAAAGTTATGACAGTTTGCAGAATAGGTGTGATTATTTATTTATATATATATATATATTACATATAATATATCCATTTCTTAATTATGTGGCATTTGATTTGAGAAATATAAAGTATTCTCTGTTGTTTGCATTTCACAAAAATAAATGATAATAAAACGTGTGTCTGACGCGGTTATGTGAGTCTCATATTGATATATGTTGTTCTTCAGTTGATGAAATGAGCATCTGAGGATGAAGTTCTCTTCTCGGTGAAGTTGTGAGGATACAGGAAACACGGAGCCACGCTCACATTAAAGTGTGAGGGCGGTTTTATTCGTGCCGGAGCGACACCTCCCACCTCGGCACAGCGAGGACCGGCCGAAGTCGTGACTTTGAGAGACGCCCTCAAACATTCTGCCGCTGTGTGAATGCAGCGCTATAATAAACTCGCTCTTTACGCTCCGCCAGGAGAATTCAGATTTAGGTTTGCAGGATAAGTAGCTTAGTTTTCACAAGTTGAGGTCGGGATGAAACGGTCGCTGCGGAAGAATCTTTGTTGCTTAAAAAGAGTTTTTGCATTTTGTGTAAAATATTTGTTCCAAGGCTAAAATACACACAGTGACTCTCCTACATGTTGGTTAAAACCTCCTTTGCTCTTCTTCGTGCGCTCATTGGTAGCCGACATGTTTACAGGCGTCACTCACGCGTCCCAGCGTTTAGATAACGGGTCGTTATGTGGAAGCGGAGCGTGCAGCCTCCAGCTCGGTTAAATAGAAATGTGAAGGAAATTCTGCGGGTTGCACGTCAGATACGGAGACGCCCTCCCAGGTCTTATCCTGCGTGCTAATGACCGTGAAAACAGAATAACGTTAAGCTTTTCTTTTTATATTGGATAGTTGAATATAAAAACGTGCACTTCTCAGCTGTCCTGCTAATATCTGTCTCCCTCTTTCTCGTCCCTCTTTGCAGTGACAGCTACATCGTGCGTGTGAAAGCGGTGGTGATGACGCGGGACGACTCGAGCGGCGGCTGGCTGGCCCAGGACGGGGGAGCTCTGAGCCGGGTCGGCGTGTGCCGCCTGCTGCCGCCGGAGCTGCCGGCGGTGCCGACCTCCGGATGCTCCCAGTTCCTCATCCGCGGCGAGCGGCTGAGAGACAAACAGGTGAAACACACCGACCATAAAGGAAAGCGCGTCAAAGTTCATTTAAGGATGAGGACTAGAACATTTATACGTTTTTCTTTAACTTCAAACAGGTGATTCTGGACTGTCCGATGAGGAAGCACCTCGTGTACACCATAGCAACGCCCACATTTCACCATTGGAAGGTAGAGGACAGGAGGTGTGGCCTGTCCTTCCAGAGTCCAGCGGACGCCAGAGCGTTCGACAGAGGGGTTCGTAAAGCCATCGAGGACCTGGCTGAAGGTACGGGGACCGACTCAACCGATGCACGGAGAGACGAGTCGAGCTTTAAGCGCCGGGTTTATTCTGTTCGTTGCATCATTCTCGTACAAACAAAATGTAGTGTGAAGAAGCTGGAGGACGGACAAACGTGTAACCTGCAAAATGCCTCAAACCGACATCTGTAAAGCCCAGGAGGGATTGTAATTAACTGTAAACTCATATCTCATATTCATGGACTACTTAAGCCTCGTAAATAAGGAAGTCAGGTATTAAATTCATTATAATTAAAAAACGAAGGTTGAATATCCTGTTAAAGATTTGATTAGGCTGCAAAATATAAACTAAAAATGTATTTTTTCTTGAAGCTCTCCTGCTTCTAAAGCATCCAAAAACGAATTGACCACCTTAATAAAATGAAGTGAACTATGAACGTGCAGGCCGTGATTACATCATTTTCTCACGTAACCGAGCCGTAAACTCCACTGAGGTTTATATCACCCGAGTTACGGCAGATGTTTTTGTATCATGCGTCCAGGGACGTGTATGTCTCTTGAATTAAAGGATGATTTCTTCTCTGCAGGCTCCACAACCTCCTCCACAGCACTCCAGAATGAGGGCGAGCTGGGCGACGACGACGTCTTCACCGTAAGCATGTTTTTCTACGCCTAGATTGAGTGTCGATAGAGCGGCTACAATGTTAGCATAGCCGAGCACCGATCAATCCGAACTCCATTCAGAAAACAACCATTTTTAAAGTTGTCATCTTGCAGCCAGACCTGACAAAGCATGAATTCAGACTTTTTACAAATCGGCATCATGATTCAGTTACTTCGGCATCCTTTTGATCCGCTTACTGCAATTAAATCACAGCTAAATCTGTTTTATTTTAAGACTCGTACCGCTGACTTGTGGCTTGCAAGATGCAGTGAATACAGCTTGGTGAAATTTAGATGAAGTTATGAACCCAGACACGACGGCGTTTGGTTTTCTGACGTATCTGATGACTTCCACAACACGTACAAAGCAGCAATAGCGTTTATTTACAGCCGTGTTTGATGAAACGTTTGCAGCAAACTCAACTGCATTGAAGATGAAGTACAACGACACACTGATCCAACATTCATTTAAGTATTTCTTTCGTTCACGTAGCAGAACGATTTTCCCCTCGGCCCCTCACTCAGCGTCCCCTTTCTGTCACATATACCTGGTGTGTGTGTGTGTGTGTGTGTGTGTGTGTGTGTGTGTGTGTGTGTGTGTGTGTGTGTGTGTGTGTGTGTGTGTGTGTGTGTGTGTCAGGGCCTCTCTACCTTAACTTAGCAGGAGGACCCACTCTGTAACCTGACACCAGGAGCAGCAGGCAGGGTCACAAGGTCACTTCCTGTATCCCACCACCTCGCTCTCTCCTAGCGACCTCCCCCCTCCTCCTCCCCCCCCCCTCCTCATCACCCACCCTCCCAGTTGAGAGCCGCCACCAAACTAGCAGCTGTTTCCCAGCTTAGTGCGGGGCTGGTGATTTACGAGAGGAAGTGCCTCGTGGTTCATCTTTGACTCGAGCTGTCTGTAAGGGCCAAGACTAATAGGTGCTCTGCTGGGAGTGTACAGCCACCACAGAGACGCATACAAACACACGGGGGGGGACAATCCCTCAGCCGGAGGAAATAAGCAGCTTTTTAGTGCAACAAATCTGAGGCTTTTCTTTTGTATTTGTGCTTAAGAAGCTGCCGTATTCACCCAAAATAAGATTAAACTGCTCACTTCTTAAGCTCCATAGGAGCTCATAATTACACAAATAGTGAGACACCCTCCATATTTCTATTTTAAGAGTTCTTTCAAACAGAGTGCAAACGGCAGCTGTTTGAGTGCTAATGGACCTGAAACACCACAAACTAGGAGCAAACAAAGGCTAACAGGAGAACTAGTTTCTCATCACGTCTGCTTTTAAAATGTGCACTTGAACACACCACCCAGGATGACAGCTAACAGCCAGCAGGCCTGCACACACCTGCATGGGAGGAATCACGAGCCTGACTTAGGACGTTCGGACGGACGTTAAAAACAATCGTTGAAAAGTCATGTAAATGTGCTTCACAGATATCTCTATGACAGTGTTTATGTGGTTCAGTTGGGATTGACTATTGGTTAAATAATACATCACTTGACGTTACGTTGTTTTCTGTTTCGGGTAACGTCAGACTAAAAGTTTTCTTTTCGAGAATGTTCGGTCTTTATAACTTGCCTCAAAAGGCATGAAAAGTCTTGGATATTTATGGTAAAAATGTGAATGAAACCAGGTGTTTGTAATCCAAACAACACAGTGGAAACAGTTTGAACTGTCACATCATATGTGTCTGATGAAGCTGAAGTACTGGTGGAGAAAGAAAGAAGATTAATAACAATTTAAAGCACAGCGTTGCATTTTTAGTTTTCACTAAAAAGTGTGTCGAGTATATAAGATCTTGCAAAGTCAAAACAAAGGTAATTTATTTCACTCCTTCTCTAGTGGGACTCCCACACGTCTCATCTTGTCTTGTGAACCAGATTTTAACATCAACAACGTCACAATACGCGGGCGGGTGCAGCACTGCTCGTGATAATGACCTTTCCTAAAGTTAGCAGTGGCGGCAGAGTTTGTGAGGCGGGCAGTCGTGGACAGCGGGAAATGCTGCAGAAGATTTACAGCCTTTGGGGAAGGATGGTGGGGGGGTGCTAGGATGGACATACTTCCCTAAATTATTCCTCGTCCGCCGAACCTAAACTTAACCCAACCCTTCCTTCAGCACGTCTCCTCTCTGTCTCTATTTCGGCCTCATTCACAACAACAAGGGAGAGCTACTGAGGCAATTCTGGGCTCGTCCCGGGAGAGCGAGACGGGGCCCCCTGTTGAAGGATGAACCCTCCCGAGCTTTCAGTCGGGGACATGTTTGGTGTCAAAAAATAACTTGAAATGCCCTCTGTCCAGCCTTGGGACAGAGTATATAGAGGGAGGATGTCCAGAAATATAACCTCTCCCCCCCTTCAACTCTCTCTCTCTCTCTCCGTCTCTCTTGTGCAGAAAGTCGGGGCTGTGTTTTGAATTAGTTGCAGCCGCGGAGGCTGCAGAGTCAGACTGGATCTGAAACCGTATCGGCTCCCCCCCCCCCCACACCTCACCTCCCGGTAATGTCTTCTCCAGGGGGGCGGGGCCCCCGGAGCGGAGGCAGCATGTTATGTTATTTTTGGCCGGCTGCTCTGAGGGCTTTGTAAGAAAGCTGGGGGGAAATTCTCAGCATGGCGGTATCCATGTGGGGAGCTGGGTATAAGAGGATAGCTTCAGCAGACAGACAGACAGACAGACACAGACCAGATCTGGGTCATATAACTCTGGCAAATCATTCGTAGCGGAGCGCCAGATTTTGACACGTGGGGTGAAGATTTTGTCAGCTTCATAAAGTTTGAGAAAGAGTTTGTTAGGATTTCCGGGGAGGGGGGGGGGGGGGTCGATATGTTACCCGACAACAGGGAATAAATGCTGGTTTTCTTCTGACTATCATAATACAGCGATGATTAGATGACAAAGTGGTACAGTTATTGTAAAAGTAATTTCGGAAATAGAAAGTTTCAGAGCTCAATGGAGGATGCAACCATTTTACGGGACATTGTTTGTCCACAGTGACTCTGCATATTTAGGGCTGCCGATGTCGGCTTCACTCATCCAGTAAAACATCTCAACATCTACTGGATGGATTGGTACAAAATGTTGTACTTTCATGTAAAACCCCATGAGGTTGACATTTTGTAAAAACGGTCGGATGAACTGCCCTAAACGACGTGTTGCACTCGTCCCCCTCGGGATCAGTTTGTCCAATACTTTGGTTTATGGCCAAATACCTGCAAATCTAACAACATTCCTCTGGGCTTCAGCTCAGCTGTACTTTGTCTTTAGTGCCATTTAGTAAACGTTAGCATGCTAACGAGCTCAACTAAGATGGTGAAAATGTTAAACATGTTAGCAATGCCACGTGAGCATGTTGCCATGCTGGTGTTAGCATGTATCTCAAAGCACTGGGCAGCCTTCAACACATACTGTTCATTGCGAGCAATCTGAGTTTCAGTGTCTTGCTCAAGGCCACTTCAACATGCGTTCACGAGGACAAGCTGTTCCAAACGTCAACCTACTTTATGAACTGAGCTACACACACCGTTTATTTGTTTTTTTCTCTGTACAGTAAAGTTGAAGAGAATTTGGAACATTTGAACAGCTGGAATCACATGTTTGTCAGAGCTGCTGCTGGCAGAAGGATCTCATGTAAAATGGGCACGAAACAGCACTTCTGTGGTTATTTTAACCCAAACGACGATCTTTTCCTCAACCTGACTGCGTTTCCTGTGAAGATGGAAGTTTGTTTGAAAAGACCGTCTGCATGTAATGAGCAGAATTTGACACGAGTTTCTGACTTTCATACGTACGTTTTTATAAGATATCATACGAACCGTGTATGAGGATGCGTTGTGATTAGCCGTGTGCTACGTACAACACAGCTTCCTCTCTCCATCATATCTTCCAAAAGATGAAGACGGTTCTTCTTCTCACACACAAACACCTGCGCCCCTTTTTATTGGGTCAGACACACCGTGAATATCTCACCTATAGACACACACACACACACACACAAGAGAGGAGGGAAGGTGGAATGTGTAGAAAGTGAGATTGAGGGAAGGAGGACAGGCTGTTGGGGGAGAAGACTCGGGAGAGAGAGAGGCCAAAAAAAAGGCAATACTGCAAAAAGATCTGTGTGTACAGAAAGGCTTTTTGTTTTTTATATTTAAGTTTGTCACCATTTTCATAAGCAGAAGGCCCTATACACTCATCAGTTAAAACTAATGTTCATCAGATAAATTCTACCTTCATTGAGGTTGTAATGTTCAGTTTTTGTGGAGGTCCTGTCGGATCATTTTGGAGGCTGCAGATACACCGAGGTGTTTCTAATATTTTGTCCACCCCATTAATATTATCGAGGGCCGCCCTACGCCTCATTTGAATTTTAGTTTCATAACTACGATGTTTTCTTAGTGACCGTTGCAGATGTTTTTACGGCAGATGTTGTTTATAAAAGTTTAACTCGCACACCAAGATCCAAATGTGGATCAAGTGACCCGAAAAACAAAGCTCACGCTTCCTGTTTTCCCCAATCAGAGCTGCGGTGAAGGCTTCCTGTTTTTGTTTGTCCAATCATGGCGTCCTCTCGCACTAACTTGTTTGTTTGGCGTATCCAATCAGAGAGCAGCTTTTCAGCCGGCATCCTGTGTTTGTTTGTGTCCTTCAGAACACCACAGACAGCTCGTCTAACTCCTCCCAGAAACTGGAGAGCTCTCTGCAGCCGCACGAGTCCTCGCCCCTTCCGCAGAGACACAAGTGCATGCTGGGACATCGCCACGACCTCCATGACCCCTACCGGCTCTCAGACCACCACTTCATGGACCAGGTGAGACAACGAACGTCTGGTTTCAGCACACGGCGATGCCAAGAGAGTGTGAAAAAGTCCTGATTAAGATATTTTTAAATTCAATTCCTTGTCGTTGTTTTTCCCGTGTTTAAGTTTCCTTCTGTCTTTCTCTTCAGCCGTTGTCTCGGCTTCCCCGTCACGTCACCTTCCAGGACGACGAGGAAATCGTCCGCATCAACCCTCGGGAGCGCAGCTGGGAGCGAACCACCGAGCGCCACTATGGACGCCCGTCGGATCGCCCCTGGCTCAAGGGCTACGAGGACTACCGGCACGCCACTGTGCGGGACAAGTTCATCCAAATGGACGACTCTGAGTCCTACGTCCACTTTGCCAAGACGGAGGCGCAGAAGCACGACTACACCTACCCGCTGGCGCCGGCCCTGTCGCCCTCAGACTCTGACCCCGAACTCGGACCCTTGAACAAGGGCCACGGCGGCTCGTATCGCCAGGGCTTCCCCTCCGTGGTCTCCGCCCAGCCCCGCTCCTTCCTCCCGAGCTCCTCGCCGTCCGCCAACGGCGGGAAGGGGCGGAAGGAGGACGGGTTGGAGCGCGCTCAGTGCGAGCACTGCGGCGAGGCCTTTTACATCTCCGACAACCGGAGGGGGCGGTGCCACGATGCGCCGGACCCCGTGCGGGCGTGCGTCCGGCGGGTCAGCTGCATGTGGCTGGCAGACACCATGCTCTACCACTGCATGTCCGACCCAGAGGGGGACTACTCGGACCCCTGCTCCTGTGACGGAGGCGAGGGCGGCGGCGGTGGCCGACTCGGCTCGCGCTGGCTAGCTCTGCTCTGCTTGTCTCTGGTGGCGCCGTGCCTCTGCCTCTACCCGCCTCTCCACGCCTGCCACCGGGCGGGGCTCAGGTGCGGCTGCTGCGGAGGCCGACACAAGGCACTGAGCTGAGAAATAAAACGACAGAACACCGAAACCCAACGCAAGCACAGGGAAAGGGAAGGATGGGAGGGGGGGGGAATGCACAGAGGGAACAAGTGGTCATGGCTGCTCACTCTCTTGCCTTGGTTTCTCTGGGATTCTCTACAAATTCCAGACACTGAAATAAGCCAAAAAATAAAAAAAACTGTTGGTGCATTTTCTGAACAGCCTGGGAAGATAAGCTCCCCCTCACGGCAGACAGTTCTCTCCGCTCTCCACGTGGCCATTTCACGCTCTGTTTCTAGAGAGAGCACTCTTTTTCAGGGGGCCTTTTTTTTTTTTTTTATAGCTGACCTATATGTCATGTATCACATATGCAGGTACTTTATACTTTGTACACTGATATCGGCGTCAAAGAACTTGAATTGTTTCTTTGTTCTATTTTTTTTCCCTTTCTCTCCTTTGATGTACGCGCGGCCATTTTGTTTATATTCTATTCCAATATCAGGCCGCTGAGCTCAACTCCAGCTACAAGAGAAATCAGACACTAAACCTCTTTACGTGTGTGTGTGTGTGTGTGTGTGTGTGTGTGTGTGTGTGTGTGTGTGTGTGTGTGTGTGTGTGTGTGTGTGTGTGTGTGTGTGTGTGTGTGTGTGTGTGTGGATGGTATATGTACATGCTTACAATGTGCGCCGAGGCCTTTCACTGTCTGTACTGCAGCTTATAGTACAGCTCATGTATAGAGTCCACATAGCGCTCCACCATCGACGTCTTTGTTCACAGAAACAAACGTGGTACTCGTCTTAATATCCCAAAGATTCGTGTTTTTATCCTATTTATTTTCTCACTGAATTGATCTACCAGCAAAAAAAAGAAAGGGTGCTGGGTTGTGATTCACCCACTGACTGAGACGGTGCTGTGATACTCCGGCATCCGTCTCCCAGTTCCTTCAACCAGTGCCTCAAACTATCACCTAAACCAGGAACCCACCCGGTCCGTTTCTTGTGGACGTACACTCTAAAGCGGTGTGAGCTTTTTAAAAGCTCTTGATTTCTTCATTTCTCTACAGAACCTCAGTCAGCAGTCCGTGCCACGTCAAGGACTGAAAAATCAATCAGAGATACCGTTAAAACGTGGTGCCCTTTATGCCTTAAAGTGTGGAGTCTGGCTCCAAACTCCCCCGTCCCCCCCGTCCCCCGTCCCTCTGAAGATGTCTGCTATAATGGAAAGCGCGAGCACGGTTACGGCTCCAAGCAATCTGCCTCACCACGTACTCTTATAAATTTGGGGCTAAACTATTTTTGTAATGAAAAGGAACTCGTAAAAGGCTTCTCATAAAGTGTGTAAACTAAGGACTCCAGTTTGCTTTGCGATGAACAATCAGCTCCCCTCTTTAAAGCCCCGTCCTCCAGCGGAGCCCATCAGTCACATGTGTGGAACAGCAAAGTCCTCAGCGATAGTTCATAACTAACTTAATGCGTTTGACCTCGATTCAGTTCACTGTTTTCAAGATGCTTTACAACAAAATACCCCCCCCCCCCCCCACACACACACACACACTAAAATATGTCTTATAATAGTCATTCAAATCTCCTTACTAGTGAAAATTAGTATAAAACATTTCTTTTAACCAAAAACAAATGATTAGGAATGAGATTTTGACACGTACAACATCACGACAGCAACGTAGTCTTATTTATAAAAGATGAGCCGACATGTCAAACATGCGTTGTAAAAGGAATAATCGGACACTTTAGGGCGTATATGTGACAGGAGGCGCTTAGCTTAGCTTAGCTTAGCTTAGCACTAGAAACAGGGAAATCTATCCTGGCTCTGTCCAACCGTAACAAAATCCACACGCTGGTGCCTCTACAGCTGAGTAACTTACCAAAGAAAAATGAAATGTTTTAATGCATTTTGTAACCAAAATCTGAAGTTTTTCACAATACACTCTGTTCCAATGGGAACCCGGAGGTCTTGCTAATACCTGGAGCTAATAGCTGGAATAGTCATCATCATCCCATAAGGTTCTTATACAATGGAAACGTTGTTCACTGCTCCAGTAAATAGGACGGACCTTAGATACTACTTGGCTGGCTTTTAGCTCAGCTAAGAGCCAGAAAGCTAACGTTATGCTAGCAGGATTCAAAGTCGAAAAAAAGTAAAAATAAGTTGGCAGTATTTTTAACAACAACCCTCAAATCACTATAAATGCTTTAATTAACAAAATGAGAGGCGACGTGTAGCGAATGTGAGCGATATGCGTCGGTGTAACTTACCTCTTACAGCTCGTGTGTTGCAGTCGCCCCCTTGTGGTGACCAGAGGATGAGGCAGTGGAGGACGACTCTTTTCGTATTTTTTTCTTGCAGCCAATCAGAATCGAGAACTCACCCAGACCATGGTTTAAGGGATGTTGATTGGTTAGACAGGCTAGCTGTTTCCTAGTCCATATGCTATGCTAAGATAAGCTAATCGTCTCTCGCTTTTGGTTTCTAATGTTGATAAAATATTTAGAATATGTATATATATATATGTCAGTATATATATATATTTATGTGTATATATTATATATGTGTATATGTATACATATATGTGTGTATATATATATATATAAATATTCGATCAACATTAGAGACAACTTGCTGAAACCACACTTCCATGTGACTGGTGGGCAGCGTAATGCTTTGAAGCATTAATAAAATAAATAAAAGAAGCACTCGGGTCCCATTGGAAAAGAACGGGAGTCCGAATAAAACAACAGCTGAAATGCTTGAAACAAACATCCACCCCTGATTGTTTTGCCAAGGAAATGTCACTAACTAGTTGAACTACAGAATGCCTGAGGATGTCCTTTTCCCTTCCTGTCCTGTGTACCAGTATGTCCTTGGTGTGTGTATGTGTGTGTGTGTGTTTATCCCACATCCCTTTCCCCTCTCCTGCTCCTTGATCCAGGGCTACTGGGATCAGCTGAATATGCTGTCACATAATAACACCTATCCAGTATAATCAGATCTTTAGATGATGTGATGTATCAGGGACGGGACCAATCTGATTGGGAAGAGAGAGAGTGTGTGTGTGTGTGTGTGTCTGTGTGTGGGTTCTGGTGTTTAAGTGTGTTCTCTCATGTCAGAGCCATTAACAAGTGCCTGAACGCATCCTCTTTATCTCTTTGTGTATTTAAATTGAAAAAGTTAAAGAAACGACTCCCTCTAATGAATTAGACCCATTTTTTTACGCTTAGTATTTTTACCTCTGTAAAAAAAAAAGAGCAAAAATTATATTATATATATCAAGTGTATGTTGTACATTTTTATTTCTATTTTGTTTTGTTTTTTAAATAACTTTCTAACATGTACGATGGATGTAGCTCTTGCTTTCGAGAAGGAACAGGAAGTACTTTGTAGATACTGAAGGGTGGCTGAAAGGTCTGTGAGTAAACAGGTGAAATGTGTGTCTTACCTTCCGCCTCCAATAAAACGAGAGAAAACAGTGAAACCACACGCGAGTCTGCTGCTTCATTTTACTCTCCGATTCTTTAACATCAGTGTTTCTACTGCATGCATTTATCATTACAATAGTAATGTATTCTATTAGTGCTTTAAATGTGTCAAAAGTACAATGAAATGCAACTCAAAGTTGGAGTATTTACTTGTAAACTTCAAATCCATCCCGAAGACGCCGTTGTCTGATGTCACAGACCATAAAAAAGGCAACGTAAAGTATATTAGCCAGTATTTAATTAAAGTAATACGTACTACCGTACAGTAAAACCTGTTCTCCATGTGACATGTCAAAATATGTCTGAAAGTTAACTTCTCTGCACAAAAGAAGAAAAATGTTCTCGAACTCAGCATGATAATAAAAACATGAAGAAGAAAATAGTAATCGTTAAAAAAAGATATTTAAAAGATAGAATTTGTGGCAAAAACTAGAAACGTCTCCACTCATGCTCGACCTCTCTGTGAGGCTGTACTCGGGAAAAGGGGCGAGCTAAATGCTAACGTCAGCAAACTGACAACGCTAACATGCTGATATTCAACAGCTTTGTTTTAACGCGTTAGCATGCTAGCATTTGCTAATTATTGTTGCAGGTGTTTGTTGATAATCCAAAGTCACTGCTGAAGGAAACATCAGAAGGGTTCATCCTCAGGGGACCATGAATGTCTGAACAAACGTTGACGTCGCTAAACATCACTTCTGTTTGGCAAAGAAAAAGTTGTTTTAAGTTTAAGAATTGCAATTTTTTTGGGCGGTGGACAAATATTCACCAGGTCATGACTTAAAGTTCCTTATTCAGCATCTAAAATAGTTTATTGAGAGAATATTTTGAACGAGGAAAGACTCATAAACATTCAACTAATAGTTTGAAGCCATGCCAAAAAAAGTCCCTAAACAGGTTTGTTGTTTAAAACAAATACAGAATCTTTGGGGAGAAATAAAACAGCTAAAAATAAAACGAGATCCACAGGATGAAAAATGTCAGTCAAGGCCTGAAGTTATTATGTTTTAAAAACGTTAATAGTTTGATGCACACAACTCTTCGTAAAGCATTTAATGAAAGGAGAAACTAGCACAGCCGGTTTCATTCTCTTCAAGATGTCTCTTTCCCCGGCTGCCTCTCTCTTCATGTGAACATGTGATAGCCATCGAGGACGTCGAGCTGTTTCACTCAAGATGTCTCTGGAAAAGCATGTGGACGATAATGATGGAGAGAGAGAGAGAGAGAGAGAGAGAGAGAGAGAGAGAGAGAGAGAGAGAGGGAGGGAGGGACGGAGGGAGAAAGGAGAAGAAAAAGAAGGTCCCTGAGGGCTTTTGGGGGCCTGTTAAGCAGCTCAAATGGCTGCAAAACAGCATCCCAGTCCACATGTGCAAACATTTAAGATATATCTGCTGGTGTAATGGGGTCATCGTCCGTCCCCCGTCCCCCCGGGTGGACAAAGACACCGAGATTTTGCTCCACGTTTGCACCCAGCGAGCATCGACCTTCTGCAACATTTTCAGTTGTGTTTTCTGTGTCGGGGTCTAGATGATCTGAAATGTGCTGCAGAAGATTACAAAGGAGCCGGATGATGAGTTCAAACTCCTGCGAGATAAAGCGTGCAGAAGTAAAGACATCTCAACACTCCCACCCTGTGGAACGTGTTTCAGCTGGTTTGTGCAAAGACAACTTTAAGATAAAGTGTTGTTTATACCAGTAATACCAGGAGAGAAAAGTACTAATAAAGTAGTGGTTTTGTTGTAAAGTCGTCACAAAAAGTCAAATTACAAATAAACATATTGATGGTGAAGAACGGGTTCCTGTGTCAAATGATTTAACACAAGTTACATGATAACAGATCAGTAATCAAATGGAGGGTATTTATAATCTGAACAAGACTTTTTAATATCAGTTGCTAGTTTTTATTCTCCTCGACAGATTAGAAAAATCTCTAAATATTTTGGCCATTTGTCATAAAAGTTTTAGTTTAGATCGATGTGAGAATAGATGAGATCTAATTTATCTGATATTTAATGTTTAGTCTGAATTTGTGGTGGAGAGAAACGACAGTCAGTAAAAAGAAGAATATTAAAGGTGATGTTGAACCAAAGTATGTCGGTGAACGTCTGTTGTTGAGACTCGGTGATGAGTCTGTTTGTGGAGGAAAACTTCAAACGGGGCTTCAGAGGGAACAGTTCAGGGTTAAGAGGGAAGTGGCAGGAGTCGAGGGATTAAAAATGGAACAAGGCCGGAAGAGTCTTTATTTCAGGCACGGAAAGAGAGGAGCCTCTTCCTCTGGTGGCGCCAGTCCTCTGCCACTGTTCCACTTCCTCTTCCTCCTCCTCATCCTTCATGCCCTCATCCTCTCCTCTGGTTTATTTATCAGCCCGTCTGACCATCACCTCCAGCTCTCTGCAATAGACCACAGATGCGATCATTAGTTGATTCATTGACTTGAGTTTCCAGGTTGTTAAATGAGAGAATTTTGTGCTTTTCTTTGTCTTGCGTTGAATCTATTTGGGTTTTGATGACGCCACATTGAGCGTTGATACTCTCGGTACTGTTTTCTGATGTTTTGCATGTTGTTTTTTAGTTGCAGTCCTACAAAAGACAAACACTTTGAGACATGGTTAAAAAAATAGACTGACAATTCCTAAAAACCTGAGTTTTAAAGTCGCAGAGCTTAAAATCCATTTCACACAAACTAAATTCTCAAACATTCTCTTAAATAAAAAGCTACAGAGTCGGATGCAGATGTAATGGCTCATCGCTTCAGTTTGGTATAAAGTAAAAACCTGAGTAGATATCGAACGTCTGTTCATTAAAGAGACGTAAACATTAGTGTCTCTGCTGAGAACGAAGTAGTTTCCACGTTGCAGAGCTGTGAGGAAACACGCTGCTGCACATGCATCGTATAGTGAAACACGGAGGTATGATATCAACTATAGAAGGTACATTAAAGTTTGTTATTCAGACAAAAGCTACATAATCTGACAGTTAAAAAGCAATTAGTCTGCTGGTCACATGAGAACAGGTAAGTCTGCAGCAGCAAAACAGCTGCAAGAGAGATTTTTATCCTTTAAGAACTTAACTTTGTGTTTATATTTCTTCTTTTTAAAGTCTCCCTTTACTGTTTTTAAGATCTGCTCTTCACACAAACAGAAGCAGCAGAGGACTAAAGCTACGTGGGAGCTCATTTTGCGATTTGACTTTTCGTTCACCGGTGAACTTTCACTTTTTCAAATGAATTTGTTCCTCTCTGAACAGATGACTCACAGCTGACTGGCTGCATGTCATCACAGGCTCTGCAGGATGTTTTGTGTTTCATAACTATTTCTGACTGACACAAAAACACCAACTGACTTTCTACAGATCACACGGTCTTTGGATGATGAACTTTCACACTTCATTTCGGTTTGGTGTCAGATTGCAGGGATAAAGTGTAGCCATACAGGATGTACACGAGTCTCTTTTCCCTCCAAATCTTTTTAGGGGAATGGAAACAACTAAAAACACAGTTCTTAACTGTAAACTGGAATTATTATTTGGCAAATAATTTGATTATCAGTCAACGGTTTCAGTCACTTTGTGTGAGGTTTGGACTGTTGGTCGGACAAAAAGACATTTAAAAATGTTGAACTCAACGTTTGCAGAATAAACTACACAGGGTTTATAAGTCATCCATTCAGAGGAAGCTAGAGGAGAATAACCTGCCACACAAACACCTTTATAAATCACTTTTCTTTATTTAAATCAGCATTAAGCAGTTATGCTATGAACAAACAGGGAAATAAAAACAGTGACGTCACGTGGACAGGTCACGTGAACTGGTCACGTGACCTGTGTGGATAGACGCTCATGGAAAGAGGAAAAGAAAAAAGAAAAATATACACATTATTTTTTTAATACTCAAAATAGAAGTGCCTCCAGTAATCGGGACAGATGGACTGGAGGACTTAAATATGTTCGACAGTATTTCAACCGTTCTTATTTTTTCCAAATCGATCTCTTTGTCAGCCTCCGTCAGTTTGTGATACTAGAGACGAAGGCCGACCGATGAGGAACAAGTAGTTCCTACCCCCCCCCCCCCCCCCCCACACCGTCTCACCGCCCACAAACCCCCCAAAAAAGTACCGTCACACACTGGATGTCAAAGCTCTGAGGCTTTTCTTTGTGTATTTGTCCCTTTGTAGATCAACCAATTCTTCATTAAAACAACAACAACAACAACAACATGGAGGAACTTGTGCCACCACAACACACTCCATTCACAATGGTAGTAGTGCACCGCAACACAACTCATTATAAAATTGAAAAGTAAAAGCAGAACAAAACAGTAATCCCTCTCCCAGAACAGAAAGAAAAGTCATGATATCATTTATTAAAAAATAAAAAGACGTATAAATGTGATCGGTTGTGGCTCACCTGGAACAGATGTGGAAGCGGCCCGTGGCGGTCTGAGGTGGAGCCTGATTGTGATATTACAGAAACTTTGCATCACTTCGTCTCCTCTGGATGGTTTGAAACAACCGAGGAGACGTTCTGAAAACAGTCAGCGCAGTGGCTGCTGGGTTTACCCGCCAAAATAAAACTCACAAACAAACTCTGGAGGTAAAGAAAGCGGATTCCCCGTCACGGTTTTTAACCTTCTGCACGAGTAAAAAAACAAAAAAAAACAAAGAGGAGGAGGGGCCGGCTCGATTCCCTCTGATGTTTGAGGAACATCAAGAGCCGAAAGAGAAGAAGAAGAAGAGGGATAAATAGATATATACTCTGCGATGTGTGTGTGTGTGTGTGTGTGTGTGTGTGTGTGGTCAGTCCATCCCGGTTGCTTTATCTGACGGTGACTCCGAGTTTCTCCAGCACGCGGACTCCTTTCTCCTGGTACTCCTCCCGGGTCAGCCAGAAGTTGTCCTTGTCCTTCATGATGTCGGCGAGCACGGCTCCTCCCAGGAACACCATGTGCTTTCGCCTGGGAGGGTCCTCGATGCGGATCTTGAATTTCTACAGGACAAGAAGAGGGGGACACGGAGACAAAGACATGTCTTAAGGGGCTGTGTTCACACTGCTTCAGTCTTGACTACATGGAGGATTTAATCCACAGGCCTAACCCGAGTCAGGGTCTCTGCAGGGCTCATCAGGTTAAACTAAATACCTTTTTATACAACATAAAGTACAATTTAATACACGTCAGACGACCACACCGGCCAGAAAAATGGAAATATGTCGTGGCAGGTGAAAGAGCAGCGTCGAGTGTGAACTTCTTTGGATGATGAATTATCGCAGCGTTCTGAGCTGACTTGTTTGAAACTGAGACACTGAGCTTGATATTAATAGAACAGCCGGAGGGATGAATATTTAGAGTAACATGTGAAAGGTGGCAGCATAACTGAAAACAATCGAGGGAACAAAATGAAATGTGTCGTATTGTTACCGGACGTTATAGGACGAGGATATTTATAAAATATGTATCATTTTGACATTAAACATCAAGAACATGCCGAGACCAACAAGCTGTAAACACAACAAAGAAATGATCATCTTATAAAGTTGATTTAGTGCAGATGTCGGCAAAAAGCTGACAATTTAAACCCCCAGCAGATACGGAGTGATATTAGCATGCATTTAGTCACTTGATGACTTCTCCTTTAGCTTTGTTTTGGTCTCCACCAGCTCCTTTAGATGCTAAAAGGCTCTCTGTGGGGTTGTCACTACCTTAAATGAATACTCCTCTTCAGATCAGCTTGGAGGATGAAACTTGTTGAGTTTTTAAGACGGGAGAAGCATCCAAACAAACAGACGACTCCTGCAGCATAACCCTCGTCTCTGCTCGTTAAGTTCTAAACTCTCATATTTTTTTTACCAAATAGGGTGAAAAGTGTCGGCTTCTGTTTGCTGCTCACGTGGTTCGCCGTCTAAACGGAGCAAACGGCTGAAAAGGTGCAAGTTACAAATGGAGGAAGTGTTTTCAGCCATGTTGTTTTGAGTGTTTGGAAGATTAGAGGGAGGATGTTAAATAGCAGATGAGTTTTTATGTTCTTGATAACTTTCCCACACTGATTGAAACATCGGAATCTATTGTAACAGACATGAATTAGAGCTGAACACAGACACTGTGTCTTGTTACAGATTGCACACACGTGTGTGAAAGATGAATGTGAAATACACGACATGCAACGACTTCCACTCCCACAATGAGAGAAACAGAAAGCTGAAGCTGGGCTGCAGTTGTGGGCAGAAGAGTGAAGCTCATAATGACTCGTGAGTCATCGGAGGCTTTTGTTTATAAAACGCTTCAGAGTGTCTTTGGGACACTGGAGTGGAAATGTCATGTGGGGATTTGTTTTTCCAAAACAAAATTATTTATCATAGAGAAGTGACCCCCCCACATATGTTGTTGTTAACAGCGCTGTGTTTAAGTTAAAAGAGCGTGTGTTAAACTCTATCGCCCCCTGGTGGCGGTCTACGTACACTGACACCAGACCGTGGCGTAAACTTTGCTCCTAAACCTTCGCAGACGTGTTCACAAACAGACACGCCACTCAAAATGTGTTTCATCGATTCTACTGTGAACTCTCCGTCATCGGGACAGAGGCGATGCTGTCAGGTTCACACACTCAACATGTTCCCTGTGGCTTTCTTTCTTTGCTCGCAGTGCAAATGAAGTTCTAATTTGAGTTTAAATAAATGCCGTACGACCCGTTTTCACATGGTGATCCACATCTGAGGTGTTCCAGCTCATAAACGAGGCGTTTGAGGGTCGACGTATCTCACCGAAAGCTTGTCCACGTCTCCCTTGAGCACGCGCTCCAGGTACAGCTGCTTGAGTTCCCTCTCCAGCCGGGACGGCAGGCCCGGGTACATGGTGGATCCTCCCGATAGAACGATGTGTTTGTAGAACTCAGACCTGACGACGGGAGAGAGGGTGAGAGCAGGAAGAGACCCAAACAACACGCAGACAGCAAGACAGGAAGTCGTGGTGCTTGTTTCCTTCCCAACGGGACGATTTTAAGCCCACAAATGTTAAAAATATACTTTACAGATTTATGTCTACATAATACAGCAGCAAGGAATAAATGATGACGCATCTGGTTTCCAAGCATACATTTTTCGGGGATATTTCCACTGTTTTAAATACCCAAGAATCCATTTTTTATACTTTCAATACAGCAAGAAATATTTAGTTTGATATAAAACCCTCTTTAGCTTCAGTGGGAGCTCTGCTTGGGCCGACACCACCTTTTGCATATCTGTGTGTGTGTGTGTGTGTGTTGTTAATGTTGTGTCTTAATGTGCACCAGAGCAGAAAACACTCACTCTCGCGTCTTTATAGGAGCGTATAGAAAGCATCGGAGCACTTTCGTCCGGCCTCACCTGGTGTCTATATCGGCGGCCTGGATGGTGTTGAAGAGGAGCTCGGCCACTCCGACGCCCTCCACGTTGATGAGGTGTGGCTGGAACAGCGCCTCGGGGGCCTCGAACCGCTCTCCTCCCACCTTAATCAAACGGCCATCTGGCAGCTGGACATGTGTGGGAGAGACGAGATGAAAGGAGACGTGGAAGGGAGGGGGGGGGGGATTATAAGACCGCTGAGGAGGTAGAATTTAATGTGTGACTCATAAATCTTGATTCTAAGAGTCAAGAATGATGCAGCGACGTACGAGAGGAAGTCATAACTTTTCAATAAACCGTTTTTAAAGACGTACGCGTGTCTACTGAAAGACTCTGATGATATTGTACAGCCCGTTAAAGCAGAGGCAGGGTAGAGTGAACGTGAGTGTGTGTGTGAGACTATAAAAAGGCTTCATTCAGCCGAGGGCAGTGGGAGGAAGCGTCTCCTGGCAGCCACCGCCGCAGAGCGGCTGCACAGGAAATGATGTAACGTGCAGTTCAGGGCCCTTTCGGCCGCGGTTACATTGCCCTCCTTGTTTCGGCACACTCGTACTCTCTCTCTCTCTCTCTCTCTCTCTCACACACACACACACACACACACACACACGGTCGCCCACGCTAACCCAAACACACACACGGTCGGTGAGCTCCGAGACACAACATGTGCTCGGTAAGGCGTGCAGTAAACGCAGACGTTCAGGAACCTGCGTTTAGATTCTGTGGTTCCCTCTGAGGAGAAAATTAAATAAGAAAGGACCCTGGAAAGAAAAGCAAGCCGGGCGGAGAGGAGCTCTGCACCCACCGGGTGTTTGAGTCCCAGAGAAAACAGTCAAGTCAGCAGCCGACAGGACCAGCGACGGGCATGTGGTGGTCTACTCAGCTCAGTTCAAATACTGCCACTTCTGTGAATAACAGATTCTTTTGGGAGGGATTCCTTCTACAACGCTATTTTGAGTAGAAATGTGAAACTTTTAATAGGTGTCCTTTTTTATTATTGTTTTGGGGCGTATATATAATACTTAGATGACGGCAGGAAACATGGGGACATTACAAACATATCTTCTCTTTTTGGGGTCTTCATTTAAATGTTTGTGCCATCTGTTGTTATGTTTCCTTGTATCTAATGCACAGGACGTCCATGTGAGGGCAGCACCTGGTTTTAAAGTGCGGCTCCTGTGTCTGCACAATGTTTACCGTGTAGGACTCCACCAGCACGGTGGTCTCCAGCGCCAGCTTCTGCTCCTGCTCGATGTTGTAGCCCACGTAGCACAGCTTCTCCTTCATCATGCGCACCGTCTCAAAGTCTGCGGAGTGGTTGAAGGCGTAGCCCCTCAACAGCAGCAACTGCACCCGGAGACGAGGAGGACGATGGTGGGAAAAGAAAAAGAAAGAAGGCTGCTGTATGAGAGATGTGTTCATTCAAACAGGAACTAGAGGATCCTCTTACTTCCTGTTTTTACCAACATGATGCTAGTTTCCTCAAAATAAAGAGAAACAACACTCTAGTCTACAACATACGCTTTTATTGAACTGATTCTAACCCTTTAAAAGAGACTGAACTCATATTTGTTTCACTAAAATATATATATATTATAAATGAATGATATTAAAAATCTGTCAAAATGACACATCCGTACACTCTATATTCTAACTAGTTGTGTTTCTCGTTACTTTGACTTGACCGTCTTGTCTTATTATGGGATACCTTGATGAGGTAGCGGGTGATGTCTCTGCCGGCGATGTCCAGACGTCTGGTCAGATGAGGCAGACTGAAGCCCTCGTACACCGGACAGATGTGAGTCACACCGTCCCCCGAGTCCACCACCACACCGGTCAGAAGGCCTAACACACACACACACACACACACACACACACACACACACACACACACACACACACACACACACACACACACACACACACACACACACACACACACACACACACACACACACACACACACACACACACACACACACACACACACACACACACACACACACACACACACACACACACACACACAGTTAATAATAATAGCTTTATGTATACAGCACCTTTAAAAACAGAGTTTACAAAGTGCTTTGACAGACAAAGCAGCAAAAGCAAGACAACAACAATAACAGAAAGCTCAGTGTGACAGTCGATAAAAATAAACTAAGAAATAAAGAATATTATAAAACAGAAAAGCGACGACATCACATAAAAGCCAGTCTGTAAAGATGTGTTTTAAGAAGTGATTTAAAAGAGGCTGACTGAGTTAATAATCTACATTTCTACCAAGCCGACGCATTTGTGTCCGAGTTATTTCTTTAATCCGATGTGTGCTTTGAGTGTTAGCTCCGTTGGCTGAGTAAACACACAAAAGCTGGCAAGAGAAGACATCTAATGTAACGATTAACTGATGAGAAAGTCTCAGGAATGAACTCAGAGACACAGAACGTTCACAGAACTCCTGCAGGCCGTGTGATGGAGGCATCTTACTGTAGTTCATCTCATCCTGCTGGAAGCAGCTGAACAGGTCAATCTGGTATCAGACACCATTATTTTAATAAACAGCAATACATATATCTATGTACAGTTGTGTGAAAAAGTGTTTGCCCCCTTCCTGATTTCTTATTTTTTTGCATGTTTGTCACACTTAAATGTTTCAGATCATCAAACTAATTTAAATATTAGACAAAGATAACACAAGTAAACACAAAATGCAGTTTTTAAATGAAGGTTTTTATTATTAAGGAAAAAAAAAAAATCCAAACCTACATGGCCCTGTGTGAAAAAGTGATTGCCCCCCCCTGTTAAAACATAAATTAACTGTGGTTTATCAAAGTAATTGAGATCTATCAGTCTGGAAAAGGTTACAAAGCCATTTCTAAAGCTTTGGGACTCCAGCGAACCACAGTGAGAGCCATTATCCACAAATGGCGAAAACATGGAACAGTGGTGAACCTTCCCAGGAGTGGCCGGCCGACCAAAATTACCCCAAGAGCGCAGCGACGACTCATCCAAGAGGTCACAAAAGACCCCAGAACAACATCCAAAGAACTGCAGGCCTCACTTGCCTCAATTAAGGTCAGTGTTCATGACTCCACCATAAGAAAGAGACTGGGCACAAATGGCCTGCATGGCAGAGTTCCAAGACGAAAACCACTGCTGAGCAAAAAGAACATAAAGGCTCGTCTCAGTTTTGCCAGAAAACATCTTGATGATATGGTGGTGGTAGTGTGATGGTCTGGGGCTGTTTTGCTGCTTCAGGACCTGGAAGACTTGCTGTGGTAAATGGAACCATGAATTCTGCTGTCTACCAAAAAATCCTGAAGGAGAATGTCCGGCCATCTGTTCGTGACCTCAAGCTGAAGCGCACTTGGGTTCTGCAGCAGGACAATGATCCAAAACACACCAGCAAGTCCACCTCTGAATGGCTTAAGAAAAACAAAATGAAGACTTTGGAGTGGCCTAGTCAAAGTCCCGACCTGAATCCGATTGAGATGCTGTGGCATGACCTTAAAAAGGCGGTTCATGCTCGAAAACCCTCCAATGTGGCTGAATTACAACAATTCTGCAAAGATGAGTGGGCCAAAATTCCTCTACAGCGCTGTAAAAGACTCACTGCCAGTTATTGCAAACGCTTGATTGCAGTTGTTGCTGCTAAGGGTGGCCCAACCAGTTATTAGGTTTAGGGGGCAATCACTTTTTCACACAGGGCCATGTAGGTTTGGATTTCTTTTCCCCCCTTAATAATAAAAACCTTCATTTAAAAACTGCATTTTGTGTTTACTTGTGTTATCTTTGTCTAATATTTAAATTAGTTTGATGATCTGAAACATTTAAGTGTGACAAACATGCAAAAAAATAAGAAATCAGGAAGGGGGCAAACACTTTTTCACACAACTGTATGTATTTGTTACACTTTGTTCTACAAAGTGAGGGAAGCAATGTTTCCGTACACATAAAACCCAGTCACACTGGCATCGGATCGGTACTCGTATAGGCTGTACTTTTATAAAGTTCTGTTCATGTGACTGTCTAGACAGATCTAGTATCCGAGCAGCGTCATAAAACAAATCTTTGCACAGACTATTTGACGAAGGTGTGGTAGTTAATGCAGACACGCAACAATATTTCTGCAGTTACAATGAAAAGCTCTTTCAGTCTCTGAGCTACTGAAGTACTCATCATTTAGCAGCTTTAACAGATACACGTCTGGTGTCGGGAGATGTATTCTTGTGGGTGAGAAGTTTGTTGTCATCGAACACCTGGAGATCTCTGTGATAAGGGAACCGCAGCGTGTGTGTGTGTGTGTGTGTGTGTGTGTGTGTGTGACTTCCTACCTTGAGCGTACAGAGTCAGCACAGCTTGAATCGCAATGTAGACTCCTGCGAACTGGTAGGTCTCAAACATCACCTGTAGGAGGAGCCAGGAAATAGCAGACAGTGAGCGCAATTCTAAAAAAAAATTTAAATATTATGTTAATTATTATGTAACAAATAATCTCCATAATGAATAACTGAACCCCAAAACCTGATGGGTTTGTGAAGCATGTTTTCTTTAAACAATTGCCAAAAATACACCGTTTATCTATAGTTGTACTACCTAGATCTTGTAAAAACAACAACTTCTGTCCCTCAATAAGAAATGCATAAACTAGTTAATTACACATTTTATTTCCCCCCACAAACCACTACAAAAACATCTTCTAGCCGCACGCACACAGACAGAAATAGATGTCGACATGCCTCAATGATTTTCTCCCGGTTCTTGGTGGGGTTCATGGGCGGCTCGGTCAGGAGGATCTTGCAGTTGTGAGAGTCGATGTTGAGCTTCTCCGGGCCGAAGGTGTAGTCCCACAGGTGCTTCATGTCGTCCCAGTTCCTGACGATGCCGTTCTCCATCGGGTAGTTGACCTCCAGCATGGAGCGCAGCTCGCTGGCCTCGTCGCCCACCATCAGGTCCTGGAGGGAGGGGTCAAACGTGATAAATATGAATATGTAGCCCTCCACTTCTGGACCCCAGAGCATTGGTTTCTACTTGGCCTGCTGGTCTCATGAGATCAGAGAAACTGATTAATTTATAAGATAACGAAAGCTGCATTATTATCCTCTCACAAAGTAGCTTTTTGCTTTAAAACTCAGTTACCCAGCATGCTCAACAAGCCGTTATTTATCCATGCATCTGCACCTGGAAACACTTCCTTCTAGCTCCAGTAAACCACTTGTTTTTAGCACCATTTAATGAAAACGCATGCAAGGCAGCCTGGCGATGTAAACAAACACTGGTGCTAGAGCTCGGCGCGCTAGAGCTGTTAGAGCTCGGGGTGCTAAAGCTCGGGGCGCCTCCTGGTGGCGGCCATTTTACGGGTTCATCCTGTGTGCTTTGGCATTTACAAAGTACCCGTCCCAGGCATTGCCTCCATGTGGTCTCAATAATAAAATAAAAGGAAAACAGATGTGCTTCCGTCTCGTACTTCCAGCTGTCTGCCATGCAGCCTCCAGTGTGGACACTTCCTCTGCACTTGTGAAGGTGAAACAGCATCAGATACTAAGATAGAAGTGGACATTCCTTAAATAAGATATGTTTGTGGTGTCATCACAGTGAGGTAAACAAACCTGTGATGCATTCAAGTACACAATCTTTATCACTTAGCACCAAGCGTTCTAGCCGCAGCCTACACTTTAAGATCTTTATAGTGGGGGCGGGCGGGGGGGGGGGGGGGCAGATCAGAGACTCAGAAAATGGAATCGGTCCAAAATCTCTTTTAGCACTCCATCGATAACAGCTGGCCTATGATTCATCACAGCCGCTTGTGCAACACGTTGAGCCTGCAGAGAGGAGTGCATTAACGCTCCGGCTGTACATCCATCAGACTCTCTGACACTCTAACCAAACGGAGACGAGCTGGGATGAACAAGAGTGGAATCACTGTGTGAGTAAAACAAAACATGAAAGAAACACTGCACGAAAAGAAAAGCCAAACGTCTAAAACAAAGACATTTTTAGTTGAGATCAAAACATGACAACTCTCCGGAGCAGGCAAGACCAGGAGGCTCACTCCAACCTGAACTCACCATCTTCTGGGCATTCTAGTTTGTCGTTGGGAACAAAACATGGAGGAAGAGGAAGGTAGATAAATATATATAGAATAAAAGATGAATAAACAAAAGAATTGGAAAGAACAGGAGAGATAGGCTTCATGCTGAAATAATGGGAAAACCGTTTCGTATAAGATTTCGTATTTGCAGGAATGCAATAGAGATAGTGTTGTTTGTACTGGGAGGAGCTGTAAAACATGCTGGTGGAGCTCCTGGTTAGAGGATTGATTATGTTATCTAACAGATTGCAGAACTGAATGGGACTCTTACTGGAGCCTTAAGAGTGGAATCAGACAGTCTTTGCTCTGTTGTGTGTGATTTCACATCTTGCTTCCTCGCTCTAGTTTGCAGATTTCATTTCTGTGTTATATCAGTCATTTTCCTGATCAGGTTCTCCCACAAAATCAAGAATTTCTGGTCAAAGCAACCATTCCTGCAACATCGGGGGGGATCAGATCATACCTTGATCTCAATGTTTCCGACTTTGGCTGTCGAGCGAATGATGGGCCTCCCAACGAGCGCAGGGAAGATGTGCTCGGGGAAGTTGGAGCCTCCAAAGCCGCACTTGACAAACTAAAAGAAAGAGAGAAAGAGAGAGAGAGACGAGAAAACCAAAGAGGAAGTGAGAAATTACATTTAAGTATCGACAGGATAAACTTAGCAGTACAGCGAGACATTGTCACTGTCGTCCTGCTGATAACAGCGGGCTTAATTAGCATTTAGACGGAGATAAAAACGTAACCGCTGACGCTATAGTGACAGAGCCTCCATGTCTGTGTGTATGTGAATGAGCAGCCAGCACATGATTCAGCCTGCAGCACAATGCCAGAAAAACCATACATGTATTTCACGCTATTTAAGGATGATCTACAGCTTTTAACGATAAAAATAAACATACAATTCTGGTTCATTTCATCTTAAAAGCCATTAAAATGTTTAAGCATAATCTTTTAGTATTAATATCTTAAGTCACATTGTACTATGGTATATCTACAGGAATTGTGTGAGGGTACTGTATGGACATGAAAGCCAAGCAGGTTACTCAGCTACAACAGATATATGAGCTCTGAGAATCATATCATTAAACTGTGATACCAGGAAACGATAGCACACGAGCTGTGTTGTGGTATTTCTTGAAGAAATATTAACACCTTTTCCTGTGCATGCGAGTTGTGCACATTTTTGCACAATGCTTCCTCTGCAAATGCTTTAATGTTACACCTGTTAGATCCTTCTGTTTTTTTGCTATCACGACCCAAAATGAGAGAACACAGTTCAGTACTGCTGTTGAAGACGACTGTTTGAGGTAATTCTGTCTCTCATGACACTTAAATCCGCTGCAGTTGGATTAGTCATCTTACTGAACCAGTTCTATCACGGTGAGCTTTGGTGGAAGATTGTGAAATTCACATGCAAACCAAACCAGTCAGAGTCGCTCGTCACTTTGTTTTGCAGCTGCATGAGCTTGTTGCAAAGCAAAGTTCAACTGTCAGATTTTACACTGAACTATAATGTGTTACAGCACGTATCAGGGCTATAAAAAGGTGCTGTTGACATGTGCGGTTGTGACTCTTCTCACTTCCCCGTGACTCCTAATTTCAACCCTGATACAAGGCTGTTTTTTTTTTTCTGGCTTTGCAAAAAGCCTTATTAGTCAGTAACATGCTGAGCCAACATCCTCTTTGACTGCTGGTGAGGTTTAGAAAGGAAGTACAATCACAACGAGGCAGTGTTAACTGTGTGCAATGAGTAATACCGTAACATTAAAACACACTCAGCAAATCCTGTGCCATTTGCAGGATTGGGCAGAAACTGCACATTTTGTCAACAAACCACAGCAGCTGGAAAATCCCCTAAATTCAGGAGCATAGTGGACTATTAAACCAGCCAGCTGTGACAAAAACGCCCACAGAAATGTAGTGCAGATGATCAATAATTGGGCTGGTGGTCGGTGGCAACTTGCCATTCTATTGGGGATCTATTTGTAATGTCTATTACTACTCTACAATTTCAAGCATCTGTCAACCCATCAAAATCCCTCAGCTGTGCAGTATATTATAAATATAAAGTAAATGTATATTAAAACAAAGATGATTATGACAAATACATAAGAGGGTAAACTATGTGGACTTTCGAAGGCCCAAAAAAACCTCACTAACAGCAGGTTTGGTGACATTTCTAACCGGGAAGTTGCTGCAGAACAGGAAAAAAAAACACCATAAAAAGGTGGTTCCTCATTAACCTGACACGGCCTAGCTAACCTACCTAGCAACAAACTAGCTACTGTCCTCTTATTACAAACGCTAAACTAAAATATGCAACACAGACACTAAATCTGCAAAATGTCTTTGCATTGTATCCTAAACTAATCACTGGAATGGACGGACACAGCTGCGATAAAGCACAGAAGAAGACAGCCAGCTGTTTTAATGCTAGCAGTGAATTAGCAGCTAGCTAGCTGCCTTAGCTTAGTAACCGTTGGTAACAAGCGAGCCGTTAAGGTTTTAAACCGTTTTCTTTAACCGCTTTTAAAAGCTATAACCAGTGCTGCATGTTCAACTTGTATGCAGACCTTTTAAACCCAACTATACGTGCTGTTTCCGTGTCGGGTGTGGATGAATGAAAAATTAGCTCTGCTAACAAGCTAGCTAGCTAGCTTAGCTACCCACCCAGCTAACGCTAGCTAGCTTGCTAGCTTGGCCGTTGACAGCCCCACTTCCGGTTTCGGCAAAAATCGTTCCGACATAACGGCTCCGTTTAAAAAGCGAGCTACGTGGCCTTTAGAGCGGGTTAAACCGGAGCGGCGAAGAAACTTACCCCGGTGCCATTGTCACAGACCACCACTTTCCTTCCCTGGCTGTCCATTGTCTGTAAAAAGCCCAGTTGCCGCTGAACCTCTCCCTCAACTTTCTTCGGGCAAGCCGGAAGGAAGACACACAAACCAACCCGGAAAAGAGGAGGAGGAAGGGGAGGGTGTTCATCCGGTGTGTAACAGAGACGTTCAAACGTCAGTCACTCCCTTCAAGATAATCATCTTCAAACTCTTTGATTTTACAGTCATGCATTCACTGATTCCCTCCTTTGCAAGCAACAACGTTATCTAAGATATTGGATCCTTAAATGCAATGTAGTCTAATTAAATTCCAACATGCAACATGTAACAATGCAAAGCCTCTAATCTGGCTCAAAGTGGTAATTCTTATTTCATAAAACAGTCTAGATCTGAAGAGCATGCATGATATGAAGCAGTTAATGAATAATGTCCATATTCCTGCACAGCTCTTTTATCTTTAAACCAGATAAATTGCACATATTTTCACAAGTTTATTTGTCTAGTCTATATTTATGTGTCTTGACTTTTAGAGCACTGGCTTTGTTTTTAATTATCTCTCACTATGTTTATTGTTGTGCGTCAAAACCAGTGGCGGCTGGTCAATAGAGGGTGTTAGGGCGCCGCCCCACCTTGAGCCACAACAAATAAAATAAAATAAATAATAATAAACTATACAAATTGTCAATATTTGTGTTTTTGAAACATGGAATCGCCCAGTAATATGTGTAAAATATGATATCTCATAGCATCATTAGTGAAGTGTTACAGACATCATCATACAGAACATTTCTATACTAAGTTAAATGAAGAGAGAGGTCTGATGGGTTCCTCAGTTCTTATCAAACCAATCAGAAATTACATTACGTCTGTCTTTATAACATTTAACTAAAATTATTTAACATAAAAAATGACATGTTTTTATAATAAAAATAAATACACAATCAAACATAACAGCCTCTAGAGGGAATAAATGTGTCACCAAAATAAAGCACGACACTCGGCTTTAAGAAGAGTAATAAAAACAAGAATAAAACCTTCTTTGCCTTTTAAAGATTATTGTTCAGTGAAATGAATGCATGAGCTGATATACTCTATATTAGTGGTATTCTGCGACTCTTCTGACACAGCGCTTACATTTTTTAAGAGTGGGGTGTTTCAACTGAAGCAGGAAGATCTCCTCACAGTATTTGAATCCTGCATTAACTGCACTAGGTTGTGGATTTAAGCCTTTCAATGTTATTTTGGGTCGCAGCATTGTTAGGGTCGCAGGATGCTTGGGAACATGAGGACCTTGGCCTGCATGAAGGACAGGTTAGGCAGTGCACAGATCACCGTGTCAGCCTCCAGACTCAGCTCCTCCTCATCCTGCTGAGGTCTCCTGATGAACAGCACAAACACACACAAGGACATGTGTTATCAATGTTGCTTCATTGTATGGATGCTTTAAAAATTATATTAAAATAAAAGAACTGCGCTGACCGGACTGATGTGCTGGTTTTCTCCGCGGTGGACATCAGACGGTTCAAAGTGTCGTCCGTGTGGCTGCTGATGCCGTTGGTTTCCAGTTTGCTGACGGTCAACTCATACAGCTCACGGTCAACTCCTTTACATGTGAGTGTGTGTGTGTGTGACAAACATGCAACGATTGTCAAGAACACTCACACACCCACAGCACGAGATAAAGCTGATATTTATGGTTTCTTTAAAATGAAAAACCTGGTGAACGAGAATAAAACCTGACCTGGAGGAGGACTACTGCTGCTGGAGGATCCGCTCTCCTCCTCTGGACCAAAATAATCCAGGTTGAGAGCAGAGCAGTCTGTGCTAACAAGGGGGGAGAGTGGGTGAGGAGGAGGAGGAGGGATGAGGATGAGGAGGGATGAGGCCGGATTTACTGTTCATAAAAGGAGAATGTTTTTCTTCCTTTTAACTGAGGCAGT
Source organism: Anarhichas minor (assembly GCF_050575085.1). Classification (NCBI taxonomy): domain Eukaryota; kingdom Metazoa; phylum Chordata; class Actinopteri; order Perciformes; family Anarhichadidae; genus Anarhichas; species Anarhichas minor. The sequence goes on along the minus strand of NW_027466475.1, from coordinate 2,699,072 downwards.
GGGGACGACCGAGAGAGACAAACACTGCAAACAAAGCCATGCAGTTGTTATCCAACTTCTTTTAATAATCAGAGGTCACTAAAAATAATCTGCACATGGAAATAACTCAGACTCAGGTGACAAATAGTCAAAAAAGATGCTTAAAAGTATGACTTTCACCTTAATTATATGCAAAACTAAGTCAACTGATTGACATCTTCCTGAGTTCTCCTGTTAGCTTTGTTGCACCTGTGAGGGCGGGACAAACGCCACCTTTTAATCATTCTTATTGGTAGATCAAGATTTGTGACCCAATAGATCCCCCCCCCACCATTTATGTCATCATCACCCTAAAAAAACTACAAATCTGCAATTTAAATAAAGAGATTTAGAATATTAAATGAGTCAAGTATTTTTAATGAATATAACTCGTCAGTTTCATCAACATGAATAAAGTTTTGGGAACTTGACTCGAGTTACTGGAAATGTAAACAAACCTTTTCACAATTTGTATGATAATGATAATATTAGTGTAGCCTGGTCTTTATTGGTGTTCTATTGTTGTTGTAAGAACAAAAAACATGCATCTTTTTAAATAGTTTAATAAACAGACTTGTGTATGAAGTGTGTTATTATGTAAATCTGATTTTGGGGCCCGGTCTCCAGGTTGGGAACCACTGATCCAGCTCCTCTAAAGAGAGTGGACTCTAAACTGTTTTACATCTTTTGACTTGTTTAAAGAAAAAGAAAAGTGAACCCCAGCGAGCTGTGTAGATGTTTAAATACATCTTTACATTCGACCACAGAGAAAACAAGAAGTGAAGCTGAGGAAAGAGAAGCGACACGAGCAGAAAGGATCGACTGATTTATTTCAGTATTTAAGGATTCACTGAAGTTCCTTATTGCGGTGAATTAAATCTGGATTTGAGCAAAAAGGAAAGATTTCTGTTAATAAACTATAAAGTTTTTAGAAAACAATTGCTGCATAAAGGCACAACTCATTATGAAACACTTTTGATTGGAAACGTAATACTGAATGAGTTTCAGGTATGATTCACTTTAAATAAACACTCCTTTATGCTTCATGCTCATAAAGTGTTATGAGTCAGTGCACAGGGAGCTAACATAAATAAATAAACAGCATAAAGTGACAGCAGTAACAATTATTTCTATTATGACAATAATCTCCCACATATTAAACATAATCACAGAATAAAAACCCTGAAGACAGATTTAATACGACCAACCAAAGAAGAAATATGAAACTACAACACATATATATGTATGAAGTGCATATCCTTTTCTTTTAGTTGCTGATTATTTGAATGTAAATTACTTTAAATTCTTCTGATTTGTTCCTGTAGCTCCTCCTACAGGGAGCACTGCCCCCTGCTGTCCATGCTCAGTATTACATCACTGTCTGTATTCATGCGTCATGAACGCTCTCTTTAAAACATGGAAACAGAAGTCTGGATCTAAACGTTAATGTTTTAATACGTGTGGACTCAACTCAAGACTTTTATTCTGGTGACGTTAATAAAAAAAGATGTCGATGGAACCGACTGCCCAAAGTTAAAAAGTGACTTTTAACACTTCTTGTTCTTTATCTTTCTAGGTTTGACAGTTTGTCTTTATGAGTGACGGCTAAGCTAAGAAGATTTTCTTTATACTTCTTTATTTATACATTTGTGTTCTTTAAAAACACGCAGCAGAATAAGCTGCACACATTAGTTGTGTCAGATTGTGGCCAATTAATATTTAATATGTAAATAGTGTGACTAGCAGCACGTTATCTGCAACAACAAACCAGTTTAACAACTTGAAACACTTCCTATTAAAAGCTTTTGTTCTTGTCTCTTTTGTTGTTTATTTGTATTTGTTAGATGGAGGTAGGCTCCTTAATCATTTCTCAATAACTGACAAATAAATACATGAAGCTCCAGAGAATTATATTAAATTTACCAAAGAAGACCGCCCGCATACAGGAAGCTCACTCATGTTGTAACAGTCATGAATTACAATCCTTTATGTGTAAATACTGATCAAAACACACAAATCTGATTATCAATAAATCAATAAATCAAATATTTCCTGAGCAAAGAACGACTCTGATGCTGTTTTGTTATCTTTTGGGTTTCTCTTCAACAAAAACCTTTCTACGAGCTAATATGAACAAATAAATCGACACTTTTGTGTCAAATAAATCATTTTGATGAGTGTGACATAGTCATGCACTGGGAGAAGTATTAACACTGGAAGAGTCCAACTGGCCACCAGTACATTATATTAAAATGCTTCTTTGGATAACCGTTAGATCGTCATGGCACATTTCATGACCATGCTAATTTAATTTAGTGTTTCGTGCTTTATTCAGCATTACCTTCAGGTATTCTGGTTCTACTTTAAATAAACAACTTCCAGAATAATCACATAGCGAGTAACAGTACGCACATCATAGTGTTACCAAGTCGAGATGAACACCTCAATGTTTCCCCAAAATAACTGATAAATACTGAGATCAATTCTGCTCTGGCTGCAGGTAAAGATGGGACACGAGAGGAGACAAAGGAAGGAGGCAGAAGGGAGCCAGCTCAGTGTTTCCCCCGGTAGATGTTTCACAGTAAAGTTCTTGTCTTACTTGTTGGATATTTATAAATCTGCAAACTTGGACAGATAATAAAGACAGAAACATGACTTCTCAACACTGGATCCATCTCTGTTATTCATGAGAAAGAAATCCTGAGCAACTGGAGGGAAACACGGCGTTAAAGAAAAGAAAAGAAGAAGCAGAACATGCCCTGGAGGAAGTGGGGAGGAGGAGGTCTACTTCCAGCCCCAGAAGTGAGGGGCTCGGCGGGGGGACGTACCGTCCTGAGAGCTGCTAAGGCCACGGCTGCTCCAGTCCAGCTGGCTGGAAGGAAGCGCCTCCTACGCACAGAGGAGACAACATTTAAAAACGGTCACTTAAGGAGATGCATCAGTGGAGCGACGGGTTAATGGAGCGAGCAGAGAAACACACGTCTTTAGTGACATCTAGTGGCTGTTTACCCACATAGCAGCTGTGCAGACCTGGGTATTCCTGCTCTAGAAACACAGACTTATGACAGTTTAACTGGTTTAAAACAACACGTTCACGAATGTTTGACCTGTGACGTCTTTATATTCCTCTGTAGATAACCTTCAGCTCTAGTCTCTTGTTCTTTAATCTAATACCAAATAAATAAAAAGATGAATGTACCTTTGTAGAACGTGTGGAGGGCTGCGGCGTGTCAGGAGGACACACGGCTGGTACGGAGTCTTTGGTGGGCTCTAGCATTCCCTGAGGAGAGGGAACAAAGGGAGGAAAATATATAATAAAAGGAGGTTTGGATTTATTTTATTCATTAATGAATTAAATGAATTTCCTGCAGTTGACTCACCAGACTGGATGCAAAAGCAGGCACAGCTACTGGCTGCTTCTTCATGCCGATGAACACCTTTGAAAAGAGACAAAATAAAACAGACTTTTATCTTCAGCAACAAACAGGAGGGAAGTAATTCTGCAACTACAGATGTTTTTATTCTATACAAACATAATATACTGTCAGGTCTTTACATTGATGTGGCCTCGGGCTGGGCCAAAATCTTAACTCTCTGTAACTGTTATTTCATATTTCAATACCAGTACATACACACATATACATACATAAAATCACAATAAAGCATGTTTGGTATGGTGTGCATGGTAATCCAATAAATACATATTCTATATGAAGTAACCAGGTGGTAAAGGGTATATTTGTTCATTCAGTCACCGGTGAAGATGCCGTTTGGATCGCTGATGAACTTTTTAACGTTTTGCCAAACTCACAATGTTCCGTGTCTCCACACCGAGACACCTGAGCAGAGTCCTGTTGGTGTGGGAGCCTCCCCACTGAAACCGGAGGCCGACTGCATCGTGGAGGTCCTGATGAGGCCGAATCCTGAGAAATTCAGAAGGAAGGAGAGAAAACTGCTGTTTGCATATCCACCATCATCACCATCATCTTCATCAACCAGCATCACCAGGGAGGCACCCTCACCACTGAGATCTGGGGCTCAGGTGTTCAAGTATCTCCTCCTCCTCCTCTTCCTCCTCCTCGCTCTCAGAGAGGAGTCGGCCGTGAAGTAGAGCATTGAGGTTCAGCACCTCCTCCTCTTCTTCATCAGCGGGGACCTCTACCTCCGGAAAACTGGCCATGAGAAGCTGCTGGACACGGCAGGAGAGTGACGCCTAGCCAGAAAAAAAAAAAGGGAGACGGTTCATTTAAAAAAAATCAAATATCCATAATGATCTTTTGATCGACTTTAAGCTTTTATTTTATTGCCTGTGAAGTATTTAGAACGTTTGTCTGGCATGTTATAAATAAACAGACTACATAATGACCCATAATCCAGGACAAGCCCTTAAAAATACATTTTCTTCTGGCCAATAAGAATTAAGTATCATCATAAAGAGCCTCCCACCTGACAGCTGTTCCTCCTGGAAACCCCGTGTTTCCCATCCCGGTCCTGCTCCTCCTCAGCGTCCTCGGCGGTCTGCAGGCTGCTGACTTGCTCTCTGGACCGGGTCCAGGTTTTCTCCTCCTCCAGAGCCCTCTGGTCCTTGAACTCCGCCCACGACCCCTCTCCCTCCTCCTGCGTGGGCGCCGAGCAGAAATCAGCAAAGCTGTCGCTGGGCGGGAGGTTTCCCAGACTCTGCACCGCTGCATCGGCCGTTTGGAGACACTCGAGGTCTTTGACGTCTGAACATGTGCCGTCTGTGTGTGTTCCAGGTCGAGACTGGCTGGAGGTAGCACGAGTTTCCTGAGTAGCAGATTGGTCGCAGTAATGAAAACCCTTCTCTGCCTCGAACCGAAAGAGATTGGCCACGCTGTCGTTGACAGAGAAGTCAGAATAGTCTTCATCATCAGTCTGGTCCCAGTCAGTCTGGTCCTCGTGTGAAACTAGAGATGAAACGTTTGGTTCCACGTCCGCAGAAGGACACTCGAATGACAAATCATCAGAGGAAGACGCCAGGTCCTCTGAAGCAGACCCGTACACACCGAATGTTTGAGGGACAGTAGAGACGCTCTTTTCATCCGACTCTCCATCCTTCTGCGTCTCTGCAGTTTGTAAAGAATTTAAACTATACCTCCTTTCCTTCTGACCGTCCCCAGGCTTGCTGAACTCCTCCTCTCCCCCAGAATGAGGCTCTTCGGGTGGAAAATCCAAAGCTGCTGCAGCTTCCTGAGACTGACGGTGGTCCTGAGATGGTTGCACGAGTGCTGCATCTCCTTTCTCACAGTGCTCGACCTTAGTGCAAACATTTCCTTCTGCCTCGTGAGCACAATGAGATCTCGGCTCAGAGTCCAACACAACCTCCTGTCCTGGATCGCCAATTCGTCCACCAGAGCTGCTGCTGGTGTTGTGTTCCAGTCGGACATCCCACCGCCCTCTGCTCCCCGTGGGAGTGAAGCCACAGCACCAGGGATGAGCTGCCTGCTCTGTAAACACAGTGAAATCAGCAAACCCGGTTTCCTCGCTGGGATAGCGTGCTCCCACTGCAGAGGCCGTGTGGGTCCCAGAGCTGGGGTCTCCTTCAAAGTACCCATTCGTGAGGTGCACACGTGATCCTACATTACAATCCTGCCGCTCCACGTGTCTCTGGTCCACAGCGGATGTGGGTTGGGATTGTTCCACTGGGCGATTAAAGCTACAGTTAGGTTGATGGGTGGCTGCTGGCTTTGTGGTGGGACGAGGTTGTCTGAGGTTGGATGCTGAATCAGTCGAATCAGCGTAGACAGGATGAGAGCAGGACACCACGACGGAGAACCCCCCAAACTCCCCGAACTCCTCGTCCTCTGATCCCGCCTCCTCGTCGTCCAGTGGAGGTGGGGAGGAGGAGTGGAAGGGCATGACGACTGGCTCCATGGGTTCTCCTCGCAGGACCTGAGGGCCTCATGCACCTGAGGGAAGAAAGAGCAGGAAGAGGAGCATCATGGACAACAGAGAATCTGAGAAAATGTTCCAGTAAGGACCCATTTCTCTTCAAACATATTTCCTCGTTTCCTCCAATCCGCATGTAGAAAGAAGTGTCCTTCGGCAAGACGCTGAACCCCAAAATTACTCCCGAATGCTGTGCCATCGATGTGCGAGTTTGAATTAGTTGAGGGTCTTGATAGCTGATGCACCCTCAAGACCGCCTCGATTGACATATTGACAAAATCTGAATTTAACAGATCTATTGCACAAATCCAAAGGTTCCCACTTTATGTTTTCGTGTCTCTTAAAATCGTGTTAAATATTTCCATCTCTTTGAGGTATTACCAGCTCTTCTGGTGCTGATCCTGGAGTGGAATAAAAAGCCTCAGTGGCCTCAGTGCTGACAGCCTTCAGTAAACTGATACAGGAAACATTATCCGCTGCTTTGAGCCTCTTGGATGAACAGTTTCAGAGTCCTGCGTCTGTAATAACCCTCCAACATAAACACACCACAACGGCTTCCTTTAGGTCGGAAAGAAACACAACTACAAACGTTTAATTTGTATCCTTAATATATACGATATATAATATATATATATTTAATAAGCATGCTTAATGTCTTATATATATATATATATATATTATATATAGATATACATTTAATATTATATATATATATATATTTAATAGGCATCCTTGATGTGTTATAAAACTACATAATTATTTGGCTTTTTGAATTAATTAAAGCAGAAACAAACAGCGAGGTTTTTTTCTTTCTTCTTCGTGGGCAGACAGGTGTCAGCTGAACGTTAAGCTGTTAATTAATTTAAACGCTCTCTACAGAGGAGGCGGGTTTATGTAAAAGATAAGCTAGTTGTGGATAATTAAAAATGTTACATTGGGTTTAATTAAAGTAAGGTGTGAAAACCTACCGTTACATTTAAACCGCGTTACACCAACTGATTAGCTTACAGCAGCACCTGCTAGCTAGTGTAGCTAGCTTAACCGTCCAAAAGCAGACGTTGACATGCTATTTAAACGGAGCTAACAGCTAGCTAGGTATACAAACGGTCATCTTTTTTTAATTTCAATTACCAACACTCATTCACTTTGCCTTCTCGTTACTTCTTCTTCGTCTATCTCTTGTGCCGCAGCTCCGGCTCTCCATCCTCTGGCTTCATTCTCCGTTAAATATTAACAGAGATATGTAAATAAAGTAAAGATGTCTCACTATCTCAACGTTTCCAGGTGATGAAATTACTCATCTGGGAAAAAAAGGAGTTTAGAAAACACAACGGGTACATTTCTTTCTGACCATAAAGTGACTCCTCTTCAAAATAGACGATCTTTGATTGAAAACACAATATCACCCCCTGCTGGAGAGACTTGGTCCTACACCTATTTTCTTTTACAATAATATATTCTGCTTCTTCATGCAGTAGTGGAAGGAAATTAAGTGTATCTATTCAAGTTGAGTATTTCTATTACTTTACACTTCTACTGCTACATTTCAGAAGGAAATATAATACTTTTTTTAACTGGAGTTAGTGTAATGGGAAAATATGTCATAGTCTCATGTGAAGGTTTAAAGAATGTAAGTCCTAAAAGTGCAGACACCAAACTGTAGTTTCAGTAGATGACTTTAATTCGTTTAGTATCCAGGTGTCTTGTTATCTGTTATCATTGTGCACTGTTTCTTTCTTCTTCGTAAGACAGAGACACAGAGAGGCTTTGATTAACAGAGATCCTCTGTTTGAAATACTTTTAACTTCCTTTGTGACGCGTTATCTGAAGTTGTAAAGGCGTAAACCTTTGCATGCAGATATGATGTGTGAGGGTAAAGAATGTCTATCCTGTCTCTGCAATAGTCATTTTAACAATGTCACAGTGGCTTCAAAGGAAGCATCTGCTGTGAGTTTAAACTGTTTATTGTAAGGCAAACTGTGAACAAAGGGATTTGCAAACAGGAGATAAAGCATCTTCCTGACTGTCTTAAATGAAGTATACTAAGGCTCGAAGGATGACCTGCCTTTTATTGTGTTCTTTGTGTATTCTTGTTAGCTAAGCAGATAACAGGAAGCTGTCTGAGTATAAATGTCCATGCATTGTGACTGTTAGGTAGAGCACTCTTCCAGATCACTGCAATGTGTCTGTGGGACTGTTCTCTTTGCTTGCAAGCAAATAAATTGACTTTACAAACTTTGATCGTTCATCAAAACTCTGTTTACTTTATATTGATAGAAAACCTTCACTTTCTTCTCCCGACTAGTCATAAGAAATATTCCACAACATTAGTTAATTTAAAGTTAAATTACCGTTGGATTTTAAGCTATATTTGGAATATTTTCTCCGCTTTACCTTGACAAACAAAGCACATGATCAATTTATAAAGTATAAGCGTCAGTAATTATATACTATAGGTTATAATATCACTCTGAAAGGGACCAGTTGGCCAAGAAAGTACTTTTGCTTTAATACTTTAAGTGCAGTTTGCCGTTTATACTTTTACTTAAGTGAAATATTGATTATAAGACTTATCTTTAACAGAGTATTTTTTTACAGAGCAGTATTGCTAATTTTAAAAGACATTAGTTCTTCCAGCCACTTTTTCACGGTTATGCTTTTTATAGTAGTAGAAGCGGTGCATTATTTAGTCAAATACGTAAAAGTAATGTGATCATGACGTGTTTCCTACAACTCTGTGGCTCATTTCAGTGGAAGATAAGATGTCTGTAATATCTGTCAACAAGTATCACAAACAGTTCTTTATCATTATAAACAAAATGTGCATTTCATGAACAGAGAAGTGCAAGATAACCATGAGCAGTAACGGGAATAAAAACAGGAAAGACTTGAAGTGGTCACAGGATGAAATTAAGCTTTTTTTAGCACAAGCAATTCAATAAAACACCTCAAGAACCAACACAATGCAGAGGTCAAGGAGTTTAAAAGTGGGAAAAAGCAACAGCAGACAGCAGACAGCTGGAGAAGGGAGGGAGAATGTCCAAGTGTCAAAATAACAGACTCTTTTACTGAGTACACTGCTCCTAGTGACTATATTATACAGGATTTTGTCGTCTTCTCGGTGTTCTGGAGCTGAAATATGAGATTATTTTCATCAGCGTTCACTTATTTTTCACATACTTCGTCCCAATAAAGCAAACTGTATTTCACACACTCCTTTAACCCTTTGATACACAACATGGGTCAAAAGTGACCCGACGGGAGTTTTAATTGTAAATATCTTTGCAATAAATTTATTTCATCATTCAGAATTCCAGGAATTCCTCAATTAACTAGTTTCTGATCATCACAAATTCTTATTTTCGTTTGTCCTTTCGTACTTTTTGAATAAAAAACATTTTTGTATCACTACCCTTCTAAGACACAACATGGGTCCAAAATTACCCGTATTCATTTTGTGTTATTTCATGCACGGCTGTGTTTCTTTGCTATATCTTTTAAAATCTATTCATTTAATAATTTAATATTAGAAAGTATTCATTAAAATATCTTGTTTTTGATTACCATAAATCATTATCTTCATTTTCTGTCTTCATTTTTTAACTAAAATAGTTTTTGTATTACACACATGGGTCAAAAATGACCCATGTGTGTAAGTGTGATAAAAATTTAAAAAAGACAATGGTTTTGTTAAAGATTATTATTTTAGCAGTGATTTGGACCAAATAATTACACACTTAATATTTGAAATGTTTACTTTCTCACACATAACATACAACCGATAACACTGACATTGAACTGTAAGTGTATCTGTAGTGAACTGTGGTAAATGTATAAAATGAATAAATAAAAGAAAAGAAAACTGATTCAATAAACTCATATGGGTACAGTGCAAATTGCCATCTTAGTGCATACATGCCTCACAAATGACAATCACATGTTTGTGCTCCTTGCACACAGGGCTGGTGCACTTTGAACACCAGCTGCTGGCTTTTCTGTCTTTGACAGCTGGGCAGAACTTGCACCTCTTCCTCTTCACTTGGCCCTCCTGTCTGATGTCCTTATGTGGCTGGGTGGTGGCAGGGTTTATCTTTTTTAACCCACATCTTCCCATCGCCTCTATAATAAAAAAATATTTTAGTTCATAAATTAAGAAAGGAAAAAATAAAATAAGGATGTGTGGTAATCAAAAACAAGATATTTAATGAATACTTTGAATATTAAATGATGAAATATATTGATTTCCAAAAACATAGCAAAGAAACCCTCAGCCGTGCGTGAAATAACATTGTAGGTCAATACGGGTAATTTTTGACCCATGTTGTGCCTTAGTAGGGGTTTGCATAGCTTGTGTATCAAAGGGTTAAAACACTAAATAATTGTTGTAAATGTTAATAGTTTCTCTTGTTCAGCCTCCACACTAGTTCCAGACCTCTGAGTCACAGCCTACATTTTTAGATTCAAATACTTAAAAACAAAGAATAAATTAAGTTAAAACTGATTCAGTGTGATGATCAAGTCAACCAAACCACGTCATGTTTCCCGGCTTCGTGGATCCTCTCGTGGACTCGCAGCTTTGAAGCCGAGTAGAACGTTTTGCCGCAAAGCGAGCAGCAGCAGGACTTCCTCCCCCTGAGGCTCTTCTTACCGCAGGTTTTGAGGTGATTGCTGCGGGCGACCATTTTGCCGCACGACCTGCAAAAGTACGGCTTCTCCCCCGTGTGCATCCTCAGGTGCACGTTGAGATTGGAGCTTTGAGCGAAGGATCGCGTGCAGAAGGAACACCTGTACGGCTTCTCGCCCGTGTGGATCCTCAGGTGCGCCACCAGATGGGCCCTGCAGGCGAACTGCTTGTCGCATTCGGAGCACTTGAAGGCCTTCGCGTTGGCGTGGATCTTGTCGATGTGCGCGCTCAGATCAGAGTCCCCGTTGAAGCACATGCCGCAGAACTGGCAAAACTTTTTGTCCATCTGGGCTGGTTCCTGCTCCTTATGAATAAACGCTGAGTCAGTGCGATTCACACCACGAGAACCTGAACCCCCGTTCCATTCTTCATCCTCGTTCACTGTCACAGTTATGGTGCTGAAAGATGGGAACAGCTGGAAGTCCGTCTGAGCATCGGATTCAGGAAGTCTGACTTCTAAATCCTTGTAAGAATCCTCCAGAAAGTCTGGAATGATGCTCTGATCCACCTGCTGACGAGGAGACAATGAACCATCTCTTCCGAACCATTCGTCGTCGATTCTTTCGTTCACGTTCACGGGTTCGTCCGTGGACGGTGGGAGCAGCTCACAGTTGGTGTCTGGTTCTGATTTAGGAAGTCTGACTTCAGCCTCGTCTGGTCTGATGCACCGATCCACCTGCTCCTCTTTGACCCGCTGAGAGTCACGGGCCTCACTGTCCTCCACATCGGTAAACCGGTCTGGCTGCTGCGAAGGTAAAATCTCCTCAGAGACCGACTGGGTGTCTAAAAGACAGAGAAGACACATGATACAATGTAAAAAAAAAAAGCATTCTCCTCTTAGCTGCAGTACAACCTGGTGTTTAACAGAATCACATCCAAAGAAATTGATTTTGCATCTCTCTTAATGTACTTAAACAGAAATAACAGCGAGGGACAAAGACAACAAAGCTGGACACGTTTCATGTAATGGTCCAACAAAAAATACTCAGAATTGATGACTGCTCTAAGCCCCTAAATAAGATGTGGTGCTACCAACATGATTAGTTAAATAAAGTCCACCTGTGTGCAAGCTAAGTGTCACATGATCCCAGTACAAACACCTGTTCTGAAAGGCCCAGAGTCTGCAACACCATGAAGACCTCTAAACAGGTCAGGCAACACAAAGATAACTATGGAAGCCCATTTCCACCAGCAAAAAAAAGTCACACAAAAAAATAATTCTAATTATTGTTATTTTTTGCTGGCGGAAAAAAAAGTTTAAAAAAATAAATACTGTTTTTTTGTTTTTTTTCCACCGGCATCCATCTGTAACCATAACACTGACCAGATGTTTCCAGTTGCTATAGAAAGTCTAAATGATGAGTCATAGAAGCAGCTCTTCATAGGTTTCCCTACATTTGACATATAAATGGATTGTGAGTACATTGAAGGCTTCTTTAAACGTGGCTTCACAACAGATGAAATACTTAAATTGCTTGATGTTTCACATGGATTGTACTGAGCAAACCACCCTTGAATAGACTTTAAGCAAGAAGCAGCTCTGGAGAATAAAGAATAAAACCAATGTGGCTGAGATGAAGACCTTCAATTTTTCAGTTTATTAAATTAAAAGAAAATTGTGTATATATATATATATTTTTTATTTTTTTATTTTATTTCACTTAACCAATTTTGACTTTTTGTTTCCGATATAATATTTAAAATCGCAATAAAAAGCCATTGACTTCCAGGTTGTAATAGCTAACCAGCTAACGTTCCTTTAACGGTTACACGTTACCTGCTCTGAGTAAAACGACTTCGGGTTTTAAAACGGTCAGCTGCTCGATCTGCTGCTTCAGCTGGAGGATTTCTCTCTTGGAGCGGACAGCTCCTTCCTCGTACTCCTCTATCGTCTTCTCAACGAGTCCAAAGATCTCCTCCACGGCCGCTTCCAGTCGCTCGTTGACCCGCAGTCTGAGCAGCCGCGTGCCGGACATCACGGAGCTTTAACCGGCTTATACCGTTACTGGTAAATGTGGAGGACGAGACACGCTTTAATAAGAAATAAACTCCACGGGAACTGAAAGTCGTACATCGTTTTTTAAGTTCGTTAATACTTCCGGTTGAACGTCATGACGCACAGGGTTAGTTCTCAGCAGCGCCCCCTGCCGGCCTGGATGGCTCTGTTTTCAGGCTGCTGTTCAAAAAAACTGACACCATATTAAAAAACAACTTTTATTTTCATTTACAACAAAACACAATTAATATTTAAATGTGACCAATGGAAATACAGCTCGTTTCAGGACAAACTGAACATTTTTTCCCCCCATTTTGAACACTTGAACTTGTTATAATAACTTAAAAAGCACTCAAATAATACTTAAGTAGCTACCAGGTCAGAACAGAACAGATAAACCTGAAGGATGTTGATAATCAAAGAAATTTAATTCGCATCTAACCTCTGAAGACACCACCTGTCACGTGTAACTGCAGTGATGTTAAAGCCAAACAAGTTTATTTGCTTCTCCACCATAAATAAAAGAAAAGAAAGAAATGACTCCAGATGAAGCAGTCAAATCATAAATGACACAATCCAACATTTTAATTGTTTCCTCAAAAACTGGTGAATATTGTTTCTTACTCGGCTAAAAGAGAGAAGATTGTAGTTCAAACAAGTCATTCCTAGACACTGATTTGCCCATTTTAGATAAAATATTTGGTCTCATTCTGACGTTTTTTCCTCTTTTAACTGCTGTACTTGCAGTTTCTGTGTGAAATGTTTGACAACAAGTTGTGCAGCGAGGTTGTTGTTGGTGCTGTTGTTGTCTTGCGTCCCTGTGCAGCACTTGGCGTGCCGGACCCGGCTACTTCCGCTGGTGAACCCGTTCCCACATTTCTCACAAGGATACGGTTTCTCTCCGGCGTGCTCCCTCATGTGAATAATACACGTCGCCCTCCGAGTGAATCTTTTGCCGCAGAAGTCGCAAGCGAAGGGCTTTTCTCCGGTGTGAACTCTGGCGTGTTGGATGAGCAGGTGCTTTCGTTTGAACGCCTGGTTGCACACGAAGCATTTGAAGGCCTTCCCTCTTTTGGGAACCTCGTCCCTGTTCCTGAGCTGCGGCGTGGCTGTGCAACAGTTGATGTGCCTGTTTCGGGAAAAGAATTTCCCGCAATTCTTACAGAAATACGGCTTCTCTCCCGTGTGCTGCCTCATGTGAGAGATTCGATTACAGTCCTGAGAGAACGCTTTGCCGCAGAAGTCGCAGCTGAAGGTTTTTTCGCCCGTGTGAGTTCTCATATGCCGAACTAGCTGCTGCTTGTGTCTGAATTCCTTGTTGCATTCAAAGCACTTTAAGAACTCGTCTACGTTCCTCTTTTCCGGTTTGATTTTGCACTCGTTCTGCATTTTGCCGTATTTTGAATGATCGCTTGGTTTCTCTCCAGTATGGTGCTTCATGTGGACATTACGACCTGAGTTCTGAGCGAATGTTTTGTCACAGTAGTCACAGCTGAAGGGCTTTTCACCGGTGTGAATCCTTGTGTGTATGACCATCCGGTACCTTTGTTCAAACTCCTTGTTGCACTGCAGGCATTTAAAGGCTCTGTGTCCTTTGTGACTCATGGCTACGTGTTTGATAAGAAAAGAGTCCTTCCTAAAATGGTTACCGCAGAAACGGCAAGACTTGTCGTCCCTCCCAGGCTGCTCCAGAGCAGCACTCCGACTCTGACGAGCCGACAATGAACCATCTATTGCGTTCCATTCAACGTCGATGGAAGGCGGGAGCAGCTCATAGTTAGTGTCTGGTTCTGAATCAGGATGTCCGACTTCATCCTCGTTGGAAGCATCAGCCTCCATGTCTGGACTGATGCACCTCTCCACCGGCTCCTCTTTGATCTGGGTCTTGATTTCCTCCACATTGTTAAGACAGTCTGGCTGCTGTGAAGGAAAAATCTCCTCTGTGTCTAAAAAAACAAACAGAAGACACACATTATAATCTGTTAAATAACTTGTGATATCTTACACAAATATATTTGTACATGTGCAAGTAAGGTGTGTTTCCGTCAGATGTTTTCAATGAGCTGAAGGTTGAGGATCAACTTTGTTTTTAAAGCCATCACAGTTTCATTGGTGTTAATAAATTAATGCATAACTAAATATACAGTAATATACATTATTCTGAAATGGACCATTTTGCATTATGAGTACTTTTCACTTTGGTAGTTTCAGTATAATTTGACGCCAATACTTTTAAGACTTTCAATGCATGACTTTTACTTGTAACATGCATTTTAATACCGTTGTATTGCTACTTTAAGGAACTACATGTGAGATTCAGAGGATATACTTTGCCTCTCAAAATGGCGACGGTGTAGCAGTCAGCTAGATAACGGTGTTAATCTGAGGAGGAACCAAAATACCTTTTGGTGAATCGTAGGATGATTACTATGAATTCTAGCTCCTTTGTTTAGTAATATGAACAGCTAACACAACCTGAACCTGCAGCAATTTGTGGCCTAATAATTAATGAAGTAATTTGTTCATCATACATGACACAAACCTGCTCTGAATGGTGTTTCTGCAGCTTTTAAAATGGCCAGCGGCTCGATGAGCTGTTTCAGACGGTTTATTTCTCTCTTGATGCAGCATTGTCGACAACCTCCGTGCCTTTAGAGATGCACACATCCACCGGCTCCTCTTTGACCAGTGGGGGCTCCTGGATCTTTGCTTCCTCCAGAACGGGAACCTCTTCCACCATAATCCCATATTGCTGCAACGACGGAGGCAGTCCCTCAAAGACTGGCTGGTTATCTAAAAGGACAGAGAGGACACATGTTATATATATATAACCTGTTATATATCCAGTAATATCTAAACATTAATGTAATAACAATAAAAATCATAGCCGCAACCCCGCAGGGCTGTGTGCTTAGCCCCCTGTATTTATCATAAGTGGGCGTGGTAGTCGTGACGTCATCCACAATATAACACGACGGACACGGAAGTTGTATTTAGTTTCCTTTAATTTCGTCTTTTAGTGCTACTTTTATTTGAAAAAACAGTTGTTTTTCTATTTTGCGTATATTCTATTGTCTTTACAATTTCTCCACATATTTTCTGTGTTTAGTTTATATCAATTATATATATATATATATATATATATATATATATATATATATATATGAACATCTGTATCCAAGCTGTACAACGCTCAACGGCTACCTAGCAACTGGCTAACGTTCCTTTAACGGTTACACGTTACCTGCTTTGTTTAAAATTACTTCCGGTTTTAAAACGGTCAGCTGCTCGATCTGCTGCTTCAGCTGGAGGATTTCTCTCTTGGAGCGGACAGCTCCTTCCTCGTACTCCTCTATCGTCTTCTCAACGAGTCCAAAGATCTCCTCCACGGCCGCTTCCAGTCGCTCGTTGACCCGCAGTCTGAGCAGCCGCGTGCCGGACATCACGGAGCTTTAACCGGCTTATACCGTTACTGGTAAATGTCGAGGACGAGACATACACACGCTCTTTAAAAAATTTGAAATCTCCTACGGAACTGAAAGTCGTAACTAAGCCATAACACTCATTGGCGGAAACCGTTGGTCTATGCATGGTATTATTATTTTTTTACGTTAGTTAACACTTCCGGGTTCTACGTCATGACGCACAGGGCTCATTTTCACCAGTGCCCAGGATGGCTCCGTTTTTCTGATGTGCAAAACAAAAATGACGTTTCTTATTACAATGAGAATGCTGCTTGGTTTCTGTATAAAGGTTGTTACTTATGTAAGCTATTATGTTGAGTTACGTTAAGAGCTCTCTAGGAAACAGTGTTCCAGTGTATGTGTCTGGTGCTTTTATTGTGAAGGATGAAACGGAAGAAGGAAGAGAGGAAAAAGGTTCTAGTGAAGTGTGTGAGAAGACTATAAAGTTGCTGCCACCTTGGTGCAGACTACGGAGCCCGTTTATTATTTTATTACTATTATAAAGTATAAGTGCAACATAACCCTCAGCTACACATGTAAGCTGTGATGTTGAGTTACAATAAGAGCTCTCTAGGAAGCAGTGTTCAAGTGTGTTGTATCTTGCAGGTTCCTCAACACCTCTGTCTGACAGCGGAGGCCTGCTGGAAGCTCTGCTGGGGGGAGAGGACACAGCCGAACTTCAGATGTCCATGGGACACATCCCGCACGTTGTCATGTACCTCTCACTTAAACTGGACTCGGCCTCACCGCAGGAAGAGGAGGAGATCTTGTACCAGTACCCCGTGTCTGAGGCCTCCGGCCAGCTGAAAGGAGTGAGGGGCATCTTCCTCACTTTGTGTGACATGCTGGAGAACGTCACAGGAGGGCCAATACTCAGTTCTTCTCTCCTGCTTGGGAAACAGCTGGTTCATGTGGGCTACTGGAAGGAAAGCAGCAACCTGTTGGTCATCGGTCTTCCTGCTGAGAGGGTTCCACTGTTGTATTTGCAGACGGTGGTGGGAGACGTAGTCCGGACTCTAAAGGTCATGTACGGCTCCTTAGACAATGCGTTCTGTAAAGTGGACCATGCGCCCAGGTTGGACCACTTCTTCTGCCTGTTCTTCCAGCAGCTCATCCAGCCATCTCGCTTGAGGGACGGCTCCTCAGCGCCGACCCCCGATGTCTCAGGGACCCTTTTTCTTGACGGACTGCCGGTGGTCCGATGGCTGACGCTGCCTCCGGAAATCAAGATGGAGGTGGATACTGTTATCTCTGATTTTGAGTCTTCTGATTTTGGAGAAATGTCCGAGGACTTTTTTGGCCTGAGGCGTCTGTATGTAATTCTTGGCTCCTGTTTGTTCTACAAGTCCTACCTGATTGCCAACCACCTGCCCAAAGAGGAGCTGCTGGATGTGAGCCTGTACTGCCAGCACTACTGCCTGCTGGCGTCTGAGCCGCGGGTGGGTCAGCTGGTCATCTGGAGGGAGGTGTTTCCCCAGCAGAGCGCTAACAGCAGCAGCACAGTGCCGGGCTACAGCCAGCCTCAAGGACGTCACTTCCTCCTCATAGTGGGATTGAGGCACTTCATGCAGTGTGTGCTGTTGGAGGCAGGTGGCTGTGCTTCTCCAGCTTTGGGCTCTACAGGACCCGATTGTGTTTACGTAGATCAGGTGAAGGCTGCCCTGCTGCAACTGGAGGTGTTGGAAGCAGGTATTGAGGAGCGTCTCAATGCTCCGCCTGCTCCCTGCCTGTCCTGTGCTGACTGGTTCCTCCCTGCTGCCACAGCCCACGACCGCCTGGACAGCCTGGCCTCTTCCTCCCCCGTCTTCAGCAAGCTAGCAGTGGCTGTCAAAGGCTCCTCCTCCGGGTCCAGAGGCCGTAGCCTGTTTGGGGAGAAGGCCCGGAGGTCCAGCCCCCAGAGGAGCCTGTCTGACAGTGGGAGTGAGGGACAGATGGATGCTGGGTCAGGGTCTGTTTCATCAATGGCTCCAGGCCTCAGTCCACATTCCACCCCAGACTCAGGGAGGAAGCTGGGGGGGCGTCGGGACTTGCTGGGATCTGGAGGGTCTGATGGGAGTGGAGGTCTCTTCAAGATTCCCAGAATGAAGCACCCAAACCCATTCTACCTAGGCACCCTGAAGAAGACCCTGACTGAAAGGGAGACAGAGGAGATGTACAACACCATGAAACTGACTTCAGGTGCAGAGAACACCTTGTTCCACTATGTCTTGATGGAAACAGTTCAGGGGATCTTCATCGCTCCGACTCACAGAGAGGTGGCTCAGCTCAGCGGCTCCATCCACCCACAGCTCATCCGCAACTTCCACCACTGCTGCCTCTCCATACGGGCCGCATTCCAGCAGAGCCTGCCAGCCAGGGACCGTCAGGCTGTAGACCGGCCTCAGGGCGGCGGTTGGGGTCTGGGTCCCGTGAAGGAACACGGGGTCCTGTTTCAGTGTAAACCGGAGAACTGGACCGACCAGAGGAAGCCTGCTCCCACCATGACTTACTGGGTTATAGGACGGATGTTGCTCGAGCCCATCCCTCAGGAGTTCTACGTGTGTTTCCATGATTCGGTGGCAGAGGTTCCTGTAGAGATGGCCTTCAGACTCTCCTTTGGCCTGGCCTTGTGATTACGACATCTGATACAACGGACTCAAGGGGAACCGGGACTTATCTATGGCATTGGCAGTCCTCTGGACCTCCACGCATCGGAGCAGGTTGTTTATTATGATCGACTGATTGCTACGGCCTGCTGGTTCTTCAAGTAGCCTCCCAGCTCCTCCTCACCAAGCTCCTTCGCTGCAGGATGAGGGGGTCACCAGAGGAGGACTGTGGGGTGGAGGAGCCACGGGTCACTGGGACTGGTTTGGTTACGGGCACCAGTGAACCACAGACTGTCTCGTTCAAAGAGTTGTGAGACAAGCAGCATATTTAAAGGACTTTGTCACGTATCGCTAACTGATTTGTGAGTGATAAGTGTGAATATGTCCATTAACATCTTTATATGCACGGTGTGTCCAAACACTCTGGGGTATCAGCTGTGTCTGGTGTCTATTGGGATTAGTGGGGCATATTTTCTGGAGGATGTATAATATTTACTGTTCAATCTTGTGTTATGAAGACATGTTACTGGGGTTGGAAAATGTGTTTCTTGCATTTAGAATGTTTGGAAACGGGGATGTTTCTTTATGGAGGAGGGGAGGTACGTCAGCTGTTCTGTTGAGTTACATTTCTGTTGAGTAGTTAAAGGAGAGTAAAGTTGCTGCAGACTACGGAGCCCCGTGTTTATTATTTTATTACTATTATAACCCTCGGCTACACTTATTTAATTTATGGTTTGTCTAAATAACAAACTGAAAATAACTTCCAACAACTTTGAAGTGGTTTGATCTCGTTATATAAAACACTACAATTATACTTACGTAGCAACCAAGAAATAAACCTGAAGGATTTTAATAATCTCTTTGCTTTTAGTGAGATAAACACACATTACATTCACATCTAACTTCTGAAGACAAACTCAATCATCTGCAACTACAACGATGTTAAAGCCAAACAGTTTATTTGCTTCTCCAAATATGAAAAAAAAACAAAAACACTCCAGATGAAACAGTAAAAATCATAACTGAAACAGTCCAATATTTCAACTGATGAATATAGTTTCTTAACCAGCAAAAATAAAAATCTACAAAATTCAAAAAACGCATTTCTTTTGAGAGAGACTGTAGCTGAAACATTCCTAAATCCTGGGATGCATGTTTCTCTCCCTCAGCTTCAGCTCCACAGCTCTGCCACGTGTTGCGCGGTGCCTTTCCTTTGTGTTCCTACACACAACAATAAATGATTGTGACTGGGAAATCTCTTTCCACATTTCCTACAAAGATACGGTTCCTCTCCGGTGTGCCGTCTCATGTGAGCGAGACGATTGCAGTTCTGAGTGAATGTTTTGTCACAGAAATCACACGTGAAGGGCTTCTCCCCCGTGTGAACCCTCGCATGCTGAACTAGAACGTACCTTTGTTCAAACTCCTTCTTGCACTCCAGGCATTTGAAGGCTTTGTGTCCTTTGTGACTCTTGGCTACGTGTCTGATAAGAAAAGAGTCCTTCACAAAACTTGCACCACAAAAACGGCAAGACTTGTCTTCCGTCCGAGGCTGCTCCAGTCCCACAAAGACTTGGACTCTGCGACTCCGACGGGACGAAAATGTACCATCTCTTTCGTTCACGCTCACAGTCTCAGCCGTGGAAGGCGGGAGCAGCTCATAGTTAGTGTCTGGTTCTGAATCAGGATGTCCGACTCCATCCTCGTTGGAAGTATCAGCCTCCATGTCTGGACTGATGCACCTCTCCACCAGCTCCTCTTTGATCTGGGTCTTGATTTCCTCCAGATTAAGACAGTCTGGCTGCTGTGAAGGAAAAATCTCCTCTGTGTCTAAAAAACAAGCAGAAGAGACACATTATAATCTGTTAAATAACTTGTGATATCTTACACAAATATATTTGTACATGTGCAAGTAAGGTGCGTTTCAGTCAGACGTTTTCAATGATGTGAGGTTGTCACAGGAAGTTTGGAGGTACGATACCAGCTCATCAGTGGTGGAACGTTACCAAGTACACTTGAGTACAATTTTCAGGTACTTGAGGATTCCTATTTTATGCTACTTTACACTTACTACATCTTAGAGGCAATACTTTTACTTTTTACTCCATTGCATGCATTTGACAGCTTTAGTTACTTTGCAGGTTAAACCGTCAGCACATAAAGTAATTAAAATGATGTCCACCGTTACCATCTGCAACAAATAAAGTGAACACGTTAATGCATGAATAATTATAGTCCAGTAGAATAAAGGACTTTTGGTACTTTATGTATATTTATACATTTTCCACCAATCTAAACATATCTTTTAGGCATCTTAGAATGCTAAATATCTACTAACTAACACTTCTAGCTCCTGTATCTGTGGCCTTTTCCTTCATTCATTCATTCATCATAAATGACACAAACCTGTTTTGAATGATGTTACTTCAGCTTTTAAAACGGCCAGCAGCTCGATGTGCTGCTTCAGATGGTTGATATCTTTCTTGACTTCCACATTGTTGGAAGTATCAGCCTCCATGTCTGGACTCGTGCACTTCTCCACCGGCTCCTCTTTGACCTGTGCATGCTCCTGGATCTTCATTTCATCCAGAACGGGAATCTCTTCCACCGTAATTTCATATTGCTGCAACGAAGGAGGCCGTTTCTTTGAGACCAGCTGGGTGTCTAAAGGACAGAGAGGATGTTAAATAAGCCAGTTATATATTTGTATTTTTTTTTTTACAACTGATGACTGTAAATTTAGATTGAGTACGGACCCCGTTTCTTTGGAGCAGGTGGCCAGGTATTAACACAATGCACCTATAAAGAATGCAACATTCCCATGCCAAGTTCTGGTTAACTACTCTGAACAAGAAATATAAACTCTATTGTGTTGTTTCTTCTTTTTTCACTAAAAGAGATCAAAGACTTTTTTCTTTGCACAAAAAACACTTATTTCTCTCAATTTGTATGCACAAATGTGTTCAAATCCTTCTTAGTGAGCACAAAAAAAACGTGTTTTCTGTAGCCCCAGTCATGTGGAATCCTAAAGAATGTCTTCCCAAGATGGTACTACACAGTTTTAAAGTGGCCTTTTATTGTGACGAGCCCCAGCACACCTGTGCAATAATCACCCTGATATGCCACACCTGTAGCAATGGCGCAAGTGTTCACAAACACACATCATAATCAAGTTTAAAAGCAGACATTTTGAGAGAAATTGGTCTTTTGTGTGCGTAGAAACAGTGTTTCAGGGTGTAACCATTACAAATATATATATATTTTACACATTAGCTTAATATTACACATATAGTGCGTGTTTAACTTTTGTATTTTCTTGTGAATATAATTTAAAAAAAATTGTTAATACATTTTCTGTGTGCAACCGGCTAACGTTCCTTTAACGGTTACACGTTACCTGCTCTGAGTAAAACGACTTCGGGTTTTAAAACGGTCAGCTGCTCGATCTGCTGCTTCAGCTGGAGGATTTCTCTCTTGGAGCGGACAGCTCCTTCCTCGTACTCCTCTATCGTCTTTTCAACGAGTCCAAAGATCTCCTCCACGGCCGCTTCCAGTCGCTCGTTGACCCGCAGTCTGAGCAGCCGCGTGCCGGACATCACGGAGCTTTAACCGGTTTATAACGTTACCGGTGAATGTGGAGGACGAGACACTCTTTGACTGCCGGTTAAACTGCCCGCTTAGTTCAGCAACATAAGCGAACCGAACGTTAGTACTTCCGGTTGAACGTCATGACGCACAGGGTGAATTTTCAGTAACGTCAACTAACCGAACGATGTTAGTTTAAATGTCTACTGACAATTTGTGAAATTGTACATTGTGCAATTGTTGGATAAAAAAATAATAAATAAACAAAATAAGCTAACTGAACGTTAGTACTTCCGGTTTAACGTCATGACGCACAGGGTGAATTTCCACCGGCAAACAAAAAATGATTGGTATAACCTTTATTTTGAAAAAGAAAAATTATGAAATAACATTGTACGTTTCTATTTTCATTCTTAACATACTTTTTTTTCTGGACAAACCCTGAGAGACACTTTAAAGCAGTTTGAGGGTTGATTTTTAAATCCTGGATGAGATGCACTTATGACTTCTGGTGACTAGTTTTTCTCTTGAAAACCGATGTTGAATACACTTATTGTAAGCCGCTTTGGATAAAAGAGTCTGCTAAATGACTAATGTAATGTAATGTAACTTGGGCAGTGCACTCTTATTTTGAAATAAATGAATGAAGAGTTTAATCATGACTGGCTGAGTGCTGATCATGTGACACCAGGTAGGTGTGTTGAGATCATAATCTCATTGTACGTGTTCCTGCATTGTTGCTAGTGTCATTTTCTACATTGTGCTCCACAATGTTTCCACGTTTCCATCACTGTAACAGTCTGCGTGTGATGATGTTGGCGTATGATTGGTGAGATTCTCTCCACAGCAAGACACCTTTAAGTGATGGTGAAGAGTGATCTTAAGCTATGACAATGAAACCCTATTAGTATCTCTTAAAAGCAGATTTAATTGCATCAGCAATGCAGTCAATCATTTCAAATTCCTCATTTTACATCAAATGAAATGCTTTATGTTCTGGCTTTATTGGTGCCTTTAATAAGGCACAATGCGCTGGGTTTCCTAAAACAAAACAAAGTACAGACTTGGATGTGTCTGTATTGTCTTATTTCGTCATGCTCTGTATGTTTCTTGGCGTCAACTTCTATAAAAACACAGCGACCTAGCTTTCATGTTGTAAATATGCATCCAAGACGAAGCTACGAAAATGGCGAACACAGCGCCGAAAAACCCCTCAACAATGGCGAGGCATAGCGGAAAGCAGATGGCCAACTTTAATGTTGTGTTTACAAACCGTAATCAACAAATCTTACTTGTTGTACCTTTAAGTTGGGATCTTCTATTTGAGTTTATACCCAAGTTTTCCAAACTAAATCCGTTTTTCTGTTTACATGCTTTTATTTGTATTTTACAAATTATATTTCATCATTTATAAGTAAGTTTTCATTATGAAAATGTGATTATCACAGATCATGGTGATTTTTAGAATATCCTGCATGTTCTCATCCTGTATTTGAAAATTACTTCCTGTCTGTGGTTCAGTCAAACATCTGAGGATGGAATGAGTGGAGCTGTAGGTCATTTGATTTATTTCTTAACCACAAACAGCACATAAAATAGCAATTTGCTCATAATTAATTGCTCAAATCAAAACTGACAGCCCAGAAATTAATAACTGTCAATAACTTATTCAGCTACATTTCAACTAATTAACAAATACATTGCTTTCATGAGAGATTGTAGCTGAAACAAAAACTGGTAGAATACATGATTGTACATTTTATGAACATTTGTGTCTCATTCTGACGTTTCTCTCACATCTTTAAGGGTTTTCCTCTTCTAACTCCGGTCCTTGCAGTTTCTCACTCATGTGCCGTTTCCATGACTCGTGGACCTCCATGTGCACCTTCAGGCTCGAATCCGTCTGGAAATATCGGCCACATGTTAAGCAGCGAAAGTCGCTCGTGCTTTTGTTTTGTGTCCCTCTGCAAAACCTCAAGTGGCTGCTGATGGCAAAACTCTTGCTGCATTTATTACAAAAATATGGTTTCTCTCCAGTGTGGACCCTCATGTGGACAATACGACTCGAGTTCTGAGCGAATGTTTTGTCACAGTAATCACAGCTGAAGGGCTTTTCACCAGTGTGAATCCTCGCATGCTGAATTACATGGTACCTTTGTTCAAACTCCTTCTTGCACTCCAGGCATTTAAAGGCTTTGTGGCCTTTGTGGCTCTTGGCTACATGTCTGATAAGAAAAGAGTCCTTCCTAAAATTCTTGCCACAAAAACGGCAAGACTTGTCTCCTCTCGGAGGCTGCTCCAGTCCCACAAAGACCTCGACGCTGCGACTCTGACGGGACGAGGAAGAACCACCTCTCTCGTTCCATTCGTCGTCGATGCCTTCGCTCACAGTCTCAGCCGTGGAAGGCGGGAGCAGCTCACAGTTGGTATCTGGTTCTGAATCAGGATGTCCGACTTCATCGTCGTTGGAAGTATCAGCCTCCATGTCTGGACTGATGCACCTCTCCACCTGCTCCTCTTTGATCTGTGGGTGCTCCTGGATCTCCGTTTCCTCCAGAACCAGAGTCTTTTCCATCTTAATGTCACGTAGCTGCAATGAACGAGCCAGTTCCTCAGAGACCGGCTCGGAGTCTAAAGGACAAGGAAGACATGTTATAACCTGGTAACTAATCCAGTGACATCTAACACAAACACACCACCATCATCAGCCGGGTTAGTGACCAGCCCTTTGCCAAAATAATCCATCCACCTGACAGGTGTGGCACGTCAAGACGCTGATTAAACAGCATGATTATTTCCTCAGGTGGACTGGCCACAATATAAAATGTGTGATTTTACATTTAAAAAGACATTAATTAGGATTTCACATGACATGGGCTACATAAATAGAAAAATGTTGGTCACAGATACCCTACAGAAACAGTCAGTATCTGGTGTGACCGCCATTTGCCTCATGCAGTGCAGCACATCTCTTTCTCATAGACTTGTGTAATAATCATGCTGTTTGATCAGGTGGATGGTGTTCACAAACATGGATTGTAACCGCCCTAAAGCATACCCTGCTTTATGGTCTGTTTGACTCTAAATGGACCATAATTTACTAAATGAACATCATGCTGTATTGAAGAAGACTTGAAACTAGAGATTGAGACCATAAACTCATGTTTACAATGTTTACTGAGGTAATAAATCAAGAGAGAAGTAGAGTCATTTTCTCATAGACTTCTATACAACCAGAGGAGTCGCCCCCTGCTGGTCAGTAGAGAGAATGCACGTTTTAAAGACACTTCCGCATCGGCTTCACTCGGCAGAACCCGGATGTTACCGCCTGATCTGGCCAAAACGTGAAGAAAAAAACCCACCACAACCATTACAGTTAAATTCATGTTCTTAAATTGTCATGTTTCCTCAAATGACTTATAGCTAAAAATCTTTGTCACAAAGTTGTGAACAATGTGGGCTGTTGTTCAACACTCGACGGCTAACGCGACCTAGCAACTGGCTAACGTTCCACTAACGGTTACACGTACCTGCTCGGTTTAACATGACTTCCGGCTTTAAAACGGTCAGCTGCTCGATCTGCTGCTTCAGCTGGAGGATTTCTCTCTTGGAGCGGACAGCTCCTTCCTCGTACTCCTCTATCGTCTTCTCAACGAGTCCAAAGATCTCCTCCACGGCCGCTTCCAGTCGCTCGTTGACCCGCAGTCTGAGCAGCCGCGTGCTGGACATGACGGAGCTTTAACCGGCTTATAACGTTACTGGTGAATGTAGAGGACGAGACACACAAACACGCGTTCAAAGAGGAAATAAACTTAAAGTTATTCGACAAGAAGCCGCGGAATTGACCGACATAAACGAACCGACCGTTAAATGAATGCTTCCGGTTTAACGTCATGACGCACAGGGTTCATTTTCACCAGTGCCCCCTGTCGTCCTGGAGGGTAAAGTATGAAAGGAAACCGTTTTATTTTCCATCTTTACAATAATTGATGTCCGCTATGTAACCTGTCAGCTGTTGATATTAGTAAACAGGTAGTAGTAGTTATCGTTTTTGTAGTAGTAGTAGTAATTCCCCTATTAACAACGTGCACAGTGGCGGCTGGTCAATAGAGGGCGCTAGGGCGCCGCCCCACCTTGAGCCACAACAAATAAAATAAAATAATAACTATACAAATTGTCAATATTTGTGTTTTTGAAACATGGAATCACCCAGTAATATGTGTAAAATATGATATCTGCGGTAAATATATGCTTTTCCTGCACGTCCTCTCCGCGTGTCTGCACGTCTCAGCAGCTCTTTTTTTTACTTTTTTTCAGCCAGCAAAAAAAAATTAGAAATTATTTTTTTTCGGGGGTGGATTTTTTAAATTTTTTTTAGTTACCTTTTTTTTTTTTAGGCTGGCGGAAATGGGCTTCCAGATATACGCTATGTAACCTGTCAGTTGTTGATATTAGTAAACAGGTAGTAGTAGTAGTATAGTAGTTATAGTTTTTGTAGTAGTAGTAGTAATTCCCCGATTAACAACGTGCACACCCCTTAGTTTAACAGGGATGTGGCTACTTGTTCTTTTTGTTATCTGGGTGAATTTTCAGACAAAGACACTGAACACAAGAACATTTTGTTTATTAGTTTGCAAAGTAGCCATTTTTTATTTTTTAACAAAAGCATGAGGAACAAAACATTTGGAGGTCTCAAACTAAACACCGGTCCAGTGAACGTCGTCGTTGAGACAAAGTCACGGTGAGCTCAGGATATTTTGGGGGATTTCCATCATCGTGAGCCTCAGACATCCCAGATAAAAAAACAACAACACACAAGTCAAAATGAGTTAAATTACGATTCAAAGAGAGGAATCTTTGTTCAATATGTAATATTTGACCTCAGTTACTTTCATCATAAAAAAAAAAATCCTTTTTCAAGATGCCTTCATATAAACAGCATAAAATAGTATGTTACCAAATACAGTAGGCATGACGTCACCACACACACAACCCTGCTGGTTATTACACCGTAAAAAACAGAAACCACACAACACATTACTTCTACTCAGAGGACATAAACGATGTTCTCACAACATGTCATGTAGGTTTTAGCACTTTTTAGTAAGTCGCGTTAAAAAGCTTTAGATACTTTAGGTGTTCAAAGAGTTTATATTTTATATAAAACTGGAATCTTCATAAATACGAGGTTATTAAAAGGTAAACGGGTCAAAAGGAAAATCTGCCCTTAAAAACACGCAGATGGAAAAATAAAAATAAAGTGCATGCTCGACTGGATTGAAAACTGGCATTGTAACAGCTCAGTCGATGAGGTGTGAATAACGCCAGGTACAAGCTTACATGCATAACTAAATGCTCGTAACTCAGCTTTGTATTCCTTGTTGTAAAAACGAAGCCTGCGAGGCCTCGTTTATAAATATGTACATCCAAAGTCCAGAAGCAGGTCAACACACAGGTCACAAACGCTTTGATGCCCTCCATTTTTAACTGAGGACAGCAACGGGGAGGGGCCGCTTTCATATATTATATATGAACAGTATTTCCACCTGGGTATTTATTTATAATCAGATTACAATCAGGGTGAGAATAACATTCAGTTTCAGTTTTAAAGGGTTAAAGAACAATTCAAATAATAGTTTAGAGGCAAGAATAGTTTCCACGTATCTTCAACGGACTTGGGATCATTAGGAGATCAGGTTTTCTAAGCACACGTACCGAAAACTTTGATTTTAAGGAAACACTAAGCAGTTATGAGTCGCTTCAGCGGACACCAACACCGTTTTCTTAAAAGTACTACAGTACCACATCCAGCTCATCATGTAGCTGCAACAAACTGTGCAGAAAAATACTGACACACAGCAGGAAAACGGTCTGCCGATAGAGTTTAACAAAACACACACCTAGCTCAGCTCCACACACACACACACACACACAACACTCTCCCTGGTTACAGTCTTGAATTGTTCATCTCCTTCCCCCATAAATCCAAGCTGAGGAGCTAAAAACTTTAACTCAGGGCTGCAGCTAACGATTATTGTCATTATTTTCTCGATTAATCGATCAGCTGTTTGGTCTATCAAATGTCAGAAAATGGTGAATCAGTGTTTCCCAAATTCCAAGATGACGTCCTCTTTTTGGGACATAAGTCACAGACGTTCAGTTTATTTTCATAGAGTAAAGAAACCAGAACATATTTGCATTTAAGAAGCTGAAATCAAACTAATTTAGATTTTTTTTCCCATTAAAAATGACCCAAACCAATTATCCAAATAGTCTGCGGTTAATTTAATTGTTGACAACTAATCGATTAATCGTTGCAGCTCTAATCTTTAACACGTCCATGAAACACACTGCTGAGTTATGGTCATACTCTCTTACATGGTGTATATTAACATTATTAAAAGGTAGCTTTACAAATGGATGGTCATCATTTAATATACAAAAACAGTATCCAAAAGAAAACACAGCCGGTCCACATTATTTGTACACATTTGCTTTGTGGCAACACTGGAGTTAGAAGCTGCGTCGCTCACTTTACTTTCTTAACTGCACCTCTCAGACCAAACTCTACTCACTTCCTGTTTGTGTCCCAAAATAAACCAGCGCTCAGAGCGACAGATGAGGAGCTGAGGGGAGAAAACAAGCTCGTCTCCAGAGCAGCGGCTTTATTGCTAATAAAATCTCAGTGCATGGATGTATAAATGCATGGAAAGCCTCTGTGTTGTGCTGAATGCTGCACACACACACACACACAAACAAAGGAAGCTTCATCAATGTGAGCAAAAGGTCGCCGAGTGCCCTGCAGTGAAGTCAGTGCAACTGTGCTGCACAGATGTCATGGCTTACTCCAAATTCACAGCAGCAGAAAGCTCGTTTAGATCTGAACTGAGGTGTAAAAAGAGCCCAGTGAAACGGTCCGCTACTGTTCTACGAACGCAGCATGAAGAGCACGCGTTCACTTTGCTGTTTGATATGAACTTTAACGGACGATCGAAGCTTCTCCAACCTATAGCCGTCTAATACGTCGTAAATAATGACTTCATTCATGGTTAATAAACATTTGACTTGTGTTTTATGGATCATATGATTACAAGCCATTAATAGAAACAACTTCTGGGTTGAAAAATCCCCTTTTTGCATGCAGGAACACATCGACAGTTTAAGACTTAAAAAGGGGAGAAAGTCATCAACATGTATAACTGCAGAACTGATGTTTACCAGCATTTATAACTGAATTATTACCAAATATAAAACAAACAAAAGGATTTCTCACAACGGGAAAAGCTGTTCCTACCAATGGCTTAGAACGGATCTATAAAAAGCATTAGTAAACGATTTATTATTCATTAATAAATCCATAAGATAAATATGCAGTGATCTTCTAACCTTTTGTTCTACTGCATGTGTGAATGCTGATACTCTAAGAGGTGTAAACAGAGACATTATACTTCTAATACTGAGAGTTTTGCTTTGCAGAAAACTTCTGCTTTCACTTTGTATTTAGCGTCCGTCTGTCTCAGTGAGGACTAAAGTGGAATGATTCAGGAAACACTTTCAGAAGCCGTCAAACACAAGACTGTAAAATAGACTAAAATACCACCAAAAAACTGTGACAGGAAGTAATAATTCTGTGCATTACTATATCTTCTATGCTACTATAGAAACATGAATACTACACATTCAATACACCACCAGGATCTGAAGGGCTTAGTTTTACACCTGCACACTTTGACTTGTTTCTTTTAAATGTGTTCTGAAGAGTTTCTTTTTAAGAATTAGTTGCATATTGGTTCAGTGTTTGATTCAGATGGTTTGCATGAAACTCTTTTTAAAAAGCAGTTTCTTCTCTCGTCTACCAGAGTAAACGGACATAATTCTACTTCCTGTTCAGCCACACAGGACTTTGTATCTTCAGGAGAATGGCGTCAGTGATCGCCCCACACACGCACACGCACACGCACACACGCGATGTAATCCTCATTTTGGGGGGATTTGGGTCGGTGAGACTGCAGCGTGTTGGGATAAGCCCAGGGAGGGAGTCGGGAGATACATCAGCAGAGTGTAATACTGCGTTCTATTGGGATCAGAATATTGGAGTTTTAGAGGATAAATGAAACAATAAATACAGCTAATCTGAAAGCATAAACAACCTGCAACATTTTACTTTGAAACTGTTTTATCTGATATGAAAATCATGTTTGTGGGCCCAGATTTGGATATTTTATATGACCAGTATCTCTCATTTTTTTGATCAATATGCATTTTCCAGTTAATCTAAAAAGGTTTTAGAAGAGTTGCAGAATTGAAACATTTAATCAGTCACCACATTTGGGAGATTTCCACCCATAATCAACATATTAGCTGCTCAGAGTCTGATGTTTGTTCCCGAGTAACTGCTTTCCATAATTTCCTTGAGAGCACTCCACGCCTGCCTCTACCTCGGCATCCCTCAAGGATTCAGCATGAAAAATTAATGTGCAATTAATAATCTGTGAGATCCCTGATCTGACAAAAACCTGGGGCTACAAAGAGAAAAACATTCATTCTCTCAGAAGCATCATCGTAAATAGAAAAGGAGCGAGTATAAGTGAATGAAAACGAAGCAGAAGAACTCTAACTTGTCACCGCAGGAGCCTTTTTCTCCAGTTGTTATGCTGCTGCAGTGTTGCATGATGGGTTATGGATGATGACGTAACAGGCGCACAGGTTTGTGTGTGTGGTCATGTCCTCGCTTCACACACACGGCTTGCAGAGCAGGAGGAGTGGCCGGTGTTAGCCGAGCTTGGTGATCTGTAGATCTCCTTTTATCTGTACTGTGTCGATGGAGGAGAAAGATTTCACTTTGTGATAAAAGTCAAAGAGCTGGTGTCCGTCCACGAATATCCGGAACCGCAGGTGCTCGCAGTGCATCTCAATCTGCAAAAAAAAATACAATATGACATTAGCACTGGAGCATCAAACTGCAATAAAGGCGGATTCATACAGGAATGAATTAGACACTCCGGGTTGTTCGCTCTCTTAGAATCAGATGAGAAGTCTGTACATTAAATATGAAGTACGACAGGTTGAGGGCAGCATAATGTGTTTACATTCCTACCAAGAGGCTACACCCACACACCTGGAGCAGGTGTTCTCATCATGGGGAGACTAAAGGACAAGCAGAGACGTGTGTCACATGCTGAGTGAGGAGCTCTCAGGCTCAATCTCAACACTCTCAGACGTCGATGTGCGTTCCCGTAAAGTCAGTGAGGGTTTAGTTCTGTCCCGCTGTCACATCGGCGAGTGTTTGAGGTTCTCTCTCGCAGACATTTTGAGCCCTTTATGAACACTTTGTCCACATTTCTGCAGACTTTGCCCAACAATTCATAGCAATGCGACGTTAAACACGGGGTTACCAGGAGAGGCCGACGACGTGTAAAAAAAAAAAAGAAAAAAAAAAAAAAAAAAAAAAAAAAAAAAAGTAAACAAAGAGGACGGCACATGTGTGTTCAGCCTGGTATATTTGACTTACTCAGAAACATTAAGGATTAAAGATGGGAGAGTGTTTTCACTTTTACCAAACCACCAAAACGCTGTCTGATAAATAAGCTAAAAGTGATTCTTAGTGCAGCTGCTCACTGTGAACCTCAACAAACAGGCAA
This sequence comes from Anarhichas minor, assembly GCF_050575085.1. Taxonomy (NCBI): domain Eukaryota; kingdom Metazoa; phylum Chordata; class Actinopteri; order Perciformes; family Anarhichadidae; genus Anarhichas; species Anarhichas minor. The sequence continues at coordinate 2,667,192 of NW_027466475.1, read as the reverse complement.
CAGAGAGAAACACCAAAGAAAACAAACTTCTAGGTGTGATGTCACTTCCTGAGGCAGATTGTCCGTCCGGCTGTGAAACCACGCGGCACATCAAGTGTCTGTCCACATGCCACAGGACTCATCTGCATGACAGCCGTTAATCTGCAGAGTCACGACCTGCTCGGCCACGCTCCCACCACAACACAATGACGCGCTATCAGAGAGCTGACGTTACATAACGAGACACAGGGATCAACTCTAAAAACAAGCCAAAGATGGTCACTGCTGTGTCTTTGCTGTCAGTGAGTTCACGTCGGATATTTTTAGGTCGAACACCATATGCGTTATTCATGAGCATTTTCAGAATTATTAGAGCGGACACGTCCTCAGGTCTTATGAGAGTTACTCATCATGCATGTGCTACTGCTGCTGCTCAACCCCGACACACAAACAGCTGATGACCCTGATGCAGCACACAGACGAGAGGCAGCCTGTATTTACAGCAGATAGATGGGATGTAGCAGCTTTAACATGTTCCAGTTTGTCTCTTAGTTCTTCACTGCGAGACAACGTGCAATCTATCCGTCTTATTGCTTGTAAAGTATTTGACAGGATTTTAAAAAGAGAACAATTCCACCCAAAAACACTTCAACACTGTTGACAACAAGGAAGCAACAAGCTATGTGACATCATTACAGAAACAAATCGGTCCCATAATAAATGCTGTAGAACAAAAGTTGGAACCAGCGTACGGTTCAGCATTCTAAGGCCTCGATCACAGCGAGACGCGTAGCTCGAGACCACAGGCTGTATTAAGAAGTGGACGTAGTCACCGTGATGTCATCCATTGGTTTGTGGACGTTATGAAGCCTTGAATTTGTTAATGTTGGCGTCGCCATCTTGGAATACAGTCGTCGCGGAGGAGTGGAATTGATACAGTATTGCAATATCTTGCGTGGAAATATTGTATTGATACACGTACCCCAAGTATTGAACTATTAATATTGGAAATACAAATAAAATAGCTTTTTCAGTCCACTTTAGTCCGTCTGCTCGACTGACAAACCCACCGTGCTGCAATAAAAATGATTAAAGAAAGAAAACTTTCTTATTAGACAAAACAGATGTTGGCAAACTGCATAATTTGCAGGTAATATATCGCAACAGATATTATTGCTACACTCTGCATATCGCAAAATGTTTTAAACTCACAATAAGATGGTATCGTGGGTCTTCACACCGCTACTCTTCACACTGCTTTTGTTTTAACGCCGTATTTGGTCCTTTAGCAGCTTATGCTGACTGATTTGTTTGCACTGCTTTAATGTTAAATGTGTCTCAAAACAACCACATAAAAACACTTTGTCCTTCTGATGTGGACGTACAACAAACACAAGATTTTCTTTTCAAGCATTAGATGGTAGATTTCCTGTTTAGACTTCTTATCTCATGTTAATCTGGTTTAGATAATATGGTTTAACTGGAGGTTTATTGCCAACTCATCTGATCGTCTAATCACGTCTGCTGCTCTTGTTGTAAGAGCAAGCTCACAGAATTAAAGAAATAATGATCCAAAGGAAATAAAATCCGTTGTGTAAGAGAAATCCTCACTGTAACCATGACAAGGAAGAACAGAGGCGAATCAGAGCAGAGGATGCTCGAGCTAAAAGAGAGCATCCCACAATCTTCATAAAAGCACTCGTGTTCCAACAAGAAACCAGCAAAAAGAACCTGCACATGAATACAAAAAAGGGATCTTTACCCTAAAAGGCTGATCGGGGATGAAGGGAAAGTAGTCGGTGGACGCCTCCTCCACCGTCCACTTCCCAGAGATGCGGGCGCTGCGCAGGAACTGGCGGTCGGTGAAGCGGGCGGTGAGCTTCAGGGCCACGTCGTGAGGAGTCCCCTCCTTCTCAGAGTCTCTGCCGCAGGTCAGGCTCACATCAAAGCTGAGGGAGGGAAGGGTGGAACAAGAAGAGGTCAGACAGGCAGCATACGAGTCCAGCTTCGCCTTCTTTGTGAGTGTGTAGACATGTTAACCAAACTATAATACATTATATTTGTATAGTGTTTTAAAAAAAAGCAATTACAATATGAACAAAAGAGATGACATTTTAAGTTTTAAGTGCAGTTTTTTAAAGTGGTGAGTGACGGAGAATGTCTGAGGTAATGGGGGAGAGAGTTCCAGAGGGAGGGGGGCAACGTTGGAGAAGGCCCGTCCCCCCCAGGTCCGATGCTTGGACAGAGTGGGGGGGGGGGGGGGGGGGGGGGGGAAGGGGTGGTTCTGGAGCAGTTCTCTCTCAGCCACGTGAACTTTGGCATGAAAACCGGTGCCAGCAGCAGCTTCTCAACACGATGAGGTCATGGAGAGGTTCCATCTAAGTTTGACACAAGTTTCCATGAAGACCAGAGGACACACCCAAAACAAGTCTGCTCCTGGGTCCTTTTCACCCCCTTTCTTTTCCCTCCCTGCTGGTTCTTGGGGCACGCCCTGTCTCTGCATACTTAAGAAGCCACCATGGCTGCCCATGCAGTGAGTGACGTCTGACTGGCTAAGAACAAAAAAAAGCTTATCTCTTTAAAAAATAAATGTGTTTAAAACATGTTGAGGTGAACAGGCTCTCCAGATAAGGAGTGCGTGCATGCATTGTTTAGTGGTGTTATCTTACCTGTCTGGCTCCAGGTCGACAATGCCCATCACTAGGATCTTCTTTCCTGGCCGCAGGCCGCCCCGGATGCGCCCGCTGAACGGCACCGTCTGCGTAAAAAGAAGTGAATTTATATTAGCGATGAATCAAAAACAAAATACAACTTGTATATGCAGACAGTTCTTTCATACCAGCAGACGAGATAAATCCTTGTCAGGTGAGATGAGGCCGGGGTTCCCCAGAGAGTTGTTCGTGGTGTCATCCTCCACGTTCTTCAACACCGGTGACTAAAAGAACAAACAAGCATGCACGCTGTCATTTATGAGGTAGATTTAGGATATTAAACTGCTTTGATTTGAGGTGAAACAGCACGAGGCTGCAGGCCTGTTTATTGATAAACACACTCAGTGTGTGGCCTTCCGTTCCCCAACAATGACGAGGTGGCAGCAGACCTGTCATCGTTTCTGTCGTGTGCCATGTGAAAGTCTAAATTATCCCCAATAAATTGCACATTTTACGCATTTTATCTGCTCTGTGATGGCCCGGTTGAGCGGCCTATGTGAGCGCGCACACACGCACAGACACACACAGACACAAACACCGCCGATACATTTCACCTCCAACATATTGGATTTCCCTCAACATGAAAGACGAGTCGCCTCGCGAATGTAAAAAAAAATGCTCTGCGCGCGGCGCTCCGCACTTTACAAATAAGCGCCGGATTAAAAAGACACCCACGGTGCGCTAATACATCAAATCCGGCATGCACGCACGGGGGTAAATAAACACGAACACGCGTAACGCGCGTAAAAGATCCCAAAAATACTCACTATTCCGTCCTTTCCCGCTGCCTGCACCGCCATCTTGAGCAGAAGAGCATAGGATGCTTATTATCGGTACAGAGAGGCAGCGCTGCCGGGAGCGGAGAGCGTGGTGTGTCCGCGTCGTGGCGCTGACTCAGGAGGATATTCCTGTTCTCCTGCTGCTGGTTCCTGGGTCTCTCTCTCTCTCTCTCAGCCGGCCAGCAGGACGTCTCTCTGAAAATGGGTGGATATCTGCTGACGTGTGCTTTTATAATAATTACGGACTAAAAAGCTTAATCCCCGTCTGTTGGAGACGGCTAATCACAACCAAGCAGCGCTCTTTGGACTCCTTATTAATATTATATATGGGAACAAAAATCCATTTTATAATATAATTATATTGAATGAGCGTCAGACTGCTGCACTCGCGTGTCCTGAATTGAGGTTAAATGTGACACCACTCAATACTTTTGAATGATTAAAACCTCTGAGGCTATAAACAGCTATAAATAGACCAGTTTCTGCTCAGTTTGATTGCTTTTCATTGAATTAAGTGCAAAGGCACAAACTGATTTTGCACAAATACTCCCTCCTCTGTCTGTCTTTTTGTCTGTGCATGCAAACCCCCCCCCCCTCTCTCTCTCTCTCTCTCTCTATCTATATATATATAGATAGATAACGGTGTGTGTGTGTGTCTTTTTAGTTTACTGGTGCAGTGGCGGCTGGTCAATAGAGGGCGCTAGGGCGCCGCCCCACCTTGAGCCACAACAAATAAAATAAAATTAATAATAATAATAATAAACTATACAAATTGTCAATATTTGTGTTTTTGAAATATGGAATCACCCAGTAATATGTGTAAAATGTGATATCTGCGGTAAATATATGCTTTTCCTGCACGTCCTCTACACGTGCACGTCTCAGCAGCTCTGGGGCGCTGGAGAAACTGCCCCAAAGAGGCGGGACTATGAAGCAGTTTAGCCAATTGCTGGTTAAAGATATAAATGTGTGATTTAGCCAGGCGAGTACGAGCAGCGCCAGCGCGAGCACTGCAGGAAATGATCCTCGCTTAAACCGGAAGTTGTTGAGGAGCGAGGAAATGAGGAAATGAGGAAATGACAAATAAGAGACTTGGGATGTACATCCCAAGTTGTACCCTAGCATTGTTGGCTAGGGTACAGCATTGTTGACTTTGTCAGCACTGTTACCCGTGTGTTTGCTTGAGGTTGTACGATGTTAGCATCGTTAGCTTCTAGCCTAGCTCAACCGTCGCCATGTTGAGAGCCGTGTGGAGGCAATAGTGTGCTCTGAATTTCATATTGAGCACAAAGAGTTACTACCTGAAAACAGCACACAAATAAAAATCAATTAACAGACAGTAAACAGTCATGTGCTGTTACACTAATTTCCTCACATTTATTAATATTAATATTATTTATCTGTTTGGCTGCAGCAGCAGACACAAACATCCTAACTACATCGTGCTGCTCTCTGACTTAATTACAACAGTGGACGACACTGATGCCTGTTTGTTTCAATTATTTACAAGCGATTATTGTTACATTTCAGCGTTGTAAAGCAATGTTTTCTAAGTTTTTCCATCAAAAATGTCTTCTGTTGGAGTTTTTCTTGTCTTCTCAACTATTCTAGGCCTGTTTGAACAATTTGTGATATTTAAACTTGATACCTCAAACCAATCCTCTACTTGAAGTGTTTACGTGTGTTCAGTGTTTCTAAATGTAGGAAAGATTTCTATGCTCTAAAGCTTCTGGGCTTCTTTTTTTGATCAGATTGATTTAACTAAACTGGTTAAATGTGATTAATCGGTTGCAAAAATCTGTTGACACCGAACAGTTCTTGAGTAAATGAGTTGCTTTCCCTCCTTTTAAACATCCATCCTCAGTGATTAAAGTCTCGGCTTGTTCTGCAGTGATGAGTCTCTTGTTTTGTGCTTCCATCTTGTGGCTTATTTAGGAACCACACCACAATATCAAAGCTTGTTCTGAAAATAATAATTTCCACATAACTTATTCATGAATCTCTGCAGAGTTTTGATGGGAGAAGAATTGCCAGCCATGCCTGTGATGGAATGGTGGGACAGTCTTCCCAAGATGAACCAGCATGAAACATCTTCACACCCTCAGGAAGTGAAGCAGAAATGCAACTGAACGAGACCCTGAGCCGACACTTAACACTGAAGGTGAGGGGCTCAATGAGAGGGTATCAGTCACATGGAGAAGATACCGGAGCCTCCGTGCTCGCACCACCAGACTCTCAAACAGCTTCGTCCACCAGGCTGTTAGGAAGCTGAATTCTCTGAACTCTCTCCCTCCTCTCTTTTAAGACTCCCCATGTCCAACTGCTGCTAAATACAGATTGATAGTTTTTTTGTTTTTTTTTCTCTTATTATATATATATTGTCGAAATGTTTTTTTAATCTATTGCACTGTATTCACTTTATATGTTTATATGTTTATATGTTGGACTAGAGAGATACGTCTTTTCAACTCCCCTGTATGTCCAGTACATTGTGGAATTGACAATAAAGCAAACTTTGAACTTTGAACTTTGAACATCACTGTGTTATCTTATAGAACATCATATATTTTATAGTTGAGCTGATTTCACGTCCTTGATTGTTTCTCCACCTCAAATAAGCAAGTGTAATAAAATAAAAGTCCAAATGAAAAGATAATAAAAAATAACACAAAGTGAATTTATATCACCCTCTGTCTCTCTCTCTCTCCCTCTCTCTCTCTCTCTCTCTCTCTCTCTCTCTCTCTCTCTCTCTCTCTCCGTCTCTCTCTCTCTCTCTCCGTCTCTCTCTCTCCCCCCCCCCTCTCTCTCGCTGTCTCCACTGACAGAGACCCAGCCGGCTGTCAGGTCCGCCCTCCTCCCTGCTGCCATGGCCGAGGAGGCTGCCGGTCTGGATGCTGCGTCGACCGGTTCTGCTGCAGACTGCACCGAGATGGAGGAGCGGGTAAGATGCTTCTGGATCATCTCTCTTTTGCAAGAAAAACAAACAAAAATACGTTGTAGGATCGGGAACGAGGCCTTTATAGTCACCGCTCCAGCAAGATGGAGAGAAACTCTGCAGGATGCACACACACACACACACACACACACACACACACACACACACACACACACACACACACACACACACACACACACGCAGCAACCGCAGCGATGCATGTTATCTGGTTTTTGGCACGACATTCAGCAAGTTAATCAGTGTAAACTTAAGATGGAGGGAGGATGAGCCTTATCGTTGATGAAACAGGGAGAGAAAGGGGGAGGAGAGAGGATGTACGTAGCGCCGCGTGCACCGCACTGCTGCCGCCGCTGCAGCGACGCACATCCTCCTGTGTGACGCGCAGAAGTGAAAGTGCAGCAGCTGTTCGGAGGATGTAGGCTACCGAGGCTCGGCTTATACACAGCAGGACAGAGGCCATTCTTTAACAGTTTGTGTCTCGCTCGCCTCGCGCGCGCTCTGCTGAAGCCAGAGAGAGATTCCAGCGCGCCTGTCAAGCCCGTTTTCTTCCGCTCTGCCGGTGACGCAACTTGGCAACAACTTGGCAGGCAAAGGTAGGCATTTTTCCTGATCAACAGAGCGTGAATGAAAACAATAAGAAGAGGTTCTTTTGTTGGGTTGATTGAGGCCATAATCAGATGAAAGTGTCAATCAGGAGACCCTGCAGAGGCACAATGTGGAGTTTTCTCCACTTTTAGGTCTGTTTTCAGCAACATGGATGCTGGTTGGAAGAGAGCAACTGCAGCTGAATACTTTATGTGAGCAATTGTGGATTTTGGATAAGATTATCAAGCACTTAAAATCTCACAAGTAGCCAGAGCCAGATTTAGAATGGCAGCCAAAGTATTTATTTTATGAAAATCAAGTGAATCTGACAACTTGTGAAGCTGTAATCATCAATTATTCGATGTTGTTTTCTGTGTAAAATGAGTATAATAATGCCACCTGTTACAGGCTGTAGTGAAGTGTGTGTGTGTGTGTGTGTGTGTGTGTGTGTGTGTGTGTGTGTGTGTGTGTGTGTGTGTGTGTGTGTGTGTGTGTGTGTGTGTGTGTGTTAGGTGGGTATTCTTAAGAAGAAAGCATCCGTTCTCCTCCTGCCGGCCGGTGAACTGAACCTGTTCTTCCACATTTATTGGGCGGAGATGTTTGTGTCATGTGTTCTCTGTAGTTCTCATCAGCTGCTCTTCATCCTTTTCCACTTTCCCTTTTAATTTAGTTTTCTTCTCTCAGGGGTGAGTGTTTGCTTAGATTGATTAGATTGATACAGTCAGTGGGTTCTCCAGACTCAGGTGGATCTTAACCGGTTGTGTAAAATAATCACAACCTCCAGCAACCACTAATTGACACAGAACGTGGGTGAGTTCTGTCTTTGTCTATATGTTTGTCAGATGTAGGCTTCAGTGCCAAAGGTGAGGCCAACCAACCAAATGCTTAAAGCAAACTCTGTAATCTGCTCAATGGAGAATGAGAGATGTTGGATTAGAGGAGGGAGTTAGTTGGAGGAACAGGGGGAAACCTGTGAAAGAAGGCTGTTATTAGAGATTACTGGGCAAAGGATTGTTGTTACGACCCAAATGATTTCGTCGTCTGCAGCTCGACAAGATGCAAAGAAGCACCAGGAATATCAGAGAAACTGAGAGTTGTTTCAGTGTGTTGAAGCGCCCAGAAGTGAGATTCATCTTGGACTTTGGGTTAAAGAGCAAACTAGTTCCTCCCCCTACTCTGGGATCTGCTCACCACGTTCAGTGGTCTGGCTTACTAATGCGTGTGCATTTTGTGTCAGATTCTTGCAGTAAAGCCTTGTTTTTAAACCACCTCAACCCCGACTGATGGAGCTACAAACTCCTGCACTGGACTAAAACTAAGTCATGAGGCTAATTTTTGTTTCATTTATGGTTTCTCATCAAAATGTGCAGCGCAAAGCAGCAACATCGTCACTGTTCTTGGAAGTGTTCTCACCATCTGATGAACTGTTCTATTCAAATTACAAGCTGACAAGGTTAATTTACTGTCACTGTACAACAGGGTTGCACAACGAAACGCAACTATATTATACGTGGAGGGTATTTTAATATCCTTTGAGCTCTTCGCAGGCACCTCTTGTCACCAATATCACTGTTGCTCGGTAGATGGGTACCAGTGATGTTCTGGTGGTTTTAACCAGACCCTCCTGTCCTGGGCCGTGCGCATCTAATGCCAGTTTGTAATGTTTCCAGTCAGGATGCTTTCTATTGCTCCTCTCTAAAAGTTGACAAGAATTTACGGGAATATTGCCTCAATAAGTTTCCTACAAATTTGTTTATGAGTTTTCTTCACAAGGATGGAGATGTGTGACAACCATGTCAGGTTGAACTGTCCACTTGTTGCTCCATTGATGTAGACAGGGATGTGTGTGTTTGGCTTCTATTTATCTCTAAAAGCAAACAATCAGCTCCTCGGTTTTACTGACGCTGAACAGCTGTAAGATTGTTGATTCCCTCTCGATATGAAGTCTCATCGTTGTTTGTAATCTGAGTGGTAGCGTCATCTGCAAACTTCTCTTTATGTCGGGGGTTGCAGTCGTGGGTGAACAGCGTCAACAGGAGGGGGCTGAACACACGGCACGGGGGGGCTCCGGTGGAGGAGGTTTTGGCTGCCACCAAAACCTCCTCCACCTAGCCCAGAGTGCAAACTTTCCCATAAGTTTGATGGAGGAGATTGTGTTGAAGGCTGAGCTGAAATCTACACACAACATTCTGATGTGTTGTTGTTTTCATGGTGTGTGAGGGCTGAGTGGAGGCCAGTGGAGGCGGCATCCTCTGTGGATCTGTATGCGGACTGGTGAGGGTGAGAACCAGTTTATCAAAGCACTTCATCATCATGGGGGTGAGTGCCACAGAGAGGGGAAGTCATCCACTTTACTCCACAACTTAAAACGTGTTTGGAAAGAAACCGTCAAAAACCTCAAACCTCAAATTAAATCTGTGGCCTTTTTTTTGTCAAACTAACGTTTAACTGATATTTCCTCAAATAAAACCCTCCTCTTTTGGAGGAAGAGTTCACGATTGCACCACTGAAATACATTCATTCGTGCCTGCAAACAACATTTCATGTTCAGTGGTAGAAAACACACATTTTCTTTTGCTCTTAACTGCTTTTCAGACCTTCCGAATCCTTCATAATGTATATGCATATGTAATGATAATACATTAATTTATCATTGTAGTCCTGTGCTGTGCTTTGATATGATAGAGACGGATGAGGTCTTCAATGTCCCTGTGTCACATTTGTTCCCTTTATTTGGTGAAATCTGCAGACAGATCACGAGGACTGTTATGACCTAAAGTGTGGTCCTCTCTTCCAGCTGAAGGAGGGGAACATGAAGGCCGATCTGGAGGCGTCTCTGCCCGCTGGACAGGAGGCTTCCGCAATCCAGTGCCGAGACGTGTGCCGGTCGTACGGCAAACTGAAGGTCCTCAGCAACCTCAACCTGACTGTGCCAGAGGGACACATGTGAGTGGAGAACGGCTGGGATTTACAGACCTTTTTCGTGGATTGATTAGACGTTTTTCTGCTTTATATATTCGTCAAACACGGCTTCAAAGTAGAATTTCTCTTTATTTGACTTTGTGCTTGGACATAAACTGTGTTTGTGAACCCGTCTGGTCAATTAAAACAAATTATTATGACCGTGGACAAAAGAAGCAGAGATAGAGAATCAAGGGAAGTAGAGACGAGAAGAAAAATATGGCAGTTAGCAGACGGCAAAATAAGTATTGAAAAGCTAACAACAGCCAGCTTTTAATGCTATAAGTTGTATTTTATTCGTCCACCTCTCCCCTTTATAGCACTAAACAGACACAAGCACTGGACTTGTCCCTCTCTTCCCAGTCAGCAGGCTTGTTCTCAGCATGCAAATGAGGTCAGAACATACTGGGTTGAGGTGAAACCAGACCACTCGTTTGGGAAGTGATAAATATGAACAAGTCTGTCAAAGACGACAAGCTTTCCCCCTTTTCTAACAGGTTGGAAATGTGCAGAATGACGACGCTGATGTAGTTTTACAGCAGGAATGCATTCAGAGGAAATGTGCCGAGTTTCTATCTCTTTATTTAAAGCAAACACAACAACAATTTTACATTACGGCCCTTTTTGTTGTTCTCTCTTTGCCTCAAAGCCTGATCAAAGACAGCAGTTCTGTTTATCTAACGGATTGTCACATCGTGGTGTCAAACCGTCCCTTGTTTAGTTTGGTTTGACAGTAACTTACACAGTCTGCCTGCAGCCATTGTTGGGTTTGATCTTATCTGGCTGTCTTTGGGTATTACATCGACAGTATCTACTTCCTTTGTTAAAAATACTGATGAGGAACTCTTTGAGCTCCTTCCATGTCTGACTGTGTGACCAGAAGATAAAGTTACACTTTCAGTTCACATTTTTCACGTGTTTGTCCAACATCTGCTGATAAATCCACACGCTGTTCACCCTGAAAACAGACCTGAGAGCGTCTAGTTTGATCTGAAATACTCTGGATTGTGTGTTGCAGCTATGGCCTGTTGGGGCCGAGTGGTTGTGGGAAGACCACGCTGCTGAAATGCATCGTGGGAACTCTGAAAATCTCGCGGGGTCATATCTCCGTGTTGGGGAAACCACCTGCGTACCCGGGTCACAACGTGCCGGGGAGGATGGTCGGGTACATGCCGCAGGTAATATATAATATATAATAGGTATATGTATATATATGTATATGTATGTGTATATATGTATGTATATATTGACACGTGTAATGGGAAAATATGTCATAGTCTCATGTGAAGGTTTAAAGAATGTAAGTCCTAAAAGTGCAGACACCAAACTGTAGTTTCAGTAGATGACTTTAATTAGTTTAGTATCCAGGTGTCTTGTTATCTGTTATCATTGTGCACTGTTTCTTTCTTCTTCGTAAGACAGAGACACAGAGAGGCCTTGACTAACAGAGATCCTCTGTTAGTCAAGAAAACCTCCACTTTCTTCTCCCGACTAGTCATAAGAAATATTCCACAACACACGAGACATATTTTCTGTAAGTAGACGTCCCTCTCTTACTCTCATGCTTAACTGGACTTAAATTAAGGTTTAATTAGAGTTAAAACATCTTAAATATTCTTATGTTTTTAAACCTGCAGATCTCGATGTAAATTCTTCGCAGCTCTCTGTCAGCATTAAGTCCAATTAGTCCGTCATTCAGCTGCACATCTGAGTGCGTTGCTCAGGGCCGTTCTTTAACGATTACTGTCAGACTGGATACTTGATGAGGCCGATAACACACATGACACGTGGCCTCCGCTGTGTGAAGCCCTCAGCATCACATTCGTCCCAGAGAGGAAGACATGTGACACCTGGAGGTGTCCGGTGTTACAATGAGGAGGAATCCATTGACTTGTTTTGACTCAAACAGAGAGGCTAACAATATATAACATATCATATTCATTTGTTTTTACAGAAATATGCTGTAATCACTTTATCTTACATTTAGTTAAGAAACAACTTTCAGTGATGGACGAAAGGTATCAAAGTAAAGCTGTGTTACAGACTCACAGGACTCCAGAATAATGGTCAACTTGTTTTATTTCTGACTGATTCCACTGAGCAGTCACAACTTAAGTCTGCACTTAATATAGAGACAAATATCTTTAGAAAACAAGCTTTCCTCCCTGATAAATCTGTCTCTGTGTGGAACAGGAGCTGGCTCTGTACAACGAGTTCACCATCAGCGACACGCTGACCTTCTTCGGCCGGATCCACGGCCTGACGGCGAAGGAAACCCGGGCGCGCATGGATTTCCTCGTAGACTTCCTGGATCTACCTCAGAAGCACAGCCTGGTCCGGAATCTCAGGTAAAGAAAAAACAGCGTGTCGGAGAATGAAGTTTAGAAGGCGGCAGAAGAAGCTCGTTGCTTGTTGGGTTCTTTGGGAACATGATATTAAATGCAGGTCAACTTTGCTGCTGCTTTTGCACCTGAAGCTGTTTCCTAAAGCTTTGTCTTGCAGGGGAATTTTGGACGTTGTTAATCAATACCCAAATGGACGTCAGAACAGTTGGTGGTACTAAGATATAACTACTATCCTTTGAATGATGTAAAGAAGTTCCTTTACTAAAAAAAATAACTGCACACTTTTGTGTGCAGCTCTTAGCAGCAGGTTATCTTTTAGTAAAACATGAATAGATGTTTGATTCAGGTTGTTAATGAAGCGTATATCCCCAAATACAGCCGGTTTATGACGTGAGTCTACAGTCACTACAGGACTTTGACACCTGAATCACCCAAATGAACATGCACACACACACACACACACACACACACACAGCGTTGCTGAATATTCTCACCATAGAAACAGTGTCATGTTTGCAACAGTGTTGCTAGATTTGATTGACGCCAAGAAGCTCAAACAACCCGCCCCAATTGTCATAGAATAAGAATCTCCATTTCGGATTTTTAGGGGTTTTATTTCAGTCCAGCATTAATAGACACCGCAATACTGTGATAACTTTTCAACCAAATGGTACAAAGAGTTGCCCAAAACAGTTTTCACCCACCACATCCAATAGAAAGTAGCTCAATCGGGCAACACTGGTTTGCATGCTTCTGTGTTTCCTTCACAGCTCCGTTATCTGAGGAAACATCATGAATCTGACAGTGTGTTGCTGTATGCCGTGCAGTTTATAAGCTGTAAAGAAGTTCCTCTTTGTGCTGCAAAGTCTCTTGTACCTCTTTTACCAAAATAAAGCGCTGGTGTTTATTGTCCCGCCTCGTTTCCTGTTGCTGAGGTTCCTGGCAGCTCAAAGATCAACGTATAAAACCTCCACTGAGAAAGCTTCTCACGTTTGTTATCCTCAGTTTCACAGAGGAACACTGTTCAAAGACCAAAAAAAGCCTCGTTCTCAGGCCATAAAAGGAAACCATCAAGCTATGCAAATTAAAAATAAAGTATTTGGCATTTCACCAAATATTTCTGTCTCAGCTTTAAAGTTATTTTGGAAAATGGGACTTTAGTCTTTATGTGACTGCTGCAAGATGTGAGAGCAACTAATGATGGAACTCCTCCGAACAAACAGGATTCACTGTGAAAGGCAGTCGTGTTTTTGTTTTGATGATTTTGCAACAGGCTGCGACTCTCTCCCGGCGTCCGTGACTCACCGCTTGTTGAAACTGTTTTCTACATATTATGAAAGAATTCCTGGTATGAATACATCAGCATGCAGCACGTGTCCTCATCAGTCTGTCAAAGCTTCGTATCATTCTTTCTTTTATCTGTATTACAGTGTAGCATCAAGCAGCTAATGTGTGATACATTACAATTGTTTTTTAATAGAATATGAAATAAATAAGGTTATAAATAATATGATAAAATATCTCACGCCCAGGTCCTGTTGTTTTCCTCCGTGTCGTCGGGCCGGTTCGTCCTGCAGGTTTTGTCTCTGCTACTGAGCGAAGCATGCTCAGAGTGGGAGAAGATTGCCCTCGGTTGACCTCTGACCCTTTCTGTTTTCTCTCTGTGTGTCACAGCGGAGGTCAGAAGCGGAGGGTGTCTCTCGGAGCGGCTCTGCTTCAGAATCCAGAGCTGCTCATCCTGGACGAACCCACGGTGGGAGTGGACCCCGTTCTCAGGGCGAAGTACGTCACACACACGATCAGATGTTTTTTTTGGCTGTTTTTTGGACGTACGTCGTCCTCAGAAGACTGCAGGACGAGATCATAACAACATGTCATACAAGGTTTATTGATTCTCAGTGTACAACACAGGGCTGCACAACAAAATGCATCTTTTCATGTCATTTGTGACTAACATTTTGACTCACAAAGTACTGGTTGACAGACAAGGAGGACAAAGGTAATCAGCAGAATTTGAAGCAGTGACTTTGCAGTTTCATGGTCTTTATTCTAAACTAGGAGTGATATGGCGTCTGTTTAAAAAATGGTCGTAAACTCCTGTCACTCATCTGTAACGTGTCTCTAAAGACAATATTTAAGCTGTAACATCACTAATCAATAACCAGAGGAAACCTTTTCTATAACTTCAGATTGTTATCTTGTTGGTGAGTTTATGACGAGTTCAAACGAGGAAGAGTCACTAACACTTTGCCTTCCAAGACACAAACTACCGTACTGATTATGAAGCCAGGAAAGTATTTAGTAAGTCAAATGCAATACGCCAAAAAACAACAACAGGTTGTTACTGAATTCGGTCACATTTTGCAGTCTGCAAGCCGGCATGCTTTCCTACAGTAGCTGTTCTACCGTATAAAATACATCAGTAAATAACCCTCTGCTGAATTTAGGAGATCTACGTGTCTTAAAAAAGAGTCGACTAGACGTTGTCACTAGAACACTAGTCCTCCTTAGCTTAGTGGAGGAGACGTGAAGTAATTTCCTCAGTTACACACATTTAACACAAATAAACAATAAACAGCCTTTTTACGTCCGTCACTCACTTTCTTTCCAGCTTTATTTGTTGCAAAAAGATTAAATAACTATTTTCTAATTATGTTTCCACAGGAGCTTACAACGTCTGTGTTCTGACAACGTGCACGTTTCTAACTTATGTTCTAGAATATATCCTTTTTGAGAGCTTACTGCTGCTCCAGCCTCGTTGTGTAACGGCTCCACAAAGCCTCATCAGATCAGACGGTTGGCAGGAAAGCTGCTCCTGGTGAAGCCGGAGGGTTTTTAGAGATCTTTTTAGGGAGAAACTTGGGGTCGGGGCCGTTATGTAATGGGTTCTGTCTTTCTCTTCCGGTCCCTCCGCTCTCTAGGATCTGGCAGCATCTGGTGGAGATTGTGAAGACGGAGAGAGTGTCCGTCATCATCACCACGCACTACATCGAGGAGGCCCGGCAAGCCAACGTGGTGAGAGAGAGAGAGAGAGAGTAGATGCATGAACACACAAAGAGAGAGAGAGAGAGAATGCACATAAACACACAAGAACAAATGCACGCTCACAAACTGGTGCTTCATGGTGAAACAATGAGTGCATTGATATTTCTGCACTGTGTTGACTTGTCAAAGGAAGTTTATTCTTTATTGGCTTTGACAGGACGGAGAAAAAACACATTTAATGAGAGAAAAACAAACTTCTTATAGAGTTTGCACTGAAGCTCTCTTGTGTCTTTATTTCACTGACAACAAAACGTTTGATTCTTCGGTTCATGAATCATTTTGAAGTTGATTTTTGTATATTTTTTATTATTGTCAACAAATCCTCTAAAAACAACAAAAGAATCCAAATCCTGGTCTATCTTATTCCTCCATATTGAGTTTATTCTGAGTCTATCACACATAAACAACCCTGCTGCTGTAAATACTAACCAGAGCACCAAATGTGTATTAATCCGCCGCCGAAAATAGTCCCCAACAAAATCAAGTCAAACTTTATTTGTTTAGCACATTTACAAACATCCGAACAGCCGAACAGCACAAAATACAAATGAATACAATGATAAGAACAGAAGACAACAGTAAACAGTAAGAGAAGAAGATGATGAAGTCGTCTACGTTTCTGTAGTCTGAGCAGGTTTTACATGAATCTAAGAATCTCAGCTGTTCCAGAGATTTGGGGCGGTTCTGACGTCCTGGAGCATCTGATTGGTCGACCTCGGTGCTCTTAAGTGGAGTATGGAGATTATTATTACAGCGTGTCCCCTTCACTTGGCTCAGCATGAATCCAGTCTTTCCATACGTCCAGTTTTTGTTCCACCAGTAATCTTCTTTGTATATTAAGTCCATAAACTTTGACATGTGTTGAATTTGTTCTGTGGATTAGTTTTCTTTTTGTTTGAAGGTGTAGTTGGCTTTCCCCTGAGAGTTAGACGGATTGATACCTCTCACAAACAGAAATGTAAAAACCATAAGCTGTTACCCACTGGAACCAGTCTTTATGCTAAGCTATGCTAATCGCCTCAAGGCTCTAACTCTTATACTTAATGAAATGCAGTCTGACTGCTCAGCTGCAGCCTTCAGTTTAATGATTGGGATCACACCGAGGGCGACTGAGGTGAATCTGCTGATTCATTGCTGTCTTTGTGACTGTTGACAGACGTTCTGTCTGCGTCTGCTACAGCAGATGTTAGACTTTGATCACACAGCAACTGACAATTTGTTTATGATGTTTTTGACCCTTTAGACACGTTGATGGGATTCGTTCGACACTTTCACACACGCAGGACAGAAAAATGAATAAATAAATGACAGGAGACAAATTTGAGAAGCAGTTTACTTTTGATTTTGATCTAGAAAGTCCTGATATGTAAAAATGACACTCAGCTATAAGTACTCATCATACAACATAGTTTCAGATTACTTTATAAAATATCACATATCACATTCTATCCACACGAATAGTCCAACAACACTCTGATTATTTTACTTTGTTAAACATTCTCCTGTTCTTTCTCCAGGTGGGTCTCATGAGGAACGGCTGTTTGCTGGCTGAAGGACCTCCAGACGCAGTCATGAAGCAGCACAGTGCAGCAGTGAGTCCTCCCGAACACCACCACGGGGCGGGGGGAGGCCCGGGGGGGCTGGTAGTCAGGACAGGGAGGCTGTTCATCGGCCCACAAAGCAAGGCAATGTTTTATAAAGTAGCTCATCTCGTGAACAAATCAACGTGCTTTGAATGTGCACTAAAGATTTAAAAGAGTAAGACTGATAGTATTAGTACTGTCCTTCTGTTAAATTGAAGATATCAATCAGCTCGTGAACACCTGAAATGAGAACATAAAGACAATGAAAAACCTGCAGATGGTGGTCTTCTCTGCACATTCATGTGATGAATTAACTGTTTTAAATTGGTAATCTTACAGTTTCATGCACCGTTTACCAGATGTGATGTTCCTCTCTGCATTAGAGGAACTGAAAGTACTTCATCAGTTTTGGTTTCAGAGGAGAACTAACTGTCCCGTGATGGTTTAAAATGCAGCTTAAGAAGTTTTTCTAGTCTAAAAAAACCTGTTTGTTTTTTTGTCATGGCCTGAAATTAAGACCTTCTCTTAAAGTATCTCACACTGCTTCAACTCCAGTATGAACATGTTGACCTGTTCTTACAGAATGAAACCAACAATACAAATAAAACAAAAGTTAAAGTTTAAAAATAAGAGCTAAAAGAAAACAAACAGTTTAATTATCGTCCATGTTGGAGCAGGTGAGAATAAAAGGTACGCATGCTGTTTACCTGCTGGTCTGGTCCCTGTGGTTCACCCACATGACCTTCTGCTGCAGACCCTGGAGCACGCCTTCCTGCGGCTGTGTGTGACGTCGGACCAGGTCGGCTCCAAGCGGGGGTCCAGTCCGCCGGGGGGGCCGCTGGAGAACAGCCAGTCCTTCGAGAGCGGCCGAGACGAGAGTCGGCCAATTCTGGCGGTCGGACCGGGAGCCGCACAGGAAGTCCCCACGTATTCAGGTCTGACATCTTAAGTTCCAAAACACCAAATATGATCATCATCTGAATACAGATGTTTTTGCAGGGTGAAGTATGTGAATATTTGTTCTTGTGTGTGTGTGTGTGTGTGTGTGTGTGTGTGTGTGTGTGTGCGTGTGCGTGTGTGTGTGTGTTCAGCGGACTGGAAGGTGCGAGCCCGACACGTTCTTCCCAAGTGGCGGAACATCGCCGCCTTGATGATCAAAACATTGGTGCGGATGAAGAGAATGCCGGGGTACGTTTCCGTTAAGTGTTTAGCTTTAAAATGATATATTACACTAATGACAAGAGCAACAACATTTCCTATGAGAATGGATTTAACTTTGTGCAGTTTGTTTTTGATAGAATGTGCAGAACTTAGCATTGAATTCTGTTACTGGGGCAGTTGTAAATGGCTTTAAATGATAGAAAAACTCAAAAATGTTACTAAGAAAAGAATCCTCCACCAGGTTTATCTATAACTTTATATTTCCCCTCTCTTATCCCATCATTGATACCCGCATGTCTCATCTGACGAGGCCCCTCAAAGGGTTAATGTCTGTTTCTCCCCTTGCGTCTGCAGCTCGTTGTGTTTCCAGTTCCTGCTGCCCGTCATCCAGGTCTCTCTGATCTGTTTGTGCATCGGAGGAGACCCGAACGGGATCCAGGTCGCTGTGGTGAACAACGAGACCTCCCCCTCGGCTTACAGCCATTCACTGCTCTCCTTCCTGGACAACTCCAGCGTGCACCAGGTACCGACCGCAGCAGCAAGTGGGTCGAGCACCAATGAGACTGCACAGAAGTGTGTTTGTTTAGAGGCTCACAGAGCGACTGCTGCTGCCTGAAAGGTAGTAAGAGATGTCTCTCAAGCAAAGTTTCACTTCTGCTCACAGCAGAACAAACACCAACACTTTCATTTTCAAGGAGAATCAGTGAAGGGGGACGGTTGTTCCTCTGCATGACAGCGAACCTTTCAATATTCTGTATGAAACACACACTTCTCTAGTGAAGCTGCTCAATAACAAACATCTGGAGCAAAGTATTCAGTATTCACTTGATATAAAGACATTAAATATGGTGTTTGATACGTATACATTGTTCTTTATATATCCACAGGTGCCCTTGTCCCATGCGGAGGCCTTCGATGGGATCTATAACGGGGAGTACTGGGGCGTCATCGGCTTCGGCGAGAACTTCACCAGCTACCTGACGAAAAGGTGAGAGGAGTCGTAACTTAATAATCAATCAATAAATGAAACAACATGACTTACTTAGCTCCACCCTCTTGTTCCAAGAAACAAGATGGTGACGGCCAAACTGCAGAACTCGAGGCTTTTACCGTTTTATTTCCTAAAAGCATAAAAACCTTCAGAATCGGGGAACAGATTTTATGCTCTTTTAAAGCTGCCTGAATAAAATCAAGGACCTTGAATATAGTTCAGAACTTCTTTTGTTCCTCACCTTTATGACACCTGAAGTCTCCGTTGTTCTCTCGCTCCACCTTTGACACATAAATCAAACCACGACAGCTCAGCATTATATCATCATGTGAGGATGAGTCAGTCCTGGAGTGTTTGAGGGCACGAGTTGTTGTTGTTGTGAGTCACAGTTCAGTGTGTGTGTGTGTGTGTGTGTGTGTGTGTGCGTGTGATGCCTGGGTAGACAGTCCTGTCCTTCCTGTCCCAAACACACCTGGGCAGGTGAGATCGATCACACGCTCATTCTTACTGAATCGTGTGTCGTTCAAGCGACAGAAGTGTCCAAAGAAAACAAAAAGTTGTTAATAATATAATAAACGTATAATCGTATCTGTTGTTTAGTTTTTATCCGAATAGACCGGATGTGTTTTAGTTTACATCTGTGTAACGTCTGTTGATTATTGTGTGGACAAGGCATGATGGGTAAGCAGTCAATGCAGACCGTAACGTGTGAGGCGTTGAGGAAAATGTAATTATTATTAATAAAACAGGAAAAATCACTTAAAGATGTAAAATACATCTCTATAAACAAAGTGGAGGTGTTTGTTTGGGGCTTAGGAAGAGATATTTTAAAGTAGTTTTATGACATTTTATAGACTAAGTGATTAATTAGATAATCAGGAAACTGATCAGTAGATTATACTAAACAACAGAAAGTCTTTCTTCTAATCTGTCTTGTAATGTACCTGTAAACAGCTTGTGTTGTTGCAGATGACTTTCAGACAATATGCAGCAGCTTAACCCTCGTATTTCTGTTCGTATTGCAACATTCCCGTTTTTACTTCATATTTACTGAATGTTGAATATGTTTATGAATATGGGTTATGACTCTGATTCTACAGGATGATGCAGCGGCAGGTTTCCAGAGAGGTGGTTGACGGAGGATCGGTGCACGTCTGGCTGGACCTCACAAGTACGATTACTCAGTTTGTTGTGTTTTTGCAGAAAATGAGTCACTTTCATTAGATTTGCATTGAACAGTTGTGATTACAATTCATTGCAATAAACTCTAAGGTGCAATTTAAAGAAGTTCATGAATGAAGTGCTATTCTTGCATGTGTCTTGTGTCTTGTGTATTTTGTCTAGATCGACAAATTGCCTTCATGCTGCAGAAGAACCTACACGAGGCCTTTCAGGTAAATAAATAAATACGTTTGTTTTGGAGTCTCGTGAAAATATTCAGACGTCGTCATTTTACTTTGAGAGATAAATCAGAAATCACTCGACACATCCAGCGAGTACAAAGACGTGTGGCGACGTACGAGACGTGGCTGTGTAAACTCACACAGGTTATACTGTGTTATACTCATAATACAACACGCGTGGCTTTAGGGCTCTACAGCAGCTTCATGTCTCTAATATCAATATTGTATGTTATAGTTTTGTGTATTTTATTCCATTTTAGTTTTGTATTATTGTATCATCTGATTTTATTTACCTCATTGCAGTCCTGAAGTGTTTTTAACCGTTTAAAGCACTTCATTGGTTTTGAAAAGTGCAATATTAATAAATATTTACTTTATTCTCATTACCATCCTCATACTAAATATGTTTTAGCGGTATATTGTTTAACTTGTCGAGTCTTCTATTCGCAGACTTTTGTCGACAATAAATTGGGGAGTTTGTCGTACCTGGTCGCTCTGCCAATAAAGGTAATACAAATGTTGAAAAAGAGTTTATAGAATAATAAATAAAATAGTGTAATAACAATATAGAAATGCATAAAACCTGTTTGTATTGCAATCTTAAAAAAGACACTACTTTGCAAACAAGTTGACAACAATACATAATTCCAATGCAGCAGTAAATATATATATAGTATATTTAGCTTTAACTGTCCGTGTGTTTCTGCTACATTCTTCATAATAACAGTGAATTTGAATCCTTTGTTTGTGTCAGTTTGAGGAGCCGATCTACGGCAGCCTAAACACAGACTTCACCACGTTTGTGACCCCCGGAGCTGTTCTCAGGTCAGTGCTGAACAACTTTATCTTCATGAACCAGCGAGACAACCTGCCATTTAACATCCTGCTCCTTCCTCCTCCTCCAGCATCACCTTCTACCTGGCCGTGGGTCTGACAGCTCTCTCCTTCGTCCTGGAGAGGAAGGAGGGGCTTCTGGACAGGTGCTGGGTCGCAGGTGAGAGGTCAAAGGTCACACTGCTCCTGCAGAGCGACACAGACACAAAAGATGATGAGTGTAATATGAGATGTGACCACTAGAGGGAGTCAGGTGATCAGAGCAGAATGTGAAGTTTACCAGCAAACACTGGGACGGTTGTTTTGGTTATTTCTATTCATGAGTTATTGATTTCATAGCTTTAAAAGGATTAAAAACGTTTGTAATTATTAAAATTTGGACTTGTCTTGTATCAGAATACTAATTATTATGTTTGTGTGTCTTCCAGGTGTGAGCTCTCTGGAGACGATGCTGGCTCACCTCTTCTCTCAGCTGTTTGTCATCAGCGTCCAGATCGTCCTGCTGCTGCTCTTCATCCTGCTCGTCTTCAAGGTTCGTCCTCAAACAAACACGCTTCAGATAAGATGAAACTTTATTGATTGAGTCAGCAGCAAAAATAAGAAAGTCAAAATACAGAATCAATAAAAATAAACAATGGAAAGCTTAAATAATTGTTTGCTTATATAAAGAAAGCTGATTGTTTCCACACTGTTTCTACATGTGTGTGCTCCTCTGATCATTCCTCTGTGTGGTTCGCTCCTCGTCGTAATGCCGATAAGTGTTTGAATATCCAACATGATACACAGTGACTCACGAAACTTAATAACGTTCATAAAGGAGGAACGCTTGGATAATAAAACTTACTGTATTTGTTTTAACTTCTGAGAGAAAGCAAAGAAAAGGAAAAAGTATTTGCACACGGCGAAAAAAGTATTGTAGTCTTTTCAAAACGTGACGTTACGATCCTACAACTCCCATGAGCACCTTTGCACACCGTTTACTCATTCCATTGGTGCATTCTTTCGTCTATTGTCTCAACAATTAGAACAATAGAACCCTGACAGTAGTAACGATGTGGCGATACTTAACCGGCGTGAAGGAAACACAGAAGAGCAGCTTTTTGTTTCCCACTTTGCTCTCAACACAAAGCACAGTGTGAGAAAGTCACACACGGTTTCACACATTTAAGAAAAACTAAATACAATCACAGATGAATCTTTCACTGCGTTTCTAAAATGATTTGCTTTGTGGAGAGTTTGACACGTTGAAGGTTAACGTGCCACAAATGCAGCAGAGCTGTTTGCATTTTCACTACATCATCGTTATCCTGCAGAACGTGATTATGTTAATAATAATAATTCACTTCAACCATCGAGCAGAGCGTTTCCTTCAGGAGAGGGAACGTGGTGTCAATGCTCCTCTGAGCGTCAGCGGCCTTCAGGTTCACTGTGAACACGAGGATTCAGCTCGTCATCGATTCTCAAGACACGTGTGAGCGGAACAATACAGGAGGAAGCACGAAGACAAGGGACGAAGGATAGCGTGTGTGTGTGTGTGTGTGTGTGTTGAGTCCGTGCAGCGACATCCTTTTTATGGGTGTCCGTGTGTGTGTGTGTGTGTGTGTGTGTGTTTGTGTTTGTGTGTGTGTGTGTGTGTGTGTTGAGTCCGTGCAGCGACATGCTTCTTATGGGTGTCCGTGTGTGTGTGTGTGTGTGTGTGTACGTGTGTGTGTTGAGTCCATGCAGGGACATGCTATTGATGTGTGTGTGTGCTCTTGAGCATCCATGTGTGTGCGTGTGTGTGCGTGTTTGTGTGTGTGTGTGTGTGTTGAGTCCATGCAGGGACATGCTATTGATGTGTGTGTGTGCTCTTGAGCATCCATGTGTGTGCGTGTGTGTGCGTGTTTGTGTGTGTGTGTGTGTGTTGAGTCCATGCAGGGACATGCTATTGATGTGTGTGTGTGCTCTTGAGCATCCATGTGTGTGCGTGTGTGTGCGTGTTTGTGTGTGTGTGTGTGTGTTGAGTCCATGCAGGGACATGCTTTTTATGGGTGTCTCTGTGTGTGTGTGTGTGTGTGTGTGTGTGTTGATTAAGGTGCAGGAGTCAACAGAGACCACCGCGACATAAATCACTTCCTGCGTTGGCCGTTTCCAGGGATCGCTTTGGGATCGCCACGACAACAGCCCTTGATTGCTGTGGCAACCGAGCAGTCATGTGGACTGTGTGTCTATTTTTGCTCGTTGTCAGGGGAGACGGATAGTGTCTTAACACACACACACACACACACACACACACACACACACACACACACACACACACACACACACACACACACACACATGTTCCTACACCTTGAACCTTCGGGGACTTTTCTCTGTTTTTATCTGATTCTGACTCGTTCCACCGTCCTGTCGCTGTGATTTACAAGCGGCAGTGACGTTTCTTTTGTAGTTTCTTGATGTGTTTTTGGCTGAAGAACAGTGCCGTACATCAGAGAGTGTGTCTGCCTCTCAATACTGATTCACTGAGTTAGCATTGCACTCAAAAAGGATTAAATTCGAAGCAGCAACAACAGAGAAATCATCTTTTTGCATTGCTTGCATTTTTACTTCCATGTTAAATCCAGAATGCAACCTGACATTCGGGGTTTGTTACGCTAGTAGCTTCTACTGTTGCTTTGAGCCTCCAGCCTGAAGCAGACTGCAGAGGTCTCACTTCTTTCTAACTCCGTTCCTCCAGTTTAATTTTTTCACTTTCAAACTTGTAGCCCCAGCTGACCCTGACTTCAGTGACATCACTTGAGGCAATTTATCGGACTACAAACACATCAATCTGGAGCACAAAAAGCGCTTATTTATTTTATTTATTGGTGCGAAGTACGCAAAACAGAGGCGTTGATTTACAATAACAATACATAGAGATGAAATGAGACGGTACAAAATACAAAATGTATTATTTTAATGGAAATGGAAAATTTTAAAAAATTTACAAGATGAGGGATTGTGTTTGCTATAGAATATATATATATGAAAAATGGTTGTTATATTGTATGTTTTTATTTATGGTAATTTAAATTTTGTGCACGTAAACTAATGTATATCACTCTGCAAAATGCTGTTTTTTCCTGACTTTAAGCTCATCTCACAGCTCCACTGCAGCTTTGTGGCTGAAAATAGCCTCTTAACTTAACTTTCCTCTCTCTTCTTCCTCCATCTCTCTCTCTCTGTCTCTCTCTCTCTGTCTCTCTCTCTCTATCTCTCTTTCTCTCTCTGTCTCTCTCTCTCTGTCTCTCTCTCTCTATCTCTCTCTCTGTCTCTCTCTCTCTCTCTGTCTCTCTCTCTCTGTCTCTCTCTCTCTCTCTGTCTCTCTCTCTCTGTCTCTCTCTCTCTCTCTCTGTCTCTCTCTCTTTGTCTCTCTCTCTCTCTCTCTCTCTCTCTCTCTCTCTGTCTCTCTCTCGCTCTCTCTCTCTCTGTCGCTCTCTCTCTTTGTCTCTCTCTCTCTCTGTGTCTCTCTCTCTCCAGCTGCCTAATGAAGGCTCCTTGGTGCTGGTCGTCGTCCTCATCGTGCTGCAGGGCATCACCGGCATCTCGTTCGGCCTCGTCATCTCAGCCGCAATCGACGACGAGCAGAACGCCAACCAGGCCGCCCTGGGAATCTTCTACCCCAACCTCATCCTCAGCGGTGTGTGTGTGTGTGTGTGTGTGTGTGTGTGTGTGTGTGTGTGTGTGTGTGTGTGTGTGTGTGTGTGTGTGTTTGACCATAATACTGTCCATCCTTCTGTGAAACCAGCTGCTCTCTTCTCTCTGAAAGTTATTAGTAAATATTTTTCCGTTGAGGTTCAAAGTGTTTTCTTGACTTTTGAATCAGCAGTCGAGATGATCTTCATCTTTGAACCTTTAACATGCTCATGGAAAATGGAAATTTGGGATATTGTGGTTAAATTAATTTCCATTGCAGTTGTTTTGAAGTTTCGTTGTTTTTTTGTTGAAACCAGAGCTTGTTTAAATGCTTTATGAGGTTCATTATAACGACAGACCATCCAGATATGAACGCTGTACTCTAACAGCAGCTTGTTCTACTCCCCGTCCTGTACTTTAGGTATCATCTGGCCGGTGGAGTGTATCCCGTATCCTCTCCGCTACATCAGCATGGCTCTTCCTCAGACCTACGCCTCCGAAGCCCTCCGCTGTATCATGTACAGAGGTAATGCACACGCACACATTACACAACACTCACCATTACGCCGCTGTCTGGCGTGTCGTTGGCGTGTGTGCTGCTCAGATTGTTATAAACAACGTAGCCAGTCGTCTAAATCATTCATCAGCTCTGGATCCTGTAGCTTCCTGGGATGTAATGTATAGTGGTTTCGCTCCGTCTCCCAGTCTTTCCTCCCTCTCTCGACCTCACCGTCTCCGGACATTAAAGACCTTGATACATGATACATGCACAGGAAGTCAGAGGAGCCGTTTCCTGTTTGAAAGCCTCATCGTAGAGGTGGCAGACGGGACACAGGCACAAGTCGAAAGTATTAGAATTGAATTTGGGGGATGAGCATGAACGTTTTCTTTTCTTTGCAACTGCATCCTGCAGAATTCACTGATTGGATTCACTTGAACCCGGAACAAAATGGGACCTGCAGGAGACATTGTGGTCACATGTTGCGTCTGGAAACACGTGGAAAACAGCAGCACTTTCATCCTCTTATCCAAGACACTTCGGGTGGTTGCTCTCCAGTCGTCGTTGCCGTTACTAAGCAAACAAAACCTGCGTGCCACGATGCCGATGATGACTCAAGGCTAATTAATGTCGTTATGCAACACAGGGCTGCACATGACTAACAAAACAAAACAGTAGTACATTCCTGTGCAGGTGGACAGAGCCAGGCTAGCTGTTTCCCCCTGTTTTCAAGTCTTTATGCTAAGCTAAGCTAACTTGTTCTACAGAGTTCTTGTACGACTGACTCCTAACGTGTCCAGCTTTGGTTTCCTGCATCCTAACAAGTGAATATAAAGCTCCGTCTCTCCAACAGGTTGGGGTCTGTCTCGGATGATGGTGTGGCGAGGCTTCGCCGTCACGCTGGGCTGGAACACGTTCTTCCTCGTCCTGGCCACGGTCATCTTGAAGCTGAGGTCGTGACGGCCTCTCTGCCTTCTTCAGCCTTTGGAGACGGAGCCGCCGGGCGGAGCCGCCGGGCGGAGCCGCCGGGCGGAGCCCCCAGCGACTCACCTGGGCCTCCTGTCTGGGGATGAGCGGCCAAGCAAACGGTTGCTTTGGCCCCGCGCAAGTGAATTTTCAAAATGCTGCACGTAAAAGTACAGAAGACAGGATATGTACATGCACAACGTGAGAGGATATTCTAGATGCTTCATGTCAAATGAGGTTTTTGTTTCACTTCTATGTGCAGCTTGTTGGAACCTCTCACCCTCAGAATTGCACCAACTCAGGGTCGCGTGTCGTCATCCGGTTGCCCTCGCTCTTAATGCAAGTAGAGAGATTTGATGGTGAATAAACTGAGTACAACTGTAGGACGAAGGTTTTCTGTCCGCACAGTGTTTGTCTACTTTACATTCGCATTATAGAGAAGTTGTATGTAAATGTGAAAAAAGAGTCTCAGCACAAAACATGTTTTTGTTGACAACAAAATGTGAAATTATATTTAATTTTGTATCCGTTTGCTTCACAAGCAGAAAGAGACGTTTGTTGTTGCTTTACGTCGTGGGAACCCAGAATGGGGTTTAAAAGTGCTGATCGCTTCATATTGTCGGAGAGCTTCTCACCCGTTCAGGCTTCCCACAGCGATGGTGTCGTCTCTCTTAACGTGTGTCCTGTGTGGTGTGTGACAGGAAGTCGTAACTCATGTTGGTGCGTTATCGGGTGCTCACTAGCAAAACCGTCGTCGTTTTCAGTTCAGGTTGATGGGGTTCTCCATAACCTGTGTTTTGTGCCTGCAGCTCCTGTGTGAGAACAGAAGTGGTTTGAAGTTGGTGATTAGGAAATAATTGGTACTGTGTTATTTTCTTAACTTTAATTTTTTTATTTTTCATTGTTACCCTCCACTCTTTGCTGGACAGAGTGGAGGCTGCTCTTCTCGCAGATGATGCTCTTCAAGCCGTTTGATAAATATGTTCTGTTTTCTTACACAAACGTTTCAAACGGCTCGGACTTTTGTTCCTGACCGTTCCACCAACAGAACCAGAACAAAGCACACAGGAGAATGTCCGTTTAGGATGCAACGCGTCATGGAGACGCTGTGGTGTCGGCACTGTGGACGCAAAATCCAGAAATGAGGAATAACGTACACTCCTGAAAATAAAGGTGCTAACCAGAACTATATAGGGTTCTTTGGCTTGTTTTTATTGGAGAACCCCTTGAAAGAGGTCCCTACCACGAACCCTTTCAGCTGGTTCTACCTAGAACCCAACATAAAGGCTTATACCTAGAGCCGTCTGTGAGAGGTTCCAACCAGAACCACGTTGAGAGATTCTATAGAGAATCGTTCTATGGTGTAATGGTTCCACCCAGAACCCCCTATAACAGATTATACAGGGACATCATCTATGGTGTAATGGTTCCACTTAGAACCTTATATGAGAGTTTCCACAGAGACACCTTCTATGGTGTAATGGTTTCACAGAACCCACTATAATTTGTTCTAGAGAGAAACCTTCTATTATGTAATGGTTCTACCCAGAACCCTCTCTGGGGGTTCTATCTAGAATCTTTCCACTTTCTAAGGGTGCTAACAACCCCCCCCCCCCCCCCCCCCAGAGGGGAGGAGGGGGTCTATGGGTGTTCCCCATGCTTCCAACAATCCTTGGAAAACTATTTGTATGAAAACGGTTCTAAATGGAACTCGTAGTCTCACAAAGAACCCTTGGAAAAACTATTTCTTAAAAAAGGTTTCTGGGTAGAACCTTCAGGGAGAACTCGTTTGGAACCTTTATTTCTAAGAGTGATGTTGGATTTTAGTTTGGAGTCACTTCAGTGAAGAACCAGAAGAAACAAACGACTGAGTCAAAAAGCTTGATTTTTACTTCCTACATTAAATACCTCTTTAGGGTACTTTGACTTTATAATATTGTTTTTTTTAATACAACACAACAACATAATTTAGTTTTTAAAACAGAACCTAGAACAGTTTTTAGATTATAAATAATGCAGTCTGATAATCTACAGATAAATATTTCAAATCAACATGAAACAACATGTTAAAATAATTGGTGGTAGAATCTGAATATTTATCTCTAAATCAATGAGCTCTCTGACATTCTGCCTTTAAAGGAATACTTCCACATTTTGGAAAATACACACATTTGCTTTCTTGCCAAGAATTAGATGAGAAGTTTCAATACCACGTAAATATGAGGCTACACCTAGCGGCCAGTTAGCTTAGCATAAAGACTGGAAACGGGGAAACAGCTAGCCTGGTTGCTCTGAAGCTCACTGAGAGTAAGTGTATTTCCCAAAGCTTAGACGGACCCACGGCAGCAGACTCAGCATCACATGTTGTGCCAATCACATACAGATCTATACATGTTTACATCCATCTGGACGCCTAACACACCAGAACATTTTGTTAATATAACACATGACGTTTGACCCGTTTCAGCTGGAGGACTTAAACACGGACACCAGCATGCGTTTCAATGTGTTGTGAATGTTTCTTCTGCTGGTTTTGTCTGGATTGGTTTTCGTTGGTGACGTTGCATGTACAGTATGCTGAGTGTGAAGCTAGATGTTAAACCTTTAGGAGACTGTGAATGTGTTGCTCTGCTGTACGTTCATCACTGTTCCTGTCGCACATTTTAAGGGATATTTGTGTTCTTGTTTGGGAGAGATAGGAAAGCCAAACTGTGAGGACGATTATCGTAGCTCTGAGAGTCGAAGCTGAATTTATTTGTGCCCAACTCGACTCCCCATCACATAATAATATACTACGCTTGTTATTCTCTTTTAATTGGGTATTAAATCTCTGTAACTTCGTCATGTGGTGATCTTTTTTTCTAATATGCTTGAAAATCTACAAAACCATCTAACCATGATGTAAAAAGCAAAACTTCCTGTATAAATGATTTTAAAGATTTACATGAACTGCAATTATACTACTGATACAATATTTAAAATGATTAAACTATTCCACCCTTATAATGCTTCTCTGTGTGATTCATGTTGACTGGCTTTTGAAGAAGGCTTTGAATGGGAATGTGATTATCAAGCTGTGGTTGAGGGTCACTGTCAGTACAACCTGATCAGACCACAGCCACTCAGCTGCTGCAGCAGTGTGTTCATGATACCAACGGGTTTTACTCTGAATGTTTGAGGCTTCAAGGTGAACACAAGTCTTAAAGTGATTATTAATTCAGGCTGTTCTCAAACACTGATTGTAGATACGAAAAGTAATGCACAGAAATGTGTATGTATAACGCAAGTAAAGGACTTTCAGTCACACAACGTGGTTATTAACACCGTGGTCACTCAGAGGACTTCCATACCATAATAACACTACTTTAGGAGAAACAGAAGTCAGACAGCGGCTGCCATTACCACGATTTTGCATATCGGAGAATCACGGTGGCCTTCGGGTAACGTTAAAACCTGAAAGGCTCTCTCTCGAGCCAGTGTTTGGTTTGTCCATTTTGGGCTGTAGCACCTCCATCATTCTACATTTTGGGCTAATGTAGAATGACGGAGGTGCAACCTCAGGTTCTGCCAATTAAAGCCAATGCGGAAGGAAGTGTTTCAAAAGTGTCGGAAGTGTCTTTGTTGCAAAAAAAACCCCAAAAACAACAAGATGGCGACGGCTGTAATCCAAGATGGCGACAGCAAAATCGCGGACTCCGGTAAGAAGACCCACTCCCTATGTAGATTTGAAGGGGCTCATTCTAAACTTTCAGGTGATTATACACTAATGAAAACTGGTTATGAATATTATATTATATTTCTGCTGATAGATGCCCTGAAATGATACATACTGGCCCTTTAAGTAACGCCATTTCTGTAGTTGTTTAAACCCAAACCGCTGCATGTAGGTCTATCTGCAGGTGTAGAGAACTACATTACACACCCTCGAAACAGTGTTAGTTTGGTGATGTTTAGACACCAAAACTACTTGGTTAGGTTGAGGAAACGATCATGGTTTTAGGTAAAGATAAGTATGATAATCACAGAAATTGTATCAGGGGGCGTGTCATGTTTTGAAGTGGGCGTGGCCTGTTGTAAAGTAGGCACCTCTCAAACATTGACTAATTTGCTGCGTAACTTCTGTACTTAATTAACGCAACTTCCGTAGTTATTTTAACCAAAACCACAATCTTTCCTTAAACCTAACAAAGTCGTTTTGTTGCATAACCACCGTGTTGCTGGACATTCATAGAAAAACGCACAAAAACAAAAGAACATTTCGTAATATGTCATACGAACCGTTGAATGAAGATTCATTTTTTGACTTTATCTGGTTCATATTGGGCTGTTGTAGTTCATGTAAACATATGTAACGTTGTGAATTGTGCTCTGCTTTAACCCGACTGTCTCTCCCTCAAAGCGAGCGTGAAGCATCTCCTGTGTTGTGACATGTGTGCTGCGTGACAGCAGATGCGCATCGGTGAAGTCTCTTTCTATCCGTGTTTATTTTGAGAGGATAAACCTGGTTGAGAAATCCTCCTTTTGTCTCGTTTGTTCTGCATTTCAGAGCGCTGCCAGATTTTATACTCCATACCAAATGAACTAAATCCCCCACAATCCCTGTGGTTGAGTCAAAGACACCCTGAGGCCGTGGACGACCGATTCATTCAATGACATCATGCTCGCTTGCATCACTGTGTTGCTTGTTACCAAGGTGATGGTGATGACCCCGATGCCTTCAATCTAGATCCTCACCAGTTAACTGTTTGAACTTTGTGTGTGTGTGTGTGTGTGTGTGTGTGTGTGGAGGGTGTGCCTTGTTATTGTAGGGTATTTTCATGTGTTTTCTTGGGTAATGAGTCTGTGCATGTTTCCTGTGTTGTGTGTTCCCATACTGAACACACAGGGAGGCCCATTTGAACTGATTTGCATTGTAAGGGAATTTGTTTGTGTGCATATTTGTGTTTGTAGTTGTATTCGAACGGCAGAATTAGCAACAAAATATTTAATCAGAAGCAAAATATTGTCATTAATTTGTCATTGTAAGATACGACGAGGACACGTTGATTCATTAAGTAAATTGTTTTGTATTTTTGTTTTCATAAACTAATCTCATGAGAAGACCAAAACCAACGTGTTAGTCCGCCCTCTAAATACTTTCCAACTCTTTCTGTTGCTCTCAGCACGTTGTTTTCCACTGAAGACGTTAATCTGTAGTCTTCACCTGTAACTACACAATATTACCACAACAGATGTGTGTGAATCCTTCTATCTGTGCAGAGTTGTGCACGAGAGTGCAATTACTGTTGCGGAAAATCCCCAGACAATTTTTCTTTTGTGTGTGTTAACCGTTGATCATCTTCTGCACACAGAGTCTCACGTTTCCAATAAGGCCGTGGTTCACCTCGTAATGCAACCGCTGGAAAATAGATAACGGCCTCACTGACAGGCTGCTATTACAAAAAGCTCTTTTTAGATCAGCCCCTGTTTGTCTATCCGCGGCCAATTACAGTGTTTGGTGAGCTCAGTGACGACACTACACCTAATTACAGTCAGTGACTCTGTAATTACATGAAATGACACCCAGAGTCTCGTAGGACTATGTGTGTTTCTGTCACAATATATGTAACAAAAATACTCCATTATATTGTAATATTTTGAATCAAAAGGCGAGATAATTGATTAAACATCATGGTATGTAAATGATGAAACAGATCCAGATGTTTCTCAAACTTTAATTAACGGGGAATTCCTGTAAAAGTTAGAGTTGAACCCAATTTACAGCTGTCTACATCTGGTTAACATTTACCCGGAATCATTTTGCAACACGTCATAAGATTTTATATTTACAACAATCTTTCCTTCATTTATTGTTCTGGAAAACTTGAGATTAATCATGGCTTCAAATGAACTGCTGCCTCAGCGAACAAAAGGGCACAAAGCAGGAAGAGACGAGCTGTGTATGTGGCAGTAAAGGTTATGATATGCAGGATTACGGGGTCTGATTTCAGCACCTCAACTGGGACGTGATCCACAAACCAGAACCAAATGAATGATTTACATTTACTGAGATGGATGACGTCAAACTTTAATGATGTTTTGTGCACTTAGCAGACATTAGAGGCTGCAAATGACATCTCTACTAGTTGCAAACACCAGCTTTAAGAATAAAAAGAAGAAGGGAAGGTATACCTGTGTGTCGTCTGCGTACCAGTGAAAAGAAACGTTGTGACGTTGGTTGATTTGACCTCGTGGGAGCATCAATATGGAAAATAAAAGTGGACCTAAAATTGAACCTTGCGATACACCACAGGTAATACGTTCTATCTGGAAGGTAAGAATAAAACCAAGTTCAGCTTCCTTAATGCCAACCCAGGTTTTAAGACGGTTCATTTAAACAACGTGGTCTACTGTGACAAAAACTGCATTTAGGTCTGAAAGAATTAAAATGGAGCTCATGACCTCAATCATTTTTACGTTATCAACTAATCGTACGATATTTGAACATGACCTCAATCATTTTTACGTTATCGACTTAATGTACGATAAATTTAACATGACCTCAATCATTTTTCTGTTAACGACTTATCGTACGATATATAAACATGACTTTCATCATGTTATGAGCTAATGTTAGCATTTGCTAACATTGTTTCTCTGCTTTTCTAAACAACTAGAAATGTATTCGTTTGCAAAAAGAGCAAACTCACTACTTTAATGTCAGATTCAACATGCTTATAATGCATTTTTCATCCCGCTGAAGAACAGACTTTTGTAAATATAATTCGCGATCGTCTAATTTTGCAAAAGCACCGTTTATCTCAGCTGCTGCAACCAACAGCTGGGATGGAAAAACACATTTTGCCAGTTGGCCTACTCTTGTCTTGGCATGCTTTTTTTTTTTTCTCACAACCAGTTTATAACCAACATGTATTGCAGGGTTACCAAATTTTGTGTGTCCTGTTTAGTTTACTACAAAACAACATCTGCAGTACATTACAGCACGGTGCACACTGCAACGTACGTACAGATCACGTTTAACACAGAAACTCTCTCACTCACACACAGAAATGTTCCTGTACGGTTATGATTCTTGGTATTTCAGGAGGGGAAATGAAGTAATGCGGAGCAGCGCCACAGTGCATCCATTCACAATATGAGCACTTGGCTTTTAGTTCAGTTAATCAAGTCCAGAATGTAGAGCACATGAGCTCCGTCTGGTCCAGTCAGCCTTTGTGCTGCTTTGTGATACGCTAAACATTCTGTAAACAGTTACTGTCACCATGGCAGCGTGACAACAGCGCTGGGCCCGGCCCCTCAAACACGGGACGGTCGTGTTATTTAATATTTGACTCTGCATGAGCAGCATGTTTCTATCACATAATCCCATCACACCAGAGAAGACTTCTCCCCCGACTCCCTTGTGCAGGCTGAACGCAGACCTGCTGTTGCTATGTTTTGGTTCTTATCGCACAACAACAACAACAACAACAACAACAAAGAATGAAAGGCTGAGAACAGTCTGCCCTCAGCGCCGTCCTATACGTACACTTTCTCCACCTTCGGCGTCTCACCGGGGACGAGAGCAGATGCTTTTGCTGAGATTTTAGGCAGCTTAAATCATATTTAAGGAAATATAAAAACATTATTTTTCATAATGCATCTTCACTCATATCTCACGTATTATTTATTAACAATTTATTGTTAGAGCTAGATTTTCTATTAGGCACATTAACATTTTATGATAACTGAAATAAAGGAAATAAAACGCATTACAAACAGTTTTTGCAGGCATATCTAATATAAAATGTACATTTATTTTACTGTAAAAAGCAGCGTGGGAAGAAACTGAGAAGAACTTTGACGTCAAAAACACATAAAAAACGTGAAATTGAGCTTCTGTAAAATTGTTTTATGTTTTTCGTATGTGTTTCAAATTAATTTAAAATAATTTATGCCGATTTCAAATTCTTACTTGCCATCTCCAATTTTCTTATCATATATTTGACTATTTCCTGCTATTTTCTATAATTTTGTGGCACGTTATTTATTCCTTTAGGTACGAGAAGTACTGTAAATGTGGAATTATTTTCATTGCAAGTTTAAAAACCAACAACCTGGCACTCGAGCAAGGATTCGTACAGTGTGAATACTGCAAATTCCAACGTGTACCTGGCTGTTATAATCAGTGTGTGTGTGTGTGTGTGTGTGTCTACATTTTTCATCACTTCCTGACGCCTCACACAGACGTGCAGCCCATTGGCTGTTGGAAAGAGAAGCACTTGTCAAAACATCCATCAGCAGTGAAGTGAACAGGCTCAAAGGAAGGTGTGTCTGCCGCCTCCAGCCCAGGAGAGGTGTTGGTGTTGTAACTGTGGCAACGTAAACAGGCGGGTTCAAAGAGATTACAGTGTGTGCAGAGATTATATAAAGTGTGTGTGTGTGTGTGTGTGTGTACAGGCTCACGTGGTGTCTTATGTCTCTTAAGTCTTAAAGTCTTCCTGCGTTGGGAAACGCTTCATCTTGCTCAGTCCTGGCGTTGGGCTCAGTATTTTATTAGCAAACGTTAAGTGTTAAAGTGTTTTACAGCCTCTCAGCAGAGTGAAAATAAGTCCGTCTCTGTGCGCACGATGTGTGAGACTGAGGTTCTATTTCATCTCTTCTTGGCCTCACCTGCTCCTCCACTCGTTCTCACATCCAAGGAGTTGTCTCTCACTCAAATCCATTTTATTTATGTTATTATAAATCAACCCATGATCGTAAAGCAATATTCTGCATAAGGGACAAACTTAAGTTTGACACTTTTGAACGTTTGAAGCTTTTATGTAACGTTTTGACAGACTTTATTATTTTCTATGCATTTACTCTACTGGAGATATTCTACTTTCCATTCCATGATATTTATCTGACAGCTGCAGTTACTGGTTATTTTTGCAAATTATGACATTAGACTATACCCAGAATGCACATATATACATATACTGTATATATTATATTATATTATATTATAAAAAAATCTAAATGTGTCTTCTAGAACAAACTTAATAATCATTTCTAGAAAATATGAGCACCTGCACGCTGAATAATCACAGCAGGAAGACGACATGCAGCTTTCTGGAGATGAAGCTAAAGATGGAGCAACACAAGCAGGAACAACTCTAGCCCTGTTTCGTTCCGGTCGGGTCCACCCAGGCTGAACATGTGAGCACTCACGGTATGTCAGGTGTGTGAAAGAGAGCATGAAAGGTCGTCAGAGTCACGCGTGAGTCTCTGGATTCACATCAGAGTTCAAATGTGGAGGCGATGAAGCAGAAGAGCTTCAAGATGATCATTGAATTCATCCAGAAGAAGACCAGAACAAAGTGTTTACTCCAGTTCTGAGCATATATGTGTATGTATGTGTGTGTATGTATATTGTATATATACATACACACACATATATATATATATATATATATATATATATATATATATATATATATATATATTATCTGTTACTTTTCCATAAGCAAACGATGTGAATACCTGTGTACCTGTATTTGAGTCATGTGGCCAGCAGCGATAAAAACAAACAAAAATAGAACTACATGTCCCAGAGTCCTTTGCGATGACGCTGTCTCCACCTCCAGCGTATTCTCGCAGCCCAGAGAACGTGGTGAACGGCTGAGCTCCGTGTTTACGTTCAGATGCTCACAACAAAGGAGGTCCACACCGCGGACTGTCTGTCACTGGCACTAAAACGTGGATGTATTCTGGTCTTTACGGTGAACGTTTACTCCTCACAGCTGCAGGAGAAATAGCACGAGTCCGCATCGGCTTACATTGGTTTTAACGGGGTTTACTTTTCATTTTTTCATAATTTTTTTGGTTGGTAAACCAGCCAAAAGAGGATAAATTAATCCATAATTCATCCTGTTTTTTTGTTGTTTTTTTTAAACCGGGTTGTGCAGCGTTAGCCAGCCTGCTAGCCTGACAGCAAGTTGGGAGGAAAGCCAGGCAGCAAGCAGCAGCTGCTGCTGGAGAGGAAGCTAGCAAGCACCGAAGACGACAACAAAAGGGACTTCATCATTTATATCGCAGTGAGTACGTGTTCACACCTGACTTCATATTCACACCGACAGTTTAAAACACACCAACAGATAGAGCACTCATGCACAGCTACTCTGTCCCTATTGTCACCTGCTTTGTCCGGACAACGGCTCTGTGACCACGCGCTGCTCGGTTTTATTACCTCAATTTAAATAAATGTCCAATTCATCCAGTAAGGTAAGTCACCACAGGGCTGTTCTTATTTGTGAGTGTCCTGCACACACACACTCATGCACCTGTTTAAGGAAAAGATATAGTGGGCAGTGTGTGTGTGTGTGTGTGTGAGAGATGCAGGTATTAGTTTACTCCCAGTCTGCACAGCTGACCTGTCACAGGGAGGAGGAGGAGGAGGAGGAGGAGGAGGAGGAGGAGCGGTTGAGTGAGAAAGGGAACATTGCCTGATAAGGAATTAAGCAAATGCACTGACTCTTGCCATTACTAGAGCTTGATGGCTGGTTAATGACTTCTCTCTCTCTCTCTCTCTCTCTCTCTCTCTCTCTCTCTCTCTTCCCCTCCCTCGTCTCTTCATTCTTTCTTTCCCTCGTTCACTCTGAGCTGGTCAGCTATGTGATGACTCCCCCCCCCCCTTCTTTAGAAATGTCCCAGCAAAGACAGGCGTGCATTACCTCCCATCTGCTCCACCAGGACGCCCCGGGCCGTATATATATTCCCATTGTCTGCTTGTCAGTGTGATGATTAATCAGGAAACTCTGCTGCCACTGCATTTCACTGCATTTCATTCTTCCTAAAAAGACTGATAAGTTACCAGAAATGAGTACAAAGTGTGGGGGGAGCTCTACATCCAGCTGCATTGCTTCAGTCCAGCAATGCAGCTGGAGACAATTCAAACAACTCAATGTGCGTGTTGCAACTCATCAATTTCCTGCAAAAGGGTCCATATCAGACCTGTAACTAGTATCTGTAAGAGTCAAGTTTGCAACACTGATACTGATAAAAGTGAAGGCTGAAGGGTGTTTTATTATATATGTTTTATGCAGACTATTTCAAGTCTCACAGTCCGATAAATGGTGATAACTTCTAGTGTGAGAAGTGCCTGGGACTCGTGTTTGTCGTTGTTGCGCGTACTCGTTTGTGTCTGCACATTTGCATTGGGTGTGTAGCCTGCAGGCCTGTGTGCGTGTGTGTGTGTGTGTGTGTGTGTGTGTGTGTGTGTGTGAGTTCTCCTACACTGTTTGGAGTCTCAGTTTCAGGGTGGGAACCGGAGCCGACTGTGTCAGACGGGAGAGCAGAGAGAGTGTCTGATGTCTTAATGGAGGCTCAGTATCCTGAGTAACCCGGTCTGTGGGGACACAGGGAGGCCTCCCGGTCTCGGCCTGGTCTGGATGCTCTTATATCATCAATATCGTCAATTCTTTTTAAATGCTTTGTTATTGTATTTAAAGGGTTTGTGTGGCCTTGTAGAAGTTGTGCATGCTCAGCAGGTTTCGTGATCCATTAGGACCATGAAACTAGTTCAAAATACTGTTAACAGAATTACAAAAGAGCTTCCTATCACTCCAATGAATATGGAAACAATTTGATTATAATTGCTTTTATGTACATTTTTAGCTTGGGTGAAAAGGTTGAATCTATGCTGCAGTGGCTGCAAATTGCAATACAGGATTTGGTTTTCAAATATAGCTTTTCATAATTCATCATTTCTTTCTGATCTCCCAAATCCTAGTTGTAAATACACATAACACCCTCACCTCCTCACCCTTTGAACACATATATAGCCCTCCATTCATTATTTGAGATTCGGAATGAATTGCAGGCAACAAATAACTAATTTGTGAGAAAAGAAAATATTGATTTAAGGAAATGTTTCGCCGCTGATGTGGTACCTGCTGCTCTGCAGACTGAGCTAAGTGTGAACTGCACATTTACTGCATATCGACTTAATGGAAATGTATGAAAGCTGTAACAATCATGCCAGCGGTCGGTGGTTAACACCTCTGTGTTGAGTGAGTGTGTTTGAGAATCCAACCCGACAACACGCCAAACGTCTGTAAACCTCCAGTAATGTGAGCCGCGTGTTCGTCGTGAGAGGAGGCTTTTATTTTGGTAGTTATTTGCATGTACGTTGTTGTTTTTTGCGGCCCACGTGTCTGCAGTTTCATCAGCGAGGGCCTCGGCTCAGCGGGGATCCTGCGGGTGTAATCTTCGGCACAGCTGAGCGGAAGTGCCCCCCCCTCCCCCCTTGCTGTGTGTGGAGAGCTTGGTATTGGATTCCCGGTCCGGCTTACTCTCTGCCGGGGCCGGTAAACAGGCTGAAGTTTGTGGAGGGAGATTACGTCTGTCATGGAAAGTGGGTCAGACAGTGGGCACGTTTTTATGGCCCTGTTTCTGAAGGTAGGGTAGGGGGGGAGGAGGAGGAGGAGGAGGAGGAGGAGGAGGGGGAGGAGGGGGAGGGGGGGGGGGGGGGCATTAAACCACCAGCGTTTTTTCCATAGCGTGTGCTCGGTACAATTCTCTCATACTGTCATTATCAAGCTGTTACTCATAGCTTTACTAAAAAGGCATTGCTACTGCATTCAACTAAGGTGATCCAGTACGTATATATATATATATATATATATATATATATATATATATATATATATATATTGATTTATTACCTCAGTAAACATTGTAAACATGAGTTTATGATCTCAATCTCTAGTTTCAAGTCTTCTTCAATACAGCATGATGTTCATTTAGTACATTATGGTCCATTTAGAGTCAAACAGACCATAAAGCAGGGGATGCTTTAGGGCGGGGCTACACGGTGATTGACAGGTCGCTGCCACTACTAGAGACATAGTTTCCGTTTTTGGGAAAAGTGTGTATTTGCTGCTCAAGTTATGCCATTTTTTAACTAGCTGGGAGAACAATTCAGATCTCAGTCAAAGTCACTTCACATGCAGTCACGCTGCCTAAAGTTCACCTTCATGCCGTCTAATTACAGTCATCGTCTTGACATGTGCGAAATATTAAACTCAAACGTTGCACCTGGAAAAGGTGTTCAGTGTGTTGCAGTGCCGTCACGATACTGGTGTTTCTATCTTAGATGCAATACCTTGAAAAATATTGATATTCAATACCGCACCGCACATTGAGGGCACAACATTTTAGATTTTTGTTAAAAGAGAGAGCAGGAAGCGCAGCCTGCACCAGAGCATCGATACTGCAGAACTTGAGTATTGAAACTTTAAATATTCAGGATCGATACTGCGACACAAGCGTGTCTGTTAGCTAAAAAGCGGCTAGTAAGGTCAGCTCATCTGTATAGCGAAGCAAAAGCTTAAAAACCTCCAAATAGCATATACTCTTTGGTAGCATTGTGGCACCTCCGTAGAGTCCCATTTAATACATGTTAAATAGACAGGAACTTAAAAGGGATGCAACAAATAACTGCAGCATCATAATAACGTCGTAACGAACGCTGCGAGAAGAACAAACGCCGCTGTCCTCCCGTTGTGTCCTGGTAATAAGAAAGCTCTTCCTGTAGGTCACTAAACATCCACATCATCTTGTGAAGTATGTGAACTCAGGTTTATTGCCGACTCTGTGAATTATTTAAATCTCCTCCGAGTCATGATATGTGATGTAAGGAACGCATGTAGGCAGAGAGAACAAAGCACACGGGCGGAGAAAGTACACCTGCACGCCTCATCGCTCCATCTGTCTTCATCTTCGCTCTTCTGCGGAGACCATTCATTATTTATTTAAGGATCTATTTCAGTCGTATGTTCATGCACCAGGGGTGAGCGTGGTCGCCCATTTTTGTTCCATAAAAATGAAGAAATACGTTTCTAATACTCTGCTGCTGCCAACATGAGTCAGAGCCGTCCGTACCTGGAACACAGCGAGGCCTTTAGAAACAAGCTGTCGGGGAGTTCACCGCCCTGTTTTATTACTTTAACGGTAAACCGGCTGAATTCATGAATAGAAACACTTTTGGTGGAGTTCTGGGAGGGAAAAAATGAATGTCAAGGATGTGCCGACACAAGAAGAGCTGAAACATGCGGCTAGCGTTGCTTCTTTCTGCTGTAAACGTTGTGAGATCAAACCAACAGTCAGTCATTCAACCTTAAACGTGCTTCTAAACCTCTGAAGACAGAGGAACTGAATCTGCAACTTATAGTCAATTGTTTTTTCTTGCTTTACCTTCGTGATGACTCGCTGCTCCTCTCTGCTCATTATAAACTGAATATCTTTAGGTTTTGGACAACACGAGACATTAGACTTAACCGTTGAAATGTTTTCACAGTTTACTGATATATTATGGACTCGATGAATTGCTCAATTGAGAAATTAATGGATGATGAAAATAATCGTTAGTTGCACCTTTTTTCTAACTAATATTAGATGCAAATATTCGTCTTTTTTAGTGTTTTGTCTTTTGGTTTCCTTCTTGTGACGTTTCTTAAAGTGTCTGGAAGATTTTCATTATTAAATAAATGTCTGTTTACATAACTAACAATCTATCTGAAGGAGGAAACAATGGTTGAGCCTGTGGCCTGCTGATGAAAGTATTGCAATATCTATATGTTTGTAGTGTTACGGTACTGGTCTGTGTCTGTGGTGACATTCCTGTAATTCTTCATATCTTCACTGAAACAACTCTGAAACAAACTCTGCACTCAATTCTGAAGACTTGAATCTCATGTGTAAACATAAAAGCACAATACCATCGTTTCTAAATCCAACAGGAATCAGAATGTATTTTCTATGCACGCTATATTAATCAGTCTGCCCTGAATATGATTGTGATTGGTGATTTCTTTGCTTGTTTTTAAATGTCCTATCATGTTGTTAAATAAAGTATATTGTCGACCATGGAGGGCCTGCTTTGCCTTTGTATTGCATCGTTTGCAGTGTGACTATTACACATTCATGTACATTTTGATGCAGACGTTGGATGGGTATATTGTTCAGCCTTATCTCCAAAACAAACAATAAATAACGAGACAAATAGACCCAAAATGTCCCGTACTTACCACCCAGCTAGACTCATAGTAGAGCAGTACAGTGATGTGTTGTGTACCAGAGTGGCTGGTGGAGCAACGAAACGTCCCAGATGTGGTGGTAGATGCTGTTGAGATGCTGATGGCTGTAGTTTTTACCTCTCTGTTCAACACCTCTGCCCACACTCACCGTAGTTTCCCTCCATATCAGCAGAATACGTCACTCTTCAAGCAGGAACTGAAAGCCCCGTTGAGGTTATACATGAAATGGAAAAGTAAGAAAGTGTTGTGAGTGTGATTCCGTCTCTGTGGTTTCCTTGTGCTGTGTAGTTTATAGAGGCGACTGCACTGATGTAACTCGCCTCCTCTTTTCATACGACACACAGACCTGTAATTATTAACTCCCCTCCCATCATGCACGGCTGCCATTTCCTGTCTCACTCTCTAACCTTCCTGTCAAACTAGCCTGTGAGTACATCCTCACACACACACACACACACACGGTTGAGTGTGTGACCTGTTGAGGCTTCCCAGAGGAGCGCTGCTGTTTTCTGCGAATGCAGTAAAAAAAAGACAGGCCAGTAGTTGCTGAGAATCCATTACGTAATTAAAGTCTGAGGGTCGTTGTGGTCGACACGGCAGCAACAACAAGACAGGCGCTGAGGTGTGAAACACGAGCACATTTGGTAATTGATTACGTAACATGTGAAACGGAGACATTTATTTCCAGAAATCTGTTTTAAACGTCAGAGAGTCTGAGGTGAAAGCATCGCCAAAACCCAAACTTACCCCACTGAAGCTTCTTCCCAGTACGGACGTTTTGAAGTCTCGAGTTCGGTGTTTTGGCCGTCGCCTTCTTGGGTTTTTTGCAATCAATGAACAGGAAGTGACCATATCTGGACTGAGGAGGAGTGATGTAGAGACGCCCTATACGTCTCTGGTAGAGACCTGTCAATCACCGTGTAGCCCCGCCCTAAAGCATCCCCTGCTTTATGGTCTGTTTGACTCTAAATGGACCATAATGTACTAAATGAACATCATGCTGTATTGAAGAAGACTTGAAACTAGAGATTGAGACCATAAACTCATGTTTACAATGTTTACTGAGGTAATAAATCAAGTGAGAAGTAGATTAATTTTCTCATAGACTTCTATACAACCAGAGGAGTCGCCCCCTGGTGGACACTAGAGAGAATGCAGGTTTAAGACACTTCAGCTTTGGTTTAATTTTTTCCGTCCCTCCATAGAAGTCTATTGAGCAGCGCTGATGTGGCTGTATATATATATATATATATACAGTATATACTGTATATATATATACAGTATATACTGTATGGTGGCTATGCAGTGACGTATGTTGACCTCAATAACAGCTCTCAGTACTGAGGTTTCGTTGAGCTCTTTTGTCAAGTTTTTTAAATCATACAGCGCTACGAACGTGTTTGCAAATTC
Organism: Anarhichas minor; assembly: GCF_050575085.1. Taxonomy (NCBI): domain Eukaryota; kingdom Metazoa; phylum Chordata; class Actinopteri; order Perciformes; family Anarhichadidae; genus Anarhichas; species Anarhichas minor. The sequence goes on along the minus strand of NW_027466475.1, from coordinate 2,624,268 downwards.
CCTAAATATGTATCCAAGTGAATAACAGTAATTTAAAATGAGGAGTGTAATTTTCCTCACTGCACTGAATGCATATGAATCATAGCTCACACACTCAAGACTCTGCATGGGTTTGTGTCTTGTTGCACGTCCACCAACAGCGCTGTCTGTTGTGTGTCTGTTGTCTGTGTGTGTGTGTGTGTGTCTGTTGTCTGTTGTCTGTGTGTGTGTGTGTGTTCTTCCCACTGAATCATTGATGAGGCTGTAATTTGAACGGCGTCCCTCCTATTTCTTCTCCTGCCTTCTGTCATCGCTGAGCCTCCTCTAGAGCCGCTTACCGGTAAAACCAGTCGGCTGCTCTGCCCTGGAAACGAAGAGAAACAACAACAACCGTTTGTTATGAAGTTAACAACACGGAAACAAACAGGCGGAGTAACTTCTCCAGTAATATTTGAGTGCTCGTGAATGATCAAACTGTAGTGAAAGAACTGGCACTACACCATGTCATGATGTCCTCACATCTGTTGTGACGCGGTCCTCTGGAGATCAGTACGCTGCTCTAATCCAGTCATTTGAACTAAATTGAACCGATAAAACTATGACGTACTCATGTTACATCTTACTCATGCTGTCAAATAAAACGTTGGTTAATAATTTAAGTAATTTATTAAGTGATGATACCAATAAGTCACTGGTTGTGGTTTTTTAAACGTGAGTTTTTGCTGGTTTCTGCAGTCTTACGTGACAATAATTTGGATTTTGGACTTGTTGTCAATAACCAAACAGTTTGAATAACTTTTCACTATTTTCTGATGCTCACGGACCAAATAATCAATCAACTAACTGCAAAAATATATAAAACTGGATTTCCCTCTTGTATTAATGTCCCACTGGTTCATACTGGTTCAACACGGATTTCACTGTGGTGGAAACCGAAAATGAATTTGCTGAGGGGCAGGGAACGTTTCACCTCCACTACCTTCTTCTGTTTATCTTGAAAGACTTTATAAATGTCACTATTTGTGCGGACTTTATTCAGCGTGTTCTGCACGATTACTTTGTTTACAACTGCCTGAAAAATGTGCACCAGAGTTCTATCAAAACAGACTCTTGCTCTTCAGATTAGATTGTTTTGTCAAATTCCTTCCTTCCACTCATCACACAAAATGGTGTTTTTGGTTTGTGCCTCTTTATTGAGAAGGTTGAGGCTCATTCTAATTAATTTAAGGTATAAGGCAGCCAAAGTTAGATTTTGGGAAGAATTAAACAGGAACCCCCACCACTGTTTTTAATCCTCTTCTTGAGCTGCTGTTGTTAGACGGTAAAGCAAACAGTGGAAAGAAGGAGTCGTTGGGATGACACGTTTGTTGTGAGTCAGATTCGTGTATTCTAGTCCACCGAGCTCCAAACGGGCCGACCCCGGACACGAGTCCATCACTGAGGACTCTGTTGTGGTGGGACCGGATTCTTCGGAGATGCCAGTCTCTGAGACTCCAGAGCAACCAGCAGCTTGTTTTGATGAGTTCATTTAATTCTCAGCAGGAATTTGGCGCCGAAGAGTCCGACTCCAGTCTGGATTGTTAGGAGTGGATGACGGTGGTGTGAATGGCTGTAAGAAATGAGGGGGTCGGTGTGTTGACGTGTGATGTTAACCCTCTGAACCCCAAAACCCTCCGGTGGGATTGAAAAGCATGTTTTTCACCAAATTTCACAATCACCAAAACTACAACGTTTATCCGAGCCAGAAGCTGTAAAAACCATCATTATCGTAAGATTTTCCTCTTTCCGACGGTCATTGAACACACCTTGTGTTACCAACGGGTCTGTCAGAAAACAATATTTCATCAAAAACATTTTATTCCACGTCTCTTTTAAAATTCAAAATTGAATCTGAATTAAACAGTTTGCTTGAACCAGATTCTATAAAAAAACAATAAATTCTGAGCTCTTCAGCGCAACCAGGAAGCCATGATTGATTCATCTGAGACCAACAGTCATGTGACAACAATTGTGGGAAACCTGGACTGAACTGCAGGCTGTTAACACAGAGCAGAGAGGAGAGGAGAGGCTGTAAGTAGTAAATAGTTTAATATATAAAACATGTAGAGCCTCCTTTGTTTTGTAACACTTTGAGAAATGTTGGATTTATAGATTCCAGTGTTTGACATTTTTTGTAAAATACTTTATCAAAGAAATTCAACTTTTTCCTTGTTTATGACTGATGTCATTCTAACTGTTATTCTGCACTAAAGACATGTTCTAGTTCTCTCTACTTCTAGCCGTGATGGTTCTGTTTCCACAGAGGATCAGGACTTTTATACTACAGTGAAAAACAAGACCTCAGAGATGACAGGAGCAGAAAAACGTCCGCTAAACTGCTCCGGGTTCAGAGGGTTAATTGGTCGGAGGGTTCGGGCCGTACAGGACGTGTCCTCACGTGTCGGCGGCCTTTTTGATGCCTCCTTCATTACGCTCACATCTGCTTTCAACAGCGCGGCTCTGAGCTTTACATTCCTCACCTCGTGTCTAATGTTCAAGTCCTCTTCCTGACCCGGCTCCACATATTTCATGCCTTGCTGTTTATAGCCGATGGGTGTGAGGACTGTTGTGGCAACGCTTCCTCGGGTCAAGTGTTGGGCCTCCAGCCCAAGTGGATTATTCTAATCCAACCTTGTTACCGACTACTCCACCGTCGTAGTCACACAGCTATGGAAGACCCTCTTTAGAAGTAGCTTAGCGTGGCTTAATATTGGCCCTCTCCTCTGTCTGCGTAGCCTCGGCGTGTTGGGGAAGTGGTCGGCTTATCTGGTGGAAGCTAATGGTTCCTCCAGAGAGCCCAGACACCACGGAGTGAGCATGTCTGGTGATAGGTTTCTGAGAAAAAGTGGTGATAAAAGAGGAGACAGATGGGCTGGAGCTAATTCATATTTAATGCTCCATGTTAGAGTGAGCAGGTTGTTCATCACACAGTTCAAACGTCTGCTGTTTATTCACACCTGGCCGACTCTTTCTATTACGTTACACTGCTGCTCAACTTTCTCTATTCAGACAAACAAAACGGATATAATTCACTCATTTTACTGTAAAATATTGAAAAATGATCCATCTCCTTCTGATATTTATTTGGTTAAAAAAAGGCGATTAACCGATTACAGTATTTGCTGATTAATATTCTGGCTAATTGATTCGGCCTAAATGTTGCTGCTCTAGATCGATCCATTTGACGTTTGTTAAGGCGTCACCATGAGCTGGTTAGTTGGAGCCCTATCGTGGGTTGTATCTTAGATTCTGTTAATTATACTGGTTCAGCATAGTTTGTTAGGATAAGTTCTGTGTTATGTAGAACTGCTGCAACTCGTATTTTGTATGTTTTTGTACGTACATCTAGCTCGATATATACTTTATACCTGACCCTAACAAAAACAAACTAAAACTACTGTTAAACTAAATATGCAAACACTCTAAAAACTAAACTAAAATGAAAACTTATTCAAAGCTGTTAGAACCTTGACTGCAGCTCCTGCTCTTCTCTCTTTGTTCACTGTGGCTTAAAGTTTTTCTACTTGTCCTTTAAAGAGTTTGTCAGATCTTTAAATCTTCAGGTGACACTGGACCACCACCTTAACGGCGTCTGTCCTTCTGTCCTTCCTCTCCAGCAGCGTGTCATGTGTGTCCATCCCTCTCGGTGTAAACATTGGACCACCCACTGGAGAGGAAACCCTCCAGGGACCGTTGAACATGAGAAGTGTTGCTGTCTGCGAGCGATCGGGGAATTGGGACTCGGTGTCTGTGCATCGATACGCCGACTCTAAATCAGTTTAGACGGACACGTTGCTGCATGTTGTTAAGCTTCAGAGTGGTCTCATTAAAGCCATGCATACTCACACATGTGAAAGACTACTTTTATAATCGGTACCAGACATTCTCTCATGTATCTAATCCAACCATGGGCTTTGTCGATCGCTTGCCCGTCAGCCAAACGTACTTGTCCGAAATATAAAATATTTAAAATATAGGCCTACTGATGAATAAATAAATAACATCAACAGAGATTTGGACAAAAAAAAGCCGTCAAATTCTAAATGTTATTGTCATCTCTCGTGGATATTTGCATTTCAACACAAAATTCAAAGGATTAGGAAATAAATGATTCCTTAATCTATTTACTTTGATTAAAACAATCTGGGGGGGGGCGATATTAATAGTTTTAATCATATATGATAAGCTGCTTAGACGAGTCATTATTCCCTCACTAATATCTATTCTATATCGGTGTGAAAACATCTACTATTAACAACTGGATTTATTCCAATTTTTTGGAATTCATTTGAACACATCACGATAATGTTTACCTTCGCCAAAATACCCATTTGTGCTGTTTGGAGCTTGAACGCACCATAATGTAACTAAATGGAACCTCCGTACGTTGGGTCACATATTTCATCTGAATATCGGCTCCTAATAAAAATAATTTTTCCGTTTTCCAGTCCGACAAATGACTGATGCCTTCCACTTGCCTCAAGCAAGCGTGATAACATTTCTATTGTCTGAACTGCCGCTCAGTGAGTCGTGCCAGGAGTTCACTCTCTGGGTCGTATTGATAACGCAGCAGTCCTCTCCGTCCGTGTTCACCCAGCTGAGCTTGAGGAGATTCAATTCACGCTACATTAACTTCCTATTACGTTGCATCAGCTGTTGTTTTTTAAAGTTCCTCTGGACGGAGAAGCTCCATGTGTGTCAGTACACACACCGTGGGTTTATTCAGAGAGACGGCACACTGATGGTTTCCTACTCAGGAAGAGCAGTCGACTAAGCTGCACACATCCAGTCAAACACATGAAGATCTTTACATCCAGAGAAACATGAAAAAAGGTGTTGATGCCCTTTTTCTGAGATCCAATTCACACCAAAGAAAAGAGTGTGAGCAGGCTGGAAGATGAAAGTGTGTGTGTAGAAATGCAGTCAGACAGGAAGGTCTGAGTATTTACGTCGTAAAACAGATGACTGGAGGCAGTCTGCATGTTCCAGATATTAGTTATTTAATTGATTGCAGCGTAACAACGCCTTTCTTTACTCTATCAGATTGCACCCTGGGTATTCCAGATGTCAGAAGCATGAACTGTGAACACACAGTGTTGAAGTACACCACGGGTTTAACAATCAAAACAGTTAAATACATTTTGCAAAATGACTTCCTGTCCCTCCTCATTCTTCTCATGTTCTGTTCGTGTTCATCGATCGGACGAGTTGACCAACAGATAAGAGGCAGAATGAAAGATAGTCTGGCGTCAGGTTTGCCAGCCGCCCCCCCCCCCCGGGATCAGTTTCCGAGTCACCGGGCGTCTAATCTCCACAGTGTGCATGAACCTGATCCCTCTCCACTGACCCCACACTGGACACCAGACCCAGGGCGTCTGGGAACGAGCTCGCGCCCACACGAACCATCACATATGCAGCACAAGTTGCACTTCACTTGAACTACAAATGAAATCCCCACTGATGTACACACACACACACACACACAGATGTACACACACACACACACACACACACACACACACACACAGCCTCCCACGTGTCCAAAAAGACTTGACATGAAAGGGTAACGCAGGCTTTTGACTCGTCTTTGAGTGGCGTTGAGATTAAACTCGCGGTACACGGTGGTTTATGGTCAGACCCAGCAGCCCTCTCTCTCCTCCTGCAGCCGTAGAGAAAGAGCCTCCTCCTGCACGACGCGCTGCACGATGCTCCAGTTCAGTCACCATTTGGAAAAGTAATGAAAGACGTTACAGGAAACCGTAGGAGGCCTTTCATCTCGTGCTTCTTTCAAACCCATAAACCAATGACTGCCTGATGTCCAGACTTTTTCATTCACTTTTCTTTTTCCTGCCGTAACCTTTAGTTTGAATAACATTCAATATATAGTATAAAATAATAATATTTCATCATTTTGAGTTGAGGAAGGTGTCGTTGTCTGTGTGTGTGAGCGGCTGTTGTCACATGAGGTTTCTGACATTTGAGGCGTCGATGTGGAACTGCCTCTCCTCACATGGACGTCCTCTCGTTTCTTCTGCTCTGCGTGATGACTGGAGACGTTTTAGGCTAATTGTAGATGTTTAAGTTAATGCTGGAGCCTCTAACTGAGGTGGTTCTGTGGTCGTTTAGGAGACTTTAATATCACGTTTTAAATAATCCTCCCTCACTAATTAAAAGGAGTTCACAGCTGTTCAAGTCTAGAAAAAGTAATTTTTTCACTGCTAGTTACTTGCTTTTTGCCACCGTGTCAAAAAAAAGGTTAAAACTATTTAATATTTTCCTAAATAATTAGGACACACAACTCATTGTTTTAAAGGAAGACACTTTTCTCACTCTAACACGTCTGTGTGTTGTTTTAAAAAGCAATTTTCACTGAACGAGGAGACCTTTTTCTGTTCATGCTGTGCACATGTGAGTATATTGTTATTGCCGTAACAGAAATGTGCTGTTGCTCTTGTGGCAAAATTAGCCGTTATGTCTCCCGAGAAGCCGTTTCACTGCAACTCCATCGGGTTTTAAATGTAGCGGCAATCTCCTCTGTTCCTCGAGGCCTCGAGTTTAAGCACACAGAGACGCTTTTTCTCTTGAGCTGAAGTACTTGGACGGCTGTCTAAGCAGGACTAAGGGTTAAGGGGTTAGTTCACAGCTAACCTCTTTAACATCTCCCCAAAACCTGAAGCATTACCATAAAACCACCGCTTTTACCATCAAAGCATCGTAATAACTTATAGCTGAAAGTAGGCCAACACCCCCTGATCCAGTTTTCTTTATTATAACTACGACGGTTAAACGGTGTCATCAATCCGTGGTTCACATGCGGGAGTCCGTCTCTTTGGTTGCAGACTTGGCCTTTGACACTTTACCGTGAACCGTCACCTAGAATGCTGCAGAGCTACAACACACCAACAAGTTAAAAAAGCTCCGCCGATCTATCTGTGACAACGGGCCGTTTGTCACGAGGGATGCGAAGATGAAACGACTGAAGAGGAGGGAAAAGACGCACAGAGACTTTCTGAGTCTGTAAGCTTCTGAAGAAGATGTGGAACAGCTGGGGAGCTCAACAGAAACATGAAGGCTGAGGAAGGCCTGACAGGAAGTGGTGAGAGGCAGCAACACGGCCATCGGATGACCTTCTTGATGAAGGGCTTCCACAGACATCACAGCAGACACAAGAGAGAAGACGAGCGCTACTCTTTCTCCTCTTCTTCACACCCGTACCGGCACCGACACGATGCCTCGTTTTAAGCCCCGCAGGCAGAATATCAGCAGATCTATGAACTGAACTGAACCCATATTCTACAGACACCGAAATAAATACAAGAACTCGTGTTTTCAGTTTGAATTTGTCAAAAATGTTGGAATGCAGAGAAAGGAACAGATATTATTAAATTAAGTGATAACTCTAACTACATTAGCGTTGTTATGTACCATTTTTCCAGTCTGTTGTCTTTTCCTGTAGCAGCAGGCGTGCTCCCAGAGTCTTTGCCAGACTTCTGCTGTTATTTATGACCAGCAGGGCATCGTTACCACCGTCCAGTAAAGAAGAAGTCCACTCTGTGTTGGAGGTCCTGGTTTTCTTTTTCTACCCGGAGCTGGAGCCTCATGTGAGCTTCTTTCTTCCTCGTTAGAACCTGTTTGATACAGTTTTTAATTCATCTTTTTTTAATCATTTTATATCAAAAGCTCACTACCTCAGTGACGTTTTTCTTTGTCGTGTGTTATAGTAAACTGGTTACCTTTAGATTAACAAGGACTTGGAGTACGACATCTACGGGTCTGGAAAATCTGTGTTTGTTGGCTGCTTAATCAGGACCTACTGTACCATTCAGACGGAGCAGACCACGCTGTAGTTCCTCTTTGAGTTGCTCTTGGTCCGTGACGTTGTTAACAGCATCTTCTGACTTATTGTTTAGTTTTCCGACCGACCAGCCGAGAAACTCAGCCTCTGGTTGTTTGTTTCCACAGAGCCCCGTGTTCCTGAAAGTGTGTCACCCTTAAACACACCACAGTCATCACGCTTCACACACCTTCTAACGCGACATGAACGCGTCGTGCAGGACTGGAACCCTGCAGAGAGCTTTGTTGACTCTGGGTGTGACCTGGTTGCTTGATACGAGCTCTGTTTCCCTTCGCACGGCTGTACACATCCAGTAAACAGCACCGTTTGACATGTTGCACTCAAGAGGAAAAGTGCTGTTTCCGTGTGCGTACATGTGTTCGTCAGTGTGAATGGCAGGTGTCCCCCGGAGCCTGCTTCCAGTGGAGTTTTACGAGGGCTTTTTGTAAGTGTGAGGTTTGCCGTTCCTGCTGTCGGTAGCACGCCGTTCCGACCCCTGACCTCGGGTCTGCACGGTCGGCCTCGCTGAGCTTCCAGCTCTATTGTTGTAGCGCCGTGTGTCTCGGTAGCTAAGCAGCGGTTGGCCAGCAGCCACGGCGAGAGCTCTGTGTCCCGCAGAGCTGCAGAGGCCACGAGCTTAGTCAGACAAACACACTGAAAATATTAGATTCATACGCCCGTACAGGGCTCAGTGGGACTTTATTATGTTCACTTCACAAGTGGGTCAGAAATCTACTTGCCCAAAGTCAATCTCTACAAACTGTGTTGTTTACAACAAGCAAGACAAAAGTTAACTGTCACGTTTTATCCACCTTCCTCTCAAACTTGAGTTACTGTGAGGAACTTCTAACTGGTCCTGAACCAGTCTCAGTGTAGTCCTGATCCTCTATATGAACCAGTCTCAGTGTAGTCCTGATCCTCTATATGAACCAGTCTCAGTGTAGTCCTGATCCTCTATATGAACCAGTCTCAGTGTAGTCCTGATCCTCTATATGAACCAGTCTCAGTGTAGTCCTGATCCTCTATCAGACCTCCATCAGTAAAGAGACCATCAGAGAGAAGGTCGTCTATTTCTATAGAGTTATTCTTAATGCTCGTCATCGGAGCCACCGGGTCGGATTCTGGTGAAACCAGATGAAATCATGCAGGTTCACCCAGGACGTATTGCTGGACCCACTGGAGGAAAGGGAGGCACAGGAGAACCAGGACTGAGAGGGGCAGACTGTCAGACCCTGCTGCAGTAGAATGAGAGGTTTTCTAAAGAGACTCTGGTGCTACCACTTATTTCTTTTACTTGTATTTACTTGTAGTACTTTAAGATATATTTCCCTCGTTAAAACAGCTGACATGGGTTGTGAAGTAAGTAGAGGAAGCAAAAGGTTTAAAGAAAGTAAAGCTGTCACTCAAAGTCGATCCACTCCACTTGTTAATATTAAATTAGTGGAGCTTTGAATACAAAACAGACGTCATTCATCGTTAGTTCAAAGTGTAATGTCCACCATACTGCTGACTGCTGTGCATGTTGTAATGGAGTGTGAGCATCGCTTCCAGAAGGACTGGGCGGCTGAGGAGGAACACAAGAAGGAAGATTGTTTGTGATGTTTGCTCTGGAAAAGGCCGCTGCTGTTTTTGTTGTTGAGTTGGTGACAACAGAAGAGTTGAGACAGAACGATAATTCAGCACTCTGGACTCTGGACTCTGGACTCTGTGTGTGTGTGTGTGTGTGTGTGTGTGTGTGTGTGTGTGTGTGTGTGTGTGTGTGTGTGTGTGTGTGTGTGTGCACACACAGGAGAACACAGTGTTTTAGTATGCATAGCATGTGAGCATGTGGGATTAACCCCTCGTGTCGGCGGAGCAGGTGGGGCTGAGGATTTACCGTCTTCACCTCCCCCTTCTTCTCACTGACACGTCCTCCATTTTGCTTTTATCACCTCCATCCAGAATACAACATCCCCAACCTCAGAATTAAAGCTGTAAAGATTCACAGCCACTCCCACCACCTGCTGAACTCTGTTAGGAACGTGTGTGAAGAAGCCGTTTATAACTCCGATGCTGATGTGTGATGCGCTGGATATAGATCCTATGTTCACACTTTGGGAGCGAGATATCGGGACAGCAGCTCTAATTTAATTCAACGTGTTACTTCTTCAAGTGTGAAACAGTTTGTGTGATTGTGAGGATTTCATGAGCAGGTAGGATCTCAGTTAGCAGGTGCAACAGTAACACTTAAATACACGTTGGCTCGTACTGAATACTGCTTCTGCCTAATATTTACTGTGTGAACTTGGTCTCATGGGATTGTATCTTCAGTGTGTTGAGGGTTAAAGCCCCGCCTCATCATCAGAACACTTAGTTTCCTCTTCTTTATTCATGTGTGGCTTTGCATTCACTCTGGGAATTGTTCAGCCTCACGCGAGGAGGCCTGGAAGGGAAGCGATGACGTGATTAACTATCTGAGTTTCTGTTGCGCTCTTGTTTTGAAAGATTGCTCAGAATATATTATTATATTTATTTATGTTGTCAATGAGTGGAAGAGATGTGAGGACGCACAACAAAGATCACGAGTTTAACTTGAACCTGTGAAGTCCTGAGGTGTTTCTAACAGGAAGTGAAGCAGCCAAATTCACAATATGAATGCATTTAAAGCATTAATGGATCCCAAGACGAGCGAGATCCGTCCTCTGAGCGTACAGCCTGGAGTGTCCTGTCATAACCGGAGTGATGTTGCACAATAAATAGACACTCGACAGATCCGCTGCAGTACGTTTTGTGTAACCAGCATCAGACTGTGAAATAACCACAGAATCCTTAAGTACTATATATCGCTTTTAATTCATCAATCGTAATTATTCTACATGGTTTCTTCTCACACATGATGATGTGATTTCGTGTGTGTGTGTGTGTGTGTGTGTGTGTGTGTGTGTGTGTGTGTGTGTGTGTGTGTGTGTGTGTGTGTGTGTGTGTGTGTGTGTGTGTGTGTGTGTGTGTGTGTGTGTGTGAGAGAGTCATTCTCTGAAGTCAGCGTTTACAGACGCCTCACTCAGCAGGTAGAATCAGTCACGTGTACTCCAGACCTTAGTCATGTCCCTGATGCTCTGATTAAGGACTTTTTTACTTCAAACTTTGCACAAAGAAAGTGTGTCGGTGGTGTATTTTGCATTTGTACTTACTGAGCGATTTTAGTCATTTTACATTTTCTGTAAAACTACGCTGTGTAGTAATTAAAGGGCCAGTGTGTAGCATTTAGGGGAATTATTGTCAAAAATAGAATATAATAATCATAACTATTTCTATTAGGGTATAGTCCTGAAATGAAGTGGGTTTTTCTCCACACTGCTCCTTTAAGGGATGGTTTTGTTGTCCTCACTATTTATAATCCCTGTGGTCCTTTTCACTGAGAACTCCACTTGACCCGGGCAAAAAGCAGAAAGACGTTTGTCTTCTGCTTGTTCTGCAGCTAGGAGTTTAAACAATACAAGCATTGGAATCTCGTGTAACCAATCCTCAAGTTTGAAGGCTTTAAATACTATGAGAGGGGATTTTAAAACAATCATTTTATCTTTCGCCACGATAATCGTGAAGAAATGTAACATTCGTGTTGCAAAGCATCGGTCAGCACCGTGTGTTCGTATGGTTTTGAACCACTGGACAGCCCTGTGTTTGTAGTTTTTAATAGATTTTTGTTTTTGATGCTCAGACTGAACTGAACCAACGGTCCCTCTTCATTGGCTATAAGAAAACACAGACATCGAGTGTTCAGTGGAAGGTTTTCAGGAGAGCTAGCGGGATGTTTGAAACCACATCAACTGCAGTCTGTAGAAATCTAAACACATGGAAATTAAAGAAATTAATCTTTGTATTAATCCTCTTTCTTTCTTTCTGTCTTTCTTCAGGTCAGAACGTGAGAGACGGACACATGAAGCATGAGAGGGTGAAGCTGAGGCTCAGCTGACCCTTCCCCTTCCTCCTCCTCCTCCTCTTCCTCCTCCTCCTCTCCCCCCCGTGCTCCCTTCAATCTTCACCTCCCACCCTCCCCTCCCTTCCCTTCCCTTCCTCTCCCCTTCCTGTGTCCCCTCACCCTGTTGGATCTCACCCGTCTGACCTCCCCTCCTCTTCCGACCCTCAATCAGCCGTGCCCGATGTACTCCCCGGAGCAGGAAAACATCTCCACCACCGCCTCCACCAAAGTGCCAGTGAAGTATGGAGAGCTCATTGTGCTGGGGTGAGCAACGGGTACTCGTCTTTACACCCACAACACGCCTGGAAATGCATCCTAATGTCCGATCCTACATGTGCGTATTTGAAAGAAAGTCGTAGTACAAAGTCGTGCATTTCGTGTGACAAGGAAACATGTCGGCGAGTCGTTTTCTTCAGATTCAGTTTAACTTTATTTTCACACACAAGGAAATTAGTCTGTTCCAGTGCTCCATGAAAGTAAATAAGACCACAACATAGTCGTACATAAAACACATTTTATGAGGTTTTTGTGGTAGGATATTTGTCCCGCCCCCCTCCTCCTCCACTGTGATTGGACGGCTGGGTTAAAAAGTGACGTTTAAACCAAAGTTGAACTTTTTTCAACACTCGGCAACCAGAAAAAACGTACATATTCAAAACGTACAACGACACGGAGACTCTGGAGTCCGAACCAAGGCCTCAAACTTTATTACTTCTTTCAATCGTGACGATCCACTCCTTCTGTTCTTACCTTTCAAAATAAAAGCCCTAGACATATACACTATTACTGTTTACCAGAGTGAACTCAAATTCCCTCGGAGCATTTCACTAAAAGAAAACTCAATAAAATATCTCACAGTAGCTTAGACTATACCACAGTTTACCATTCAACGCTTTTATTGGAAGTGAACGAGTTGCAACTGTCGCAAATTTGTCGCAAATTCACCGGCGAGTATTGATTTTTGTGTCATTTATTCGTCCCGTCCCTGTTGTGTAAAGGCCTCGAGGCTGATTGACGGTGGACGTAACGCAATAAGATGTGCAGCGAAGTGCTGACAAAGACGGGGAGGACGACTGCTTAGATGTGAACATTTAAAAACATTATTAAAGAATAGGCTATGAAAATGTTTTATGAAGGAGGAAACTGATGTGGCTCGTTTGTTAGACCTCAAGTAAACACATTCAATGTAAACATAATTTATGTTTGTTTACAAGGAAACAGGGCTCCAAATGACAACACTAATTGAAGAGATAACCCTAATTGAAGAACAATAGAAATAGTTGTGGCTAACAGGAGGAAGAACTGTTGTTGTGGTAACAGACCAAGAGTCCAGAGGGAGCGTACAGTCAGGATTCAGACACACTTTGATGAGTTAAACTCGCTGATATCTTCTAACAACCTCAGCAGACGAAGAAGAGGTGATCACACGCGGAACGTGCTCGTTGAAGAGTTGGAGTTTAGTATTTTTGGACTCATCGTTAACGCCGTGTTAAAATGTCTTCCTCCAGAGGTTTGTTTTGACTCAAGTCAACATACTCAGCTGTAGGAACAGAAAGCCTCCACCCCATAGAAGACCTTTAAGTCCACTCACACACACACACACACACACACACACTTTCTCCAATAACAACTGTCAGTGAAGGACTTCCTTTATCTGTCTTTTTCCTGTTTATTCCCACAAGGGCTATTCCACTCCACTCCCCGTCCCAGCCCACTCCACAGAGGAATGCACATGTCGGAAAGACTCCTCTCTCTCTCTCACGCACACACACACACACACACACACACAGTTGGTTTCACAGCTGACTCACAGTTTTTTGCCGGAGATGACCGTGGACATTTTCCCGAGTGAACCGCGGTTTTCCGTTTTGCTCCTGCTTTTTTCCGCTCCTATTTATTTATTTATAAATCTTTTCAGTCTCGGTCGGGCCACGCTTTTTAACATGTCAACAGGGTGAACACTGAAATACGTTTCACAGCACGGACATTAGTAGCGTGCTCTGCCCAGGCGAGAGAATCCATCAATGACTGTGTTTACGTGCACACTGTTATCCCGTATATTTCATAATATTCTGAATTTGATATGGCTCATGTAAGCGGCTTGTTCCCTTTAGTTTTCCTGAATCAGGCCTTATTCTCAACGGAGCATTTTCAGACGAAGACATGTGGAACATGCTGATGTTATTCGGGTTTTAGGAGCATTTTCTGGACAAGTATACATCGCATTCCGAATATACGTCTCAATAGGTGTTTTTACGGTAGTTTGCAATAATCTGGCCTCTTGCCCCGGTCGGCTCTGTTCGTTGTGGTTGCACACTGGTCTATACTGTAATATGTTGTGCATGTAAACATAGTCCCTGTGACAGTTTGGGGCAGGACAACCTGTTTGAGTTTAATTACTGGAAACACAGAAGCAGAAACAGAAGTTCTTTCTACCTGATCACATCCTGAACTGAACAGAACACATGATTCAGTTTGACGTCCTGCCTTCATCCCTCCTGCGGAGTCGTGACTGCTCTCGGTACAGGAACTAGCACGCTAAAGAGATTTAGATTGAGAGTTTTGTCTGATTGATGGCCAAACTGTGATCATCGAGTCTCACTGATAAGAGGGTGATTTCTGTCTCACTTCGGTCGCTGATATCTGGAGATGGATAACCATTCAGAAGTCTGAGACCAGGCTGCCCACAACAAGAACGATATCAATCATTTAAAAAATCATTCTAACTCAAGTGGATGGTGGATTCCACACCACGGTTATAACGACGATGTCGTTGTGATCACCCTCAGAGCGATAGAAACACTGACAGTCACTCAAACTTAGAGTCAAGTGTCGCCTCTTGTCCTGTCGCTCGTAACATGTTGATGATGTCGATAACAATTCTTTACTTTTGGCATTAAAATGTGTCTCCTGGGTGCAGTAGTTATACTCACTTGGTTGATTTTGGATAACTAGATGAAGGACAATCTGTTCAGGGCCCTGTGTTCATGGAGGGTTTGTGTCAGGAAAGACATCCGGCGTAAAAACGATGCAAATGAAATATACGGATTATAAAGGGGGGGGGGGGGGGGGGGGGTGATGCTGTGAAGCCTCGAGTTTGACTATTTTGCTGTCGCCATCTTGGATTACGGCCGTTGCCATGTTTTTTGCAACCGTAGAGACGCCGTAACGTCTCCGGTAGAGACCTGTCAATCACCGTGTAGCCCCGCCCTAAAGCATCCCCTGCTTTATGGTCTGTTTGACTCTAAATGGACCATAATGTACTAAATGAACATCATGCTGTATTGAAGAAGACTTGAAACTAGAGATTGAGACCATAAACTCATGTTTACAATGTTTACTGAGGTAATAAATCAAGAGAGAAGTAGAGTCATTTTCTCATAGACTTCTATACAACCAGAGGAGTCGCCCCCTGGTGGACATTAGAGAGAATGCAGCTTTAACACACTTCAACACTAGCATTGGCTTCACTCGGCAGAACCGGAGGTTGCCGTCTGGATGGAAATAGATAATCCGCTGTGGTGACCCCAAACGAGAAGAAGAACAAGAAGCTTTTTGTTTTGATAGCGGTGTTAACTAAACTGCTCAGCTGTAGTTCACCTCCACCCGTTTGGTTCTCCCAGCAGACTGAAACAAAGTGTCTGGATTTAATGGAGACTCCCGTGTGACCAAGAACAGGCTAATTGAGAATCCCATCAACACAGAGAACAGTGTTGTGTTTGGCCTCCTCGCTAACCCTCAGTCCAACATCACCATGTTTGAAGCCCAGCGATGCTAATGTCCTGACCCAGAGGAATGCTGGAGCGTCCCATGGGACGGGCTGGACTTCCATGTGGCTCTTTAAACAGCTGTGACGTCAACGGAGACATTACACTCCCTCCAAATCCATCACTGTCTGTCTGTTTACATGTGTTAACACAGTAACTCTGCGACCACATGCACGTTCATGCACATTCATAGTTCAGAGTCCGCTGCTTTGCAACAGTGCAGCTGTGTTGCGTCGGCAGAATGTTGTTCATTTCTAAGACGGTTTATATTCTTTATTAAGTGTTGGCACTAAGACGTCTATTATGTAATTTAATATCTTCTTCATGACTTCTATATGTTTAAGCGTTTACATACTTGGCAGCCTCTTTAGCCTCTACAGCCACATGTAAACACACAGACTCAGCCTGTCTCTATGTGTTCATAGGTTGACTGTATGAGTGGCAGCTTGTTGCTGCACACTGAGCGTCACTTCACTGGTGTTTGGAGGGAACACGCTTGTTGTGTGGATAAAAGACTGCAGTGTGTGTCCGCACACGGACTAACATTTTCCTAACTCGTTCTTCCTGAACGAGCTGCACACACACACACACACACACACACACACACACACACACACACACACACACACACACACACACACACACGCACACACACACACACACACACTCACACACTCTTTAACGCGCACTAACTTGTTGCTGAACTTTGAGAGTATTTGCAGACATGAATGCACTCTCTCACGTTACTGCGACCCATGGGAACCTGGGTTTGAACGCTTTGAGCTTTCTCCAGCAGACCCATCCCCCTTCACCATGGTTACGCTCTTGCCATGGTTACCCTTCCCAAACTGTTGCCGCGGCTCTGTTCCCTCGCCATGGTTACTCACAAACCCTCCCGGCGGCGTTTGATCCCAGAGATCAGCTCCTCTCAGAGAGTCCTCTCAACCCGTCTGAGCCGTCTTCACTGGACCGGTGGCTTCAGAGCAAGAGTCTGATTCAGCTGGTCCTGAACCAGTCTCAGTGTAGTCCTGATCCTCCATATGAACTAGTCTCAGTGTAGTCCTGATCCTCTATATGAACCAGTCTCAGTGTAGTCCTGATCCTCTATATGAACCAGTCTCAGTGTAGTCCTGATCCTCTATATGAACCAGTCTCAGTGTAGTCCTGATCCTCTATATGAACCAGGCTCAGTGTAGTCCTGATCCTCTATCAGACCTCCATCAGTAAAGAGACCATCAGAGAGAAGATGGTCTGTTTCTATAGAGTTATTCTTAATGCTCGTCATCGGAGCCACCGGGTCGGATTCTGGTGAAACCAGATGAAATCATGCAGGTTCACCAGAACCTCCTTCAGTTCAGACTCCAGCAGAGACCAGTCCACCGTGGACAGACCCAGATCCTCTAGCAGAGACCGGTCCACCGTGGACAGACCCAGATCCTCCAGCAGAGACCGGTCCACCGTGGACAGACCCAGATCTTCCAGCAGAGACCGGTCCACCGTGGACAGACCCAGATCCTCCAGCAGAGACCGGTCCACCGTGGACAGACCCAGATCTTCCAGCAGAGACCGGTCCACCGTGGACAGACCCAGATCCTCCAGCAGAGACCGGTCCACCGTGGACAGACCCAGATCTTCCAGCAGAGACCGGTCCACCGTGGACAGACCCAGATCCAGCTTTACTGCAGCCTTGGACCTGCAGTCAGAGCTCCGGAGGGAGGAGGAGAGCTCAGCTCCTGGCAGCAGCAGCAGCGTCTCCTCCTCCTCCTCCTCCAGGAGCAGAGCTTCTCCTCTCTGGGAGCCAACACCGACACCACGCTGCTGGAGACCCAGGATGTATTGCTGGACCTGCTGGAGGGAAGGGAGGCACGGGAGAACCAGAACCAGGACTGAGAGGGGCAGACTGTCAGACCCTGCTGCAGTAAAATGAGAGGTTTTCTAAAGGGAGTCTGGAGCTCAGAAACACTACCACTTTAGTCCACAGGGGGCGACAGACTTGTTCCTTGTAGTAACTTTAAAGAAAACGTTTTCAGATGTTACGTTCACGTATCCCGTTCTGATTTCTACATGGGCTTACCTGCAACTGTGACTATTTCTTTTGACTACTGGTTTGACATTGTTGGGTATTCCAGTATTAACGCCCCAAACTTATATAATATCAGCAGTTTAAATAACTGGCTTTAAAAAGAAAACAGCAACTGAATATAATCAAACATTCGCTGAAGAACAAAGCTGGTTCAAACAGTTTAATCTCTGTGTTCCTCTCGAGTTATCACGTTGAGTGTCGTTACAGTACGTCAGTGGAGCCGGAGGAGTCCATAACTTCTGTGGCTGCTGGATGTCATAACAACGTTAGAGCAGCGAGCGGTGTTTATGCATGTGCTAATGTTTATAAAGCTGCGGTTCTGTTAGCAGCAATATCACTTCACACTGGTGATGGCTTATCTGAAACACGTGTGTGCAATACAGAATGAAACCTTGTGTAACTAGGGTGTGCCTGCTGTTTGACAGAGTCAGATGTATTCACTTATACCTGGAAAGTGCAGCTGCAGGGTTTTAAATCTCTGGCGACTTTATTTCTCCTTTTCTACTATAATGCGTCGGCTGCAGACGGGTCGGTTAGAGTCAGGAACGCACAAACACGCCGTTGATGGTAGCTGGAGGAGACGGATCTTTTCTCAATGTTTTCTTACTTTAAGATGTTTACACTGAGACACAGCAGCTCAGTCTCAGTCACAGGGACTCCGTTCTGTCGGAGGGAACGCCTCTGTTTATCCTCCCTCCTCGGCCGTGCATCAGCCTAAATGAGCCTCTTTGTGTGTTTATTTTCTCAGCCTTTCTGGGGTTGTGTTTGGAGGGCTTTGTTGTTAATGGGGACATGATGTGCCTTTGTTAAAAAAGCATGTATGATAAGTATAGAGTGTGTGAGTGTGTGTGTGTGTGTGTGAATATGGTCTTAGGGGCATGGAGGGAGTGCACCAAAATGCCTCAAGCATTTTCCACAATGGTTCTTTTTCCAGTGTGTTTTATGGCTCCTCAGACAATAATGCCCTTTTGTGTGTGTGTGTGTGTGTGTGTGTGTGTGTGTGTGTGTGTGTGTGTGTGTGTGTGTGTGTGTGTGTGTGTGTGTGTGTGTGTGTGTGTGTGTGTGTGTGTGTGTGTGTGTGTGTGTGTGTGTGTGTGTGTGTGTGTGTGTGCGCAGGTACAATGGCTCCCTGCCCAACGGGGACCGAGGCCGACGTAAGAGCCGCTTTGCACTTTGCAAGAGACCGAAGTCGAACGGGGTGAAACCCAGCACAGTTCACATCGCCTGCTCTCCACAGGCAGCCAAGGTGATCTCACACACACACACACACACACAATACAGTATCATGTAGTCATCCCAAAGAATCAAGACGACAGTCACCAAAACGCGACACACCAGCAGTTTCAGTCCTTTTTCTTCTTGAACTGAAAGTTTAGGTTGTACTTTTGGTTCTGTAAGTGAGTTTCACGGCTAGAAGACATATTACAAACATATAAAACGATGAAGAAAATACAAATGCACGAGTGGGAAAATGGCGTCTTTGCAGGTGTATGATTCTATTTGTCTCGCAACATCAAATAAAACACTCCCAGTTCAGTGGATTTGGCCTGCAGCGCTGCTCCACCGAAGGCTTTATTTAAATTCTGTTTGCCCATTGTTCTGTGATAGTGAAGCACCACACACACACACACACACACACACACACACACACACACACACATTCAAGAAGTTCAGCAAAGCTTCCCTGAGTAAGCAGAAAAAGGGAAAAGGAGGTACAAGGCTCTGTCTGAGTTTCAAAGGTATTGAACAATAGTTTTTTTACACGGTGTTTAACTGGAACACGCTGAAGCTTTATAGGAGAAACTACCGTGACCGGTCCAGTTGAAGGTAACTGAGCGTTCTCTAGTAAAAGCCTGGGAAGCACATGTCCGTGTTATAAGCTATAAGGCCGCCCAGGAATCTGTTAAGTGAACAGAGGGGCTGGACACGCCCCACCCTTCCTATTTGTATCCATTGTTCCGGTTCAATCCTCGTGTGCATGCAACACTTTTGTCTCCTCACCTTCCATCCTCTCTTCCTTCAGGCCATAAGCAACAAAGACCAGCACAGCATCTCTTACACTCTGTCTCGAGCCCAGACGGTGGTGGTGGAATACACCCAGGACAGCAATACAGACATGTTCCAGGTAACAAGCCCTCGGCTCTCACAGACAAAGTTACAACCATTATTTATCACCACCTCCATGGGTTTTCTTGTAATATCGCGTTACTTTAATCCAATCTTGGATTTCTCCTGTAAATCAAACAAAGGTGCATTTGTCAGACCTGAACACACAGACGTGATGCACATATTATCAGATTCAGTGTGACTTCAGTACTTCCTTATCTTTGGTGTTCAATGTGAGTAAACATCCTGATGACTGTAATGCATCGTTGACCACGTCTTCTTCTATCGTCACCAGATCGGTCGGTCGACGGAGAGTCCCATAGACTTCGTGGTGACGGACACGGTGGCCGGCAGCCAGAGCAACGCGGACACCCAGTCGGTCCAGAGCACCATCTCCCGCTTCGCCTGCCGCATCATGTGCCAGCGCACGCCGCCTTACACCGCGCGCATCTACGCTGCGGGCTTCGACTCCTCCAAGAACATCTTCCTCGGGGTGAGCTATGTTCGGAGAATAAGAGAGGAGAGAGTTGTGGTGATGTCTTTTGTTGGCTTTTATTCATGCCGACATTTTGCCATCGGTTCTCAGTGTGTACAACAAAATGCTGCTGCTAATTAAGTCGAGAATGAATGTCCACTGCTCCATCTGCAGCTTTATTGTGCTCGGCCCCCTGTTGAGTTCTTTGGTTCTTTATTTGTGTAAATAATAAAATAAAACAAAATAGTGGAGATATACAATGAGGTGAAACACAACCACTGAGGGTTTGTTAAAGAACCCACATTAGAGACAGCTGTATATGTTTGCCACCAATTTACAAACAGACAATTCTTTTTAAATATTCCAATTTTTAAAATAAATTGTATTTAATATATTTTTTAAGGGAAATCGATTTCATATATTAGCAGCTTTCTAAAAGGTCTCTGTAGTTTTTTTTTGGCTTATTAATTGTCTACAAAAAAGGTTATTATTATGAACTTTAAGATCTTTTTCTTAAAATCAGAAATGAGTGAATGTGAAGTGAAGCAGGTAAGCTGGACCTCTAACTGAAAGCTGTGTGTCGGCCACGTCCCAATATAAATAAAAATATATACGAATGACGAAACTACAGATTCAGGACTGCACAGTGATCATTTGTCCTGATCTCACCTCCTCTTGGTTTTTCCCATCAGGAGAAGGCCGCTAAGTGGAAGACGTGCGACGCTCAGATGGACGGGCTGACCACCAACGGCGTGCTGGTGATGCACCCTCGAACCGGCTTCACCCAGGACTCCAAACCCGGCGTCTGGAGGGAGATCTCCGTCTGCGGCAACGTCTTCACCCTGAGGGAGACTCGATCGGCACAGCAGCGGGGGAAGATGGTGAGGAAAAACATTCCACATTCACTGGACATGGGCTTTTCTACATGATGAGGATGATGATGAGGATGATGATGAAGATGATGATGATGATGAAGATGATGAAGGGATAGCAAGCTGACAGCCTGCAGGAACTGATTTATTTGGCCACTTGGCAGCAGAAACAAGTTGTAAACACCACATTGACGCACATTAAGTCCAATATTATCTCCGTTTTTTGGTCTCCACCAACGCCTGAGTGAAGTCTCTTCAACTGCTAAATGCTAAATGCTACGTTCACCGGCTAGTTGATATCTGTGTCCGTCTGCTGTCTGATGCTGAGCAGGTGGTGTAATGTGGGTTTGTGCAGCTTCTACTCTAAAAGCAGCTGCCGGCTGCTGCCGAAAAACACCGTCATGAGAGCGGTGAGAGTGAACCAAAACAATGAAACTCGCCGTAAAGCTGGGAACTGCAGATTAAATGCACATCATCACGTTGTTATTATATATGAATATTGATTATAGCTGCTTTAAAAAACGAACAAAACAAAAGAGTCCTTCTAAAAAACAATGTGACGGGCTTATAAACAAAAAAAAGCTTTTTTGTTTCTGAGCCAGGAGGATCATGTGTGTCGCTTGCATCTGTGTGTGTTTGGGTGAGTGAGTGAGTGAGTGAGTGAGTGAGTGAGTGAGTGTGCTTCTCTGTGTCTGTCCACGGCTAATCTCACATTCTGCTGCAGCAAACTGTGTAATGTTTTGTGTTTTCAAGTTACAGCTGCGTGCTCAAGGACCTTCTCATGGTTGCGGTTATTCACACTTTTCTGAAAACACCTTTTATTGCCTGTTTTGTTCTGCCATAACCCGACTGCTGACTCCTCACTTTCTACTCCTAACGATACTTCAGTGGTCGTTACAGACACACCTGGCCAAGTCAAGAGTTCTAGTTCTTTCTGTCTTTGTCCTTCCTTCTTTTGGTTTTTCTGTCTTTGTCTTTCTTTCTGTCCTTCTTTCTTTTAGTCGTTATGGTTGGGGGGGGGGGGTCAGTCAGAGCTTAACACCACCACCAGGTTATCGGGATGCTGTCTCCACGTCAACAGGTCCGTCCGTCCTACCTGTGTGTGTAACAGGATCTTGTAACGAGATCCTCCAGCTGACGTCGGAGCCTCTCAGCCAATCGGAGCGCTCCCTCGTCAGCGTGGTCCTCCTCTGTTATTTGAGTGACTGGATTTAGTTTGTTGGTGTCTTTGATGAGGATGTTTCTCCTTTTTATTCAGTCACCCACAACACACACACACACACACACACACACACACACATCATCAACGACAACAACCGCAGAGTCAGCAGTTCTGACGTCAACGCGTCTCTTTATCTGGCGTCCCACCTGTTTTCTTTAAAGTGTCTCCAGCGCCGCACAGATGAACAGCTCTCTTATCTCCACCTGCCCTTTACCGTGCAGAGCGTTAACTGTGTGTGCGTTCTCCACCGCCGTAGAAACCCGCTCATTATTTCACAGTCGATTGGCAATTTAGATCGTCGGCAAAGCACCAGTTTTCATTATGCACGGTGACGGAACATGATGGGGTTTTATTGGACACCGGAGTGGAGAACCACTCAGGAGACTCTTTCTGTCTTGTGTGTGGTGATGCTGTCACAGAGATGCATCTTTCACACATTTTGGAAGGATTATGTTTCTATTACTCAGAAAAAAGACGAACTATAAACTGAAATGATCTGCTTCGGCTGACATATCTGTGTGTCAGGTGGCCTTTGAGAAGAAATCTGAAAGCAAACAGGAGACATTTATAGTTCATTAAAATGATCTACATAGATGGACACTGTTTCCATACAGCCAATCAAATGGCTCCATTTTAATCAGTATTTGCATAAAGCAGCATCGTCAGCGTTCTTCAGGCAGACGATCACAGCGGCTACTCAAGACTAAACAAAACCACATTAGTGTGCTGCTTAAGTTCTTCCTTCTTATCGAACTTTCGAATCACACGTCTTGTTCTGGATCTGAGCTTCTTCAACGCCAAACAAACGACATCAAACCGAAGTAAAGCAGCATTTCTCCTATTTTCCACCTTTTCTCTCTCTTTTTTTTACGTGCATGAAAAACACATTGACGTTGAAAAATGAACGACCAAATGTGATTTCAGTTTGACTTTAACATCGTGCAATACTTTTAGACTTTCAGCTCTTTTTAATCTCTTTAATGGAGAGTGTTGCTCTCTAAACGGGATGACTGTCCCGCGTTACTGGAGGTTAACAGCTGAAGGACTTTCTGATTCAATGGGTGGAATAAAAAAAGTCGTCTCAGCATGTTTGCCAAAAATCTATCTGAGCTGTGTGTGTGTGTGTGTGTGTGTGTGTGTGTGTGTGTGTTAATAGTGTGCTGTTCCCTTATTTGTAATCTCGCCTGTCCTTAGATTGTTTAAATAAAAAACATCCTTCATCAGAGAAACACAACATCTACTGAGAGGAAACAAGTTAGGCTGAAAATAATGTTAATAATTAGTCTTTTTGGAGGATGTTTCTATTTGTTCTAAAGCCATAAACATGAGGAGATGTTTTAGTCGTGACGTGAGGAGGGCAGCTGCATGTCCTTCTGCAGTTGGACACAAGGTTGGATCCGGCTTAATTAAGAGTATCTTACAGTGCAGTTCTCTCACACACACACACACACACACACACACACACACACAGCGGTTTCCAGTGAGCCTGTTGTGAAGTGTAATAAATGAGTAGCGTGTCGGAGCTCCTGCTGTGTTTAATAAAAGCTTTTGTGCTGATAAATGATTCACTCCGTGTAAATTAAATTATAACCGTGTCGAGGTTTGGAGGCCGTGCGGATGTTTACATGGATCGAGTCATTCGACTGAAGTGTGCTCATTTATTTATCATTTAACATGTTTTTCTCTTCGTGTGAAATTCAGAACATATCTATTGCCTCCTCACGGCTCTCATCATGGCGATAACAAGCTGATGCTAATATTATGAATTGTTATGGCACTAACTTTTCTACGATACCGTCGTGTCCGCGGGTCAAAGCTCGAGACTAATTTACCTGATAATTCTACATTTGCAACAACAAACTGTGTTGAAATCGTCAGAAAGAGCTCGTTAATGTTAGCGGTTAGCAGCAGGTGGGCAGCACAGTCCTGCTCAGCTAACAGCTAACATATGGAGGTGGAATGGGGTTACATTATGATGCGTTCAAGCTCCATTCAGAAAACATTAATGCAAATGGGAATAAATGTTGAAGTACGTGGGATTTATTGTTTTGTTTTTTGACAATCGTTGAATTTCTCTGGCGTTGGTATCGTCTGCTGGAGGAAGAGACATGTGATCCTAAAGTTTCTGTTTTGAAATCCACTGAACAGCTGGTGGAATAAAACAACAACAGTTTCTCCTCCAGAGAGACGCTGAACTCTGACCCCTTCCAGTTGAGCAGCTTGTCGGCCAACAAGCTTCAACTGGGCCGATGTGAATGTGTGTGTCAGTGTGTGTTACTGGTCAGTGTGTGTGTGTTACTGCATCAGTGTGTGTGTTACTGGTCAGTGTGTGTGTGTTACTGCATCAGTGTGTGTGTTACTGATCTGTGTGTGTGTTACTGGTCAGTGTGTGTGTTACTACGTCAGTGTGTGTGTGTGTGTGTGTGTTACACAAACCTCACCGGGACAGACCGAAGGTTAAATAACCGTCATCAGTCGCCACAGAAATGTGTTTTCCTCGAGCAACAACGTGACCTCACCGTTAATCTGAGTGATGTCACCACAAACCCCGAGAGCTGCTCCTCCCCTCCTCCGAGTATGTCTCTCTCTCATTTTGTTTTTAAATAGTTTGTCGTCATCGTCTCATTTTAGCCGAAGCGAATGTTTCATCCAGATTGTCGTTTTCTAAATGTTCCAGCAGCAACTCTTTGTTTCCTCCTGTCGTCTGATGTCATGCCTGCGTTACGCTGCCACCTGCTGCTCTCAGACAGACACTACAACATGTCAGTACATTCTCTAAACTGGTTATCCCTCTCTGTGATGAGGGGGGGCTGGAGACTCTCCCAGCATGCATTGGGAGAGAGAGGTGTGGTGGGACAGGTCGCTGGAATCAGTTCAATATAAGTCAAACAAAATGAGGAATAATTCTGAGAGAAAATTGAGAAAATCTTTAAAGAAATTTAAAATCACCAGCTTTTATCTCCTAATGAGTGTTTTTACATAAACACATTATAAAGATGTCACTCTCTAAACTTTCGATGCATTTTTCTTTATCTTCTGGACTTTTAATAAACTAAAAGATTTATTAAAATAATAATCAGCAGATGAATCATCTGTTAATCTAAATCTTTGGTTGCATCGTGAAGATTCACTCTAATAGATGAGCTCACATTTGTAATATTTTGAGAGACGTAACGCTGGAATAAACTCATAAAGTGAAAACTCAGTGTTTGTATTGTGTTTATTTTTAGCTGAGCCAGCGGGCAGTGATGTCAGAGATGGTCGCTCTAAACGTCAACATGTATTACTGAAGCTGTAACTGTGATGATGATGATAAACCATCATGTACCTTCATGTTCTCCACAACATGAACTGTCATCAGTGTGCTCAGTGTGCAGTTAATGCTTCATCATTCAGAGTTGTAATGCAGAAACTCAACATTTCTGACAATGTTCAGCATTTGTTGAGCACAATTAAAGTAAGAAACACACACATGAATAAATACACACACATTTAAACTTTCCAACCAAAGGCTCCTGGTGGAGCAGAAAGCGAAATATTAAAGTTAAACTGACTCTAACATGATGTAACAGATGAATGAATTAGGAAAAGGCTGCTTGGATGAATGACCTCATCTGGTCTTGTTTGGTATTTCCTGATCTGAGAGTCAGACCTGCTGTGTTTTGTATATTTTATATATATATATATATATATATATATATATATATATATTAATATATACTTTATTCACGTCTCTCTGTTCCAGGTGGAGACGGAGAGCCAGGAGCTGGTGGATGGCTCCCTCGTCGACCTCTGCGGGGCGACCCTGCTGTGGCGCACCGCTGAGGGCCTGTCGCGCACCCCCACCCTCAAACACCTGGAGGCGCTGCGGCAGGAGATCAACGCGGCGCGGCCGCAGTGCCCCGTGGGCTTCAACACGCTGGCCTTCCCCTCCATGCGGCGCAAGGACATGCCGGACGAGAAGCAGCCCTGGGTCTACCTGCAGTGCGGCCACGTGCACGGCTACCACGACTGGGGCAACCACCGCGAGGAGCGGGAGGGCCGCGAGGGCCGGCAGCGGGAGTGTCCCATGTGCCGCGCCAAGGGCCCCTACGTGCCGCTGTGGTTGGGCTGCGAGGCGGGTTTCTACGTGGACGCGGCTCCGCCCACTCACGCCTTCAACCCGTGCGGCCACGTGTGCTCGGAGAAGACGGCGGCCTTCTGGAGTCAGATCCCGCTGCCGCACGGCACGCACACCTTCCACGCCGCCTGTCCCTTCTGTGCCCAGCAGCTGACCGGCGAGCAGGGCTTCGCCAGACTCATCTTCCAGGGGCCCCTCGACTAGCTTCCCACAATCCTTTGCGTGAAGCTGGAGCGGGGAGCTTGTTATTATAAGACCCTGCAGACACCGGGGAGCTACACAGATCTGGTTTTTATTTCCTCTGCCGTTAAGATATAAACTTTTGTCTGGACTTTTTGTCTCTCTCTCATTTTTAAGTGACCTTTGTATTGGGTTTTTTTCATGAATGACAACAAATATTTCTATATTTTCACGTGAATCCAGAGACACAAAACAAACAGAACACTGCTGGGTAAACCTTTTTTTGTTTGTTTCTGGGAAAGAACTTTCAGCAACAGTATTTTTCTAAATTACTAACACGCCACGGTGCAAACGTGCGGTTTTTATTCATGTTTATTGTTGCAATATTCATCTGTGTATCTCTCAGAGCTAATTTAAACAAAGATGTTTATTTATGGCCCAGGAACCAACGGCTTCATCCTCTTATCCGTCAGATAACTTCAGCTCTATTACTCGTTTTCATTTTAAAGTTCAGTATATTGTTGATCAGATATAACGTTTTAAATGTCTTCTGAGGGTTTCGTCTGTCCCCCTTGTTCACCCCTCAGATCTGTTTGTCGTATTTATACCCCTCACTTTGTGTGTCAACCCCCCCCTCGCCTTTTTCACATTCAAAGCAATAGACTTGGACCGTAAACCTCCCAAAGCATTATGGGAAACTGAGTCTTCTAGGCGTCTGCATAAACACTCAGACTTCCTCCCTTTAAAGTCCAACTGACGCGTTTCTGTTGGTGAGAGAATCTCTTCTGATCACATGTTGGCCACGATACCGCAGCGATGTAGCTAACACACACACACACACACACACACACACTCTAATCAAGCCTGGTCAAATCATTTTTATTACATTAGAAGTTTAAAGGAACTTGCACACAGAAAGTAATTGTACAAAAAAATGAGTGCTGCTTATTCCTTCTGCTGCTGTGATGTTTTGTCTCACCTGCACAGGTACACAATGATCAGTAGGCTATTAATCATTGCGTTGAGCTGAGAAACAGAAAAAAAGTTATTTATGCTTTTAACTTGCAACATCCTGAAATACAAACGGTCACTCCAGCCAGTTATTACAGATCAGACGGGTGTTTTATTTTGAAAAATGCTGATTTATTGCACCGTTTCAGGCCTGATTTTAAATACATGATGTTAGAGGAAGGAGGACTTTCAATGTGCTTCTTCTTCTCTCTCACCTGAGTTGATGCAGTGCAGGAAGTCCCGCCCATCTGAACACATTCAACTGTAGCTGTTTGACTCAGGTTTAAAACACACAAACACATGCATGGCTTCAAGCTGCACAGTTCTCTTTATGAATGTGTGTGTGTGTGTGTGTGTTTGTGTGTGCCTTTGTGAGTGAGAGAAATTGTAATTTATGTGATGATTGTATGTATGTGTGTGTGTGTGTGTGTGTGTGTGTGTGTGTTCATCATGATTCATCGTGTGTGTGTGTGTGTGTGTGTGTGTGTGTGTGTGTGTGTGTGTGTGTGTGTTCATCTGTCCACACAGTAGTTCTCCATAAACACAGATTCATTCCCATCACCCCAGTACTCAGACTGCAACACACTGACTCACCTCAGGGAGAAAACAATGTCCTGTGTCTCACACACACACACACACACACACACACACACCTCATAATACAAACGTCTCGTCTGGATTTCCTTCACCCACTTTTTGTCTCGTGGTGTCTCTCTGCGGGTAAAGTGTGAGTAAAGGGCTTCACTCTGTCTCTGTACTGTTCTCTCAACCCTGTTTTTACTCCCTCCACTCCTCTTCCTCTTCTTCCTCTTCTTCATCTCCTGTCCGGAGTCTCCTTGTGCTCGAAAAGGCAAAAAAGCAAAGAATGTTTCCAGCAAACACTTTTTTTGTAACAACTTTAAACAATAAAGTGTAAAAGTGACATATTTCACAGTGTGCTGGTTTATGATTACAAACAAACTGACTAAATGTCTTTGTTCTGCAGCAGAGTGGTGGTTAATTAGCAATAATATATAATTATAATAACAGCTGTTGAGTTCCAGTCTCCTGCATTCAAAACTTTACTAAAGAACATAAGTAACAAAAATGTAATTAAAGTATCAATAGAACTCTTAATGCTACTGTAAGTGTTAATATAATATTATTGGACCATTATTATTGATAAATGAATATCAAAGCAGTACTACATGTAGATAAGTTAAAAGTACATGTTTTCTCTCTGAAATGTAGTAAAGTATAAAGTACCTACATTTTTTATTGAATTGTTTGAAATAGATAATCAATTAAAATGTAACCAGCTTTGATTATTTAATTTAACTTTTGAGTTGAGTCGAGTAGGCGACGTCACATTTAGCACATTTACTAAAGAATCCTTTAGAAAAACAAACGTACAGCTTCATCCCTGATGTAGTACACGAGCTGTAATGTAACAGCATCAGTTCATTGAGAAAGTGAGTTTAAAGCTTCACAAGTTTCAAATACAAACAATCTGGTAGGTGAAAGTCATCAGAGACTGTAACTCACTAACTCATACATTTAATATGTGTGTATCGTATTAGTAGAATTTTTCAGCAGTTTAAAACGTCTGAACGATGAGCACCATCCTCAGAAAAACGATCTTCAATAAGCTCCGTCTGGAGGGAGAACTGTGCGACGCCGTGATCAGAGCCCACGACGTCGAGTCCACAGGGTCGTCCTCTGCAACTAAAAGCAATATATTTTGAAAAAACAAGGTATAAAACAATGATAATTTGCTGTTTTACAGAGAGTTACGTGCTCGATATCAGATATCCAATATGACGCTCTTGGTCATTGATGAATGAAGTGATTTTGGGTGCAGAGAAAACAACAGATGACGCCTGCTCATTATTTTTCATATTGCACTTTATTCAGCTCCGAGGAGGCAGAACTGGGCCCGAGACCTCGTCACCGTCACAGATCAACACTTATTGCTTTCAGACATGTCGGACCCATCTCAAGTATATGTGTGTGTGTGTGTGTGTGCGTGTGCACCTCCTGTCTTTGCGTTGTGTGGACGCTGAGTGACGGGATGGACGGCGGAGTCATAGGACATTAAGGTCATAATGTGAGCAAACAGAAAACAGAAATATCATCTACATCACACAGGGGACTGTACAAATAAAGGCCTTCACTTTAACACATCAGCTGTTACATAGAATTTCATGGCATTACAACATTATTACTCAAAGGGCAGCAAACAGGCAGACACACACGCTAGTTTCTCCTCTGGGGTACAAACTGGTGGGAGGTTATTCTGGACTCTGGAGGTCTAAATGAGTTCTACACTCTGGAAGAAAGAGACCCATTTATTTCTCAGCACAAACTCCCCTTCAGGCTGGATTTCTGCACGAGATGTCTACCTGTATATGACAGTGTCGACACTCGCAGACAATTATCACCATCTTTAGCGTCTTTCAGCTTCTTGTTCTTGGTTTCGGTCTCTTCACCGGACGCTTGAATGATGTGTAAATCACAAGCTTGTTGATCCAGAATATGTCTGAGGTATAAAACCAATTTAGGAGTAATTTAACCGCTTAACTATTATATTTTCTTAATCGACTATTCACAGGGATGATGGCCCAGCGAAGGGTTCAAATCTTTCTGTGTGTCTTCTTCGTGGACGATAAACTGGAGACTTCCTGTGAGTATATTAGCCGTGTGATGGACAACCTGTCGACATACGACGACACTTTAATCCAGTTATTTCTCTCAGTTGAACATATCTTTCAGTGAGGACTTTATGCTTGAAATAAATGGTTAAAACTCTCCCGTAACTTCCCCTCTCTGTGTAAGTACAGTATGTGATTAGCATTAGCAGTTTATTATTAACAGATTATTAATACTATTATAGAATCTATGTTGAGTCTGCTTTGGCAGAAAAGAAAATCAGTTAGAAAAGAAGACAAATTAAATACACATTTGTAGATTTAGGTAATTATTTAACATGACGGCTATGTAGTTCATTATTAACACTGTTACAGGTTTATAATATATAATAAACAGCCTGTAGAGGTCAGTATATCACACATGCACGCTTCCTCTCACAATGGGCTGGAACATGACAAACGGGTCACATGGCTGGAATGAAGCCAACTGGGTCACATGATGAGGGTGTGTGTGTCTGTGTGTGTGTGTGTGTGTGTGTGTGTGAGTGAGTGAAAAAGAAAAGGCGTCAGTGGTCCATGATGCGGAGGTTTCCCGATACGATTTTGTTTTCCAGCATGGAGCCGGCGGGGATATCGATCCGATCCCCGTGGTTGGCGATGATGATGACGGTGCCCTGTGAGGAGGAAGGAGGACGTTAGAACAGGGACAGTTACTGTCAAAGACTTTAACACTGATGCACAATGATATCTATTATGGAGCAGTTTTTAACAAGTTTAAAACCAAAATGTTTAGTCAGTATTAAACCCCACGAAGAATAAAGGTGATCAGAATAAACTTTAGGTTATTTTTTTAACACAAACAGAACAGTGGCATTAAATACTCAAATCAAACAAACTCAACCGCACCACCAGTATCATTTTAAAGTTTAAATTAAAGCAAAAAGATAACAAAAAACAGGGTTGTTCATAGATCAGTCCAGTTCCTTTTGAATCAGTTCAGTTCATAAAGGAACACAAACTCTTCAGGTTCCCAGAACAACAGTTCAAGTCTTTAACAAAATTACTAGATTTAATAGTTCAGTAAACAAAAATCAACAAACCCACACAAACTTTTGAAACAAACCTTTTAAAACCCATTTCTTATTTCACATGAAAGTTTACAATG
The DNA here is from genome assembly GCF_050575085.1 of Anarhichas minor. Taxonomy (NCBI): domain Eukaryota; kingdom Metazoa; phylum Chordata; class Actinopteri; order Perciformes; family Anarhichadidae; genus Anarhichas; species Anarhichas minor. The sequence continues at coordinate 2,592,830 of NW_027466475.1, read as the reverse complement.
TTGTTGTTTTCTTCGTATTTCCAGTAAAACTTCATTTGAGGAGACTTTTTTACCTTGACTGAAACGTTTTTCCCGAGGGTGACGTCTCCAGACACCGTGAGGTGGTCGAGCTCCAGCATGTCGGGGATGCTCTCGAAGCGCGTCAGATACTCCTGAACCTGAACACACGAGGAACGCTGTAAACAACCTGCTGTGTTGTTTGTGGATCCTCTGATAAAAACATTAAAACCTTCTGAATCATGTTTTAAATCATAGTTACGGTACAGATTTTACTCCAACGTTACCAAATAACGTCACACTGATGTCTAGAAGATGTAGCTTTGAGACCTGGAGATACGTCGGTTTAGTTTAGAGGGAAATGTTGTTTTGTAGAAACTTTATTTAAAAAACAAATGATGCCAAAGATCTTCACCCTCTCCAGTAAAATACTTATTTCTTTTAGCAAATGAAATGCTGTTCGCCTCCATTAGATAAAACTAAAACGTCCTGCAAGGCTCAATACAGTAAAAAATATACTTTTTTGTGATTTGGGTGAACTAAACTTTAAATGTTTGCTGTTTAGTTTGAACACAAATCACCTTAAATCCTCTCAGAAGTTCTCAAACACAGTACCTGAGCTCACAGCTGTTTCACATGTTGTCTTGTTTACATTATTGTTGTTGTTTTGTAGTTACCTTGTTGAAGGAGCTGCCCAGCTTGACGTGTGGCGTCGTGGGGAACTCCCTCTTGGGGCTCATGGTGAGCGAGCCGGCGTCCAGGCTGTACAGGTTGGACATGACCAGCAGCAGGTCCGACGTGGTCTTCACGGGCAGGAAGCGGCTGCGAGGCACGTTGATGCCCAGAGCGTTGTCGAAGCATTTGATGGCGGCGCCGACCGCCGTCTCCAGCTGGACCACGTTCTGACCGCCGTCCAGAGTCTGATGGAGACAGAAAGTGTATTTTATGATTTATGGAGTGACACAAACAGATATCATACATTTGACTCTAATATTTCAACAAAATAAAACAAACATTTATAACGCAGCTTTAAACAATGTACATATTCAGATCAAGTGTAATATAAAAAATATTTGTCTTAATGTCAGTAATCAACAAGGGAAGTTTCATGTTGATATTAATTAGTACATTTTTTTACCCAGTTCACCTCTAGTGTCCCCCCTAAATACATTTGGTATCGTCCATCCCTAAGCCCCGCCCACCTGCCAAGAGTTCAGCGTTTAGTTAACGCCCACAATCCTACAACTATCCAATCACAACCCTCAAATAAACCGCGCAGTATGAAGAGGAACTAAGGCCTCGTCTATGGAGTCCGAGTCCGTGTTTCCCAGTCCGTGTTTCTCCAGGATTTACCGGTGTCTTGGCCTGAGTTAACGCAGACGTTGCTGACTGTGACTGACCGATCAACGGTACCGTGAGTACCCGGTGTATTTACAGTAAATTATCACCGTTTCTTAAACTGGCGCTGTTATTGTGTTTCAACTTCCGGGTTGGTTCGTTTGTTGGTGATCCGTGGCAAAACCCGGAGCGGAGTTCTGAGTTGTCGTTCTTCTTTGTGGCTCTGTGCTGGATTGGACTGGACTGTTCTGGGTTGTGAGGAAAAACAAACTGGCATTTTACCGAGTGGACTGAACTCAGACTGTGGGAGACTAGAAAACGCATCAAGTGGGTTTTAGGACTCTTTCCTGCAGCACTGCTTTGCTTGTTGAATTTAAAACTCTTACTAAAAGCTGAATTGAGTTGTTTTCTTTGATTTTAATGTATATATTTCATTGCTACTGGGTATTTGCTTTGTTGTTTTTTATGGTTTGACTGAGCTTTTTTTCTTTGTATCTTATAATTATTATTTGTAGGACTCCTCTTCATTTAAAAGCGTCAAACACGGCAAAAAACAAATAATAATATTTATTATTATTAATAATATGAATATTAATAAGAACAATAATAAAAGACACAATTAATAATACTTAAATAATACTATGACCTGGATCTCGGGTAGAACTACCAGGAGTCGAGTAACATTCACCACTTTATGGACGTTTTTATCTTGAACCTCGAGTTTACAGTTGTAGCATGTAGGGGGCCACAGTGCTGTGTAACCCCCCCCACACACACACAGTTATCTCCCGTTACGCAACACTTGCTGTGTCACGGTGTGTGTGTGATCCTGGAGTCGAGGGCTGGAAAATCACATCTTTGTGCCGAGGCAGCAGTAATCAGGAACAAGGTTCGGCGGTGAATTTATTACACCGGTTGCAGATTTGCATATAACCGGAGGCGGAGCTTCTCCAGTGAGCACAAGCACAGCGTGATGACCAACATAACATCAAGTCACATCACGTCAGATGTGTTTGCTTTGGAGGGCAATAAAGGATAAACATCAACAGATCATGCTAATCCACATGAGGGAAACTTTCCCTTCATGTTCACTCAAACAGCAACGGTTTGCTGCCTCGCTTTTATTTTAACTCTTTGCTTCTTTAAAACGTGTGTAAAAAATTAACTAGAGCTGCACAAACAAGCTCAGTAAGAAAAAATAAATTATATTTAAACTATAATATTCATCTTTGTCTCTCTTATGCCATCTCACTCACACACACACACACACACACACACACACACACACACCCCAAGTGGAGCAGATGAGCCACCAGAGAGGAGACCAGCTAACTGGATTGGTCTGAAGCTCCTTTTCTTTCCTTTTGTATGCAAAACCCTGGCCCGACAACAGACGGCTCAGAGAGCGGAGCCGTGCGGAGCGGCACAATCTCAGAGAGGCTTTTAGAATGTTGGATTTCCTTCAGAGAGAAATGATTTATTCAGCAGCGTTGGGTCTCTGTGGAGGAGAGTGTGCAGAGACGTCTCTGCTCACAGCCGTGTGACGGACGTGGAGAAACGGGACGGATGATGTTTGCTGGTTGTTGAAAGTAAACGGTTTTAATCTGAGCGTCCATTGTGAAGTCCAGTCATCCTGGTGTGAGTCATGATGTAGTTAACCGAGGAGAAGAGCTTCGTGTCTCAGTTTTTTTTCTGTCTCTCATACTTAATGTACATCATACTTTCCTGTATGAAAACTGTGTCCTCCCAAAACCACTTGTTTGCTCTAAGCAGTTTACACTATTTATTGGCTTTTGGGGGGAGGTGAACAAGGAGTTTAATGTTGCTGTGTGCTACAGCTTGAACCTCCTCTTTTAAGGCTGTATTTGGCTACATTTTGGAATGTTTTCACCATTAAAAATATGCAGAATTCGCCATTAGCAGCCAATGTTTGCAGTGTACACATGGATGTAAAGACGGCTATCACTGGATTACTTTGATTCTGAAGAAATCCTAAAAACGTGATGATCCTTCGGCAGGTTCTGCAGTTACAAGCATCAAGTTTTTTCTGCTAAGATTTCTGAGCGGATTTATGGACCTTTGCGATCTCCTCGTGAGGTTTAAGTCCCAAAGGATCAAAACACGTGTGTCATGTCTGCGTGTTCAGATTTGATTGATTCAGTTTGAAAATATAAATTTTGTTGTTGACTAAACGAAGTTAAGACTTCGTTTATGGACACTGTTGTAAAGCCGAGTTTATCGGGCTTAGTCACCAAAACCTGTGTAATGTAGCGGTGAGTTACATGTTCTCACACAACTTCACTGGATCATTGCGTCCCTCCTCCTTCTTTAATTTGGTGCTACTACTAATCTACTTCCCTTCACTGGATCATTGCGTCCCTCCTCCGCTCACCTTGGGGTTGACGATGATCTCCAGGTCCATCGCCTTCTGCTCCTGCAGCCTCTGGATGGCGGTCAGAGAGATCCACAGGTTGTTGGTGTTGAAGATCTTGAACTTTGAGACGGATTTGAATTCGTCCACGTGGGCTTTGGGCACCTGGGCGATCTCCAGCAGACGCAGCTTTCCTTCGTACTGGATCAGCGTGCCGCCCTGAAAAATCAGAGTCCTGTTTTACGACGTGTTTTTATAATGCCGCTGCTTTTTAAATTGAAGATGTGTTGGTAGTGTTCGTAATATTTCTGATTCTATTGATCAAAACTCATTCAGGGAGTTTGGGACAAGTTCTTCCGTGAAAGTAGTTCCAATTAAAGCAGTTGACTAGTGATGGAGCGATATAGGATTTTATCACGGATCAGGATCAAATAAAAACAAAACACAACATGTCTATTGTCGGTATAATCGTGGATATTACTTGGAAAAAGCCAAAGGTCTTGCTTGCTATCATGAAACGGGAATAGTCATGTAAGAAAGACCAGACTCTCACAGTGTTGGTATTTTTATGTATTTATTCATTCATAGGGACTTTATGATTTATTTATTACTTAAGATTGTTCACTAAAATAAGATATTCGCTCAGCAAAAGTGTCTTTCTGTAATGCCATGAAAATATTAGTTTCTCAGAATGGCACCCAAACACACTGGCATCACTTTAAGTTCCATTTAAGAGTTTTATTTGGATGATTATTGAGATAATATTGTGAATTATTGCAATAATTTTGGCCAGGATAATCACAACATAAAGAGATCCTACTGCTGACAGTCTGTAGACTATTAGAGTACTGAGGACACATTTCTAGAAAATGTCAACTGTCATTTTTTTGTTTGAGCGCCACGAACTAAATGACATATTTGGGTGGAGGTATGAATCTCAAAAGCTCGGCACATTTTTGAATCTCTTTGTTTACTCGACTGTAATGTGTTTTGGTTGCATTGATGGTGACGAAAGGGTCTAAAAAGACTGAACTAAATTCAGTCTTCAGCCAAAACATCACGTCCATGTGTAAACACTTTACGTAATTTTTATATATATATATATATATATATAAATATATATATATATATATATACTGTATACAACCTCGTCCTCCACGTACCTTGACGTCGGCGCGCGTCTTATCCGTCACCTCCATGATGAACTCGCAGCGCTTGCCGTTGGGCTGGCTGACCAGGTGGTGCAGGATGTGCAGGTCCACGGTGGCTCCCAGGTTGTCGATGTTGGACACGAAGATGTACTCCTTGCCCTGCTCGATCAGCTGTTCCAACAGGCCCGAGTTGTAGAAGCTGGCGTAGATGTCGCCGTGGCCCGGAGGGTACCAGCCCTCTGCGCTCTGACCCGTCATGCTCAGGTTGGTGGAAACCGGGAGGAGGGACTCTTTGTTGACGCGAGGGTACCTGCACAGAAGAAGATCGGACATCATGCTAGTTTAAAGTTCACTTCTTGTGATTATTAGGTTATAAACAAACTATCATTATTTACTGTCTGATCACTGTATCGTACTGGATGGTAGCTCAAGAATCTCCTTCTATTGGCCAGGTGCGTGTGTACATACAAGGAATTCATCTCTTGGATTCCTTGCACGGAAGATTAGGTTTCATCACAGTTTTGCTTCATTTAGTTTATTTAAACCAGATTAAAATGTCATCTGATTTGCGTTTCACAGCTGAAGTAAATGACTTTGAACTTAACTGAACTTTAAAGATTGAACTTCTTCAAACTCTAGAATCATCATGAAACTCCGTTGGGTTTCTCTTTCTTCCTTTCAGGAAATGCACTTAAGCTAGAAATGAATCCACTGTTAGCTTAAAGTTTGAAAGTGTGGATCAATAGAGGGAACTCTTATCTAGTCTAGAGAGGATTAAACACAAACTGAAACCTGCATTTCATTTATTTGTTTGGCCACTTGGGGGCAGTGCACCAAGACGTAAACAACATTCTGTCAGCTTATACAGTCGTTATGATGAACATGTTACCAAACAGTTCTCTATTTACACATCCGGCCGACCCGGAGCAACATTATCATTTATTTAGAGTTAAGTTTTTCACCACCCAGGCCTGTCACGATAACTACTAACTTTTGTTGGACAATATATTTTCCCAGAAATAATTACAATAAATGATAATAGTCATTTTATGCCTATGATCTAATATTATGGCACAATAATGCAATAAAGAGCAATAAACTATTAATTCTAAAAGATATTCAGACAATGGAATGTGAAAAAAATATTAAAGTATTCTAAATAAATAAAACAAAACCTCAAAACCAAAACAATAAATAAAATTGACATTCTGACTAAAATGTGCAATGTATTTAATCACAACATTGTTAAAATGATCTCGATCATTATGTCAACATATATCGTACGATAACTCTACCTGTAGTTATTCACCTGATGAATGTAAGTTTGATATTCATTCTCCGTTGAGGGAAATATTTGGCATAAATGATCTGCTAAATGTTCCACCATGATCACCAACTCATTCTCAGAGAACAAACGGATGAACTTCAGTCTGCACACGTTAACAAGACGAACATCACAAAGACAAAGAAATCGTTTAGCTCCGCATCATCTTGACGTAAGGCCGTGGAAACATGAGTAGCTCTCCGTGTTCCACTTGAATTTCTTCTTTCAGAATCACTGCAGGACTTCAAACAGCGCCTTCGGGGAGCAAAGTGTTTGCAGGTGAGGCAACATGCCAAAGAGTCTGAGTCATCGGTGCTGTGGGCATGAAAGAGATCAAAGGGTTCCTAAGAAGGATCCGCGTCAGGTGGAGTTAGAGATCCGCGTCATGAGATGAAGACGTTTCAGAGAGCTGATGAGCCGGTCAGCTGGGAGGAGCTTCACCGCTTTTCTTTTCACGGACGTCCATCTGACTGTTCTGGGAGGATGATTCAGACGAGTGGGTCTGATCTGAGCTCATTGGCTTCAAAGGTTTTATGTTCTTTCAAACGCAAGAACATTTTGTTACATCCACAGAAATGTCTCCGTTTCTTTGTCTCACAACACTTAAGAAAACATACTTCTCATGAAAGAGATGATGCATTTTCTTCTTCTTTTCCTCCTCTTGAAGATTTTAAACGTGACTTTTCTGCATTACGTCTAAAACAACTAAACCTTTGATGTTGAGTTGTGAACTTCCATTTTCTCAGATGTTGAAAACAACTTTCAAACCTGAGAAATCTGTTGTTGAGATTCATTTGGTCGCCTGTCGATGGCGTCCTATCATCTTTGTGCATCCGTCAGTGTTGTAGTTGTCTGCCAAAAGCTATAATTCATTTAATTTGTATTATATAATCTTAAATATACTTTTTAGTCAGTTTCAAGACACATTTTTATGATAAGATGTTGGTGTCTTTTCCTGTTGTTTTTGATAAGAACATTAAACATTGTGTGTTTTTAAAGTTTCTTTTTAAATATTTCATCACATCTTTACTAAAAATCATTTTGTATCTATTTCTAGCTATTTAATTCAGTTATTATAAGGAAACAGTTAGCGTTATCAGCTATTGTTAGCTGGATTTGCATTTAAAATAAAACTATTTTTGGGATCTTTGCAGGAATTGTGATAAAGTCTTTTAAGTTTTAAAAGAATAAAGAACGAAGCGATAGACTGATTATTCATTCTGCTCGTCTGCTTGGTTTATTTTGACCAAAGAAAATAAGTGTACGGGCAATTCTTTGAATTTGTCTGTAGCACCAGAGTGTGACGTGATGAGCAGTGTATTTAACTGGCTTTTTTATGAATTTCTCTCACAGTCTCTCTTTGTTCTGGTGATTGACATTCTACCATTAAAATCATGAAGCTACAGCCTCCAAACACCAGCGCTGTCTGAAAACTGCTTTGTACTGCACAGAACACACAAGTGCTCTTAATAATTCAAAGGGAAACTGTGAAAAAAACAGTTTCCACATGACTGACAAATGGAGACGCCAAGGCATTAAATATTCACGTGTCTCCATACATTACATCTCACTTCCTGTCTGGACACACAGCAGAGGATTGTCCACCACTCGGATACTGAATATAGACCCGGTCATCATCAGAGTTCATTCAGTACTTCTGGGTTCAATGCTGCTACATCTCTTCTTAGTTTAACAGCATGTACTTATCGTGTTTAGTGTGTTTGCTCACCTGCTCTGGTTGAAGGTGTGTATCTTGACGCGGTGGTGTGTGTACTTCTGCAGGATCTTGTTTGTGTCCTCGTCCGTGTTGAAGGAGTTCATGAGGACCAGGGGCACGTCTGTGTTGTAAGTCTTGTTCAGGTGCTGTGAGGGGAGGGGGGGGGAATAAAACATTGACTTTAGCGCTAGCATTATTAGCATCCAGACACGACTGACTCAGATTTTTCCAAGTTATAACTCGGACCAGAGGTTCTCTTTTGGTCATTTAAGGCCTGGAAAAAATAAACTGGGTTATGACCATAGACTGTATATAAGAAGTGGGCGTAGTCATCGTTTATGGTACCCTGCTTTATGGTCTGTTTGACTCTAAATGGACCATAATGTACTAAATGAACATCATGCTGTATAGAAGAAGACTTAAAACTAGAGATTGAGACTATAAACTCATGTTTACAATGTTTACTGAGGTAATAAATCAAGAGAGAAGTAGAGTCATGTTCTCATAGACTTCTATACAACCAGAGGGAAAAGAGTGCCAGTTTTAAAACACATCTGCATCGGCTTCACTTTCAGAACCGGAGGTTGCCACCTGGTTATGCCCCAGTCCGCTGTAATGATGAATATAATATAAATATCACTCTCTGCCATTATGAATTAGGGGTGGGAATCACCAGAGGTCCCGCGATACGATATTATCACGATACTTAGGTCACGATACGATACGATATTATCACGATACGATATTATCACGATACTTAGGTCACGATACGATACGATATTATCACGATACGATATTATCACGATACTTAGGTCACGATACGATACTATCACGATACGATATTATCGCGATACGATATTATCACGATACTTAGGTCACGATACGATATTATCGCGATACGATATTATCGCGATACTTAGGTCACGATACGATATTATCACGATACTGCGATATTCTGAGTATTGCGATAACATAGGCCTATATTGCGATTTATTACTTTTTTCAACTTCAAATTATGTCCCCAAAGGAAAACTGTGTCAACATGTTTTATCTAATGAGATAAAGTTTTCAGTCTGTTCATCTCACTTCAATCATTTTTATTGCAGCAAAATATGATTGTCAAGCTGACAGACTGACCAACAATGTCATAAATGTTGCATGAACCTGACCAACTGAACTGTTTGTATTACTACATAGTCCAACTTAACTGAATGCAAACGCGTGGACTCAGTATATGAACTATAACTTATATAAGTAGGATATAAGAGTTCAGTATAACTTGCGATGCGTGGATGTCGAGGGCAGAGAGACAGTTATGCGCTGCACTCTCCCCATGAGCCTGGCTACTGTTGGCAGATTTAACCCCGTTGTGAGGCCAGATGTCTCTATCTTTGTACCAACTTCCTACCAATCACGCTGACCCGGGACCTTTGCTGACCTCACCAGAAAACAACTCAGCACCATCTAGTGGACTGAAAAAGCAATTAATTTGATTTTTCTAGTACATTTTTTTAATTTTTTTTTTATAGTTTATAGAATAAAAGATCGATACTTGGAGTCCGTGTATCGATACAATATCGCCACGCAAAATATCGCGATACTATGCTGTATCGATTTTTCCCCCCACCCCTATTATGAATACATATTGAATGTATTCCGGGTCATATTTCCTCTGAGCTTTTACTGGTGCAGTACTGAGAGACAGACGTCTATGGAAAGTACATTTACATATTCGTGGCGGCAGGTGTACATGTGTATGAACAGTATGTATGTGTACATGTACATGTTAACCGTATATGTGCCGCATAAGGATTTATTTCTTTTTCTCTTTCAGAGAGATTATTATCTGTTTAAATCCCAAAATCAATACAATTCAAATGATAAAGAACTGGGATGATTAAAGTTGAATGTCTGCCACTAAAAACATTTCTGTTGTGTTTGAGAGTCTCTGAATACAAATTTAAGAGTCAGTTATATCAGTCGGACTTGTAGAAGTAGTGACGTTGTTTGGCGTTGACGGTATTTAACTTGATTTAGAATAAATACAAAAGGAGGGAAACACCTGAGGAGAGACGGAAGAATTCACCGAGATGAGAGAAAATCAAAGTCGGAGAGATGATGAGAGAAGGAATAATTAGACTTCTGTTAACATCCTTGTTTTGCCTTTAATAACCAGGATGGGAGTTGGCTTTATGTAAACGAACACTGACGTCTTATTAACGGTGCATGACTGTGTTTAACTGACCCGCAGCTTTGTGAGGGCAGTGATACTTCAGGATGTTAAAGAGCTTTGTGCTCACCCCTCCCACAGCTCACACACTTCACAACGCAAACAAATGAAAAGACTCAAACCCACCGACAACGTACGAGAAAGCTTTGTGTGAGAGGCAGAACATGAGGGATGACGAGGACCACGAACGAGCCTCGAACATTTAGTCCTCTCTGCAAACAGAGCGGGCCCGTGTGCACAATCTGTATTTCACTAACTATTGCTATGGTTTTGTTTGTCATGAACATAAGAGCATTATTTGTTGTCTTCATTTCATATTAGAGATATAGAAAGGAAATGTGGGGAGAGAGTTTTAAAATGTCCTAAATATTTGGATTTTTTTACATTTTATCCTCACAATAACTATTTGATTTAGAGCTGCAGGATGTTGGAAAAGAAGCGGACATTGCAATTTTCTTCTTCTTATGCTATATGGAAAAAATACAAGAATTCTCACCAGATTACAACAAAATACCCGTTTTTACATAAAACTGAAGTTTCTGTGTTTCTCCTTCTGTTCTTCGCTCATTTCTAGGTTGAGGTCGACGACTAGCGGCGCCTGCTTTGGTTGTTTTAATGAATCGGAGAATGATTGTGATTGGTTGTAAGTCCCTCTCTAGCAACACACTCAGAGTATCCAACAAGCCTTGAATCAGAGTAAATGATTCGCCATCACACTCTTGTAGAGTAATCGTAGAAAATGAGAATAAAGTAAAGTTTATTTTTGTATCAAGCCGCCAAAAAAAGTGTTTGAGCTCATTTATAAATAATAACTATTAATTTATGGAACCGTGGAAGTCACTGCATTTTCCACAACACGGTCCTGCAAATATTTCAGAATAAAAGCCTCGTGGTAACAGATGAAGGCATTCCGTCCACAGAGAGACACTCGGGGGGGCTTTTTAAGTTTGACTTCATTAACTGAAGTGAAGTATTAACGAGCTGAAAGCAGTACATGTTCAGCAGCCAGGTGGCTCCATCCCAGAAACAGTCCAATCGTCCTCGTCTCCGCTAAGTGTGAGAGTACAGGACTCTGTTAGGTGTGTGTGTGTGTGTGTGTGTGTGTGTGTGTGTGTGTGTGTGTGTGTGTGTGTGTGTGTGTGTGTGTGTGTGTGTGTGTGTGTGTGTGTGTGTGTGTGTGTGTGTGTGTGTGTGTGTGTGTGTGTGTGTGTGTGTGTGTGTGATATTCATTTTCTCTCTTTTCTAAATGGCCGATTCAGTCGGGAGGTAATCTGAGCAGAAAATGGAGAGCAGTGACTCGGACACAGAGAGCAGTGTGCTGGGAGGAGAGAGACACACACAAATACCACACATCCACATACACACACACACACACACGGCGTAAACTCAATTACACAACCGAGCTGTCTGACAGATTCATGACACATTTCTTTAATCTCTTTAAGCTGCTTCAACATGTGATTTATTTCTTTATTTAACAAACTTAAACAAATCAAGAGTTTACTGGTATTGCCGATGGACACAGAGCATTCTTTAAAAATGTTTTGATGTACGATCAGGCACAAATAGCCACAACCCCCCGTAAACACACTCTCTCTCCACCACACACACACACACACACTGCTCGCCAACAGATCCTCTTTCACCCCCCCCTCCCTCCCCTCCAGGTATCACACTGAACTCCTTTCAGAAGAACCTTCAGCTCTTTTTCCAAACACTACAAGTCTCTCTGGAACCTCGGACACATAAATAATAGCAGCTTGAGCTGAGAGGATGATTCACTGCAGCTTCACATATGTTTGTAATTGTATATCTATGAAAAGGAGAGGGGGTGTTAGTTTTCCTTTCTGTACTTTTCTAGCTCGGGCTGATGTATTAGATTCCTCCCAGAGATGCACAACATCTCCACATCAACATGTCCACAGACCAGTATTACATCAGCAACACATCACTTCCTGCTGCCCTGCCTCACCCATCCTGATGATCCTGTGTGATAACCGGCTGAAATAAACCTGACTGACAAATCTGTGCCACAGTAAGACGGTGATTTGATTTGTAAAAATAAGTCCGTCAGCTCTGGTTGTGAGAGAAAAGAATCTTTTATCCCCGGATGGATTCATGGTCTGAGGTTACAGGACAGTAAAATATAAAAACAACCAACTAAAGGAACACCGCGCAACAGAAAAGTGAGAGTTTAAGTGCGTCTGCCTGAACGTATCCATCAATTCTTCTACAGTGAAGATCCAGAAACACTTTATTTGGTTCTTACGTCGAAACTAAATGAGAGTTTTCTCCAGTGAGGTGAAAAGGTTTTGGGGAATATGTTCTCCTGTCTGTCTTTGGTTATTAAAACCAGGCGGCGACCTCTGCATTCTTAAAGCTGCATTCTCTCTAATGACCACCAGGGGGCGACTCCTCTGGTTGTATAGAAGTCTATGAGAAAATGACTCTACTTCTCTCTTGATTTATTACCTCAGTAAACATTGTAAACATGAGTTTATGGTCTCAATCTCTAGTTTCAAGTCTTCAATACAGCATGATGTTCATTTAGTAACTTATGGTCCATTTAAAACAAACAAAGAAGTTCAAACCTCAGTCTTTTATCAGTAGTTTACAGTTTTGGGGTGACCTGCTGCCCTCCTCACTTCCTGTGAAACTCTGCTCTCTGCTATTTAGGGCAACATTTCTGTGGATTCAATTATTTCTCCTAAATGCATAAAAGTAGGTTAGAACTCTTAATACCCCTTCAACCACCAATATACGCATGTACTTATATTATGCAAGAAAACACATTTCTGTTTCCTGCTGTGTCACGTTCTACGTCACTAACACGTGGAAAAAGAAAAGTGGTCGGGTCGTTTCTAAAAGTTATATTTGCTCCTTTCTGTTCTGCTGATCTGAATCCATGACTCATAATCTGTTGCCCTATTATTTACACATTAAATAATACGTCAATATTATCCCTAATGTCACGATAACATGACGTAAGGACCACAATAAAGAACTATTGATAATGCAGCTCTGGATCTCTCTGAACGGCCTATTTAAATTCTTTAAATCAAGCATGGTGAGGTGTTCCGTACCTCGATCTGCTGCACCGTGAGGTCCAGGAAGGTGTTCTCGTTGCGGACGCTGATGAGGCTCTTGGGGCCCTTGCACCCCATGCTGGTGCCCAGGCCCCCGTTCAGCTTCACCACCGCCAGTTTGTTCAGGCAGTCGGCCACGTTGTCCGGCAGACCTCTGCCAGCGATCTTATCGTACGGCTGGATCTGGAGGAGAGAGAGACGGGGGAGGGGAGCACATTTAATAAAGTGAAAAACAGCTTTACTGCTCTTATGATTTCTACTCTAATGCGTCCTTGCCTGCAAAGTGAGCGGCACTTCCTGTTGTGGTCATTTGTTCATATTTCTTGAAGTTTACTGATTTTTTTGCAAACAAATTAGTAAAATAAAGATCTGTGAAGACACGTTTTTGTGTAAATGTTGCAGATAATTGATTACGACGACTTAATGCACAACGTGTGTGTGTGTGTGTGTGTGTGTGTGTGTGTGTGTGTGTGTGTGTGTGTGTGTGTGTGTGTGTGTGTGTGTGTGTGTGTGTGTGTGTGTGTGTGTGTGTGTGAGTGAGAGTGTGTGAGAGTGTGTGTGTGTGTGAAGCCACATTACTGGGTCAACACTACAGCTCACACAGCACGTCACATAGCGACCTGTTTCAGTGTCTCTCCCACAGAGCAGGATAGGAAGGAGTGAAGGGATACGATGTGAGCGAGGATGTGTCCGTCCAAAAACAACAAAGCTGTTTCACATTTAGTGAACCCCGAGACACCACGCTCCGTTAAAATTCACTGGAATGTCCTCTTCAAATGAAGAGAAAAGGGGAAACAGCAGCAGGATGTGTTTTCTAACAGAAGATCACACTGCTGTCACACTCAGTCGTGTTTCTCCACGTTTCATTCGGCCTCATTGGATTTCACTCGTTCTTTTACTGCGAGCCGTGTGAAGAATCATTCTAACCAGATGTTACAACAGCTTTCTGTTAGGAAATGAGTGTTCCTGTCAGTTGGTTAAGTCTTAGCAATTAATGTGTCAGTGATTATGAAATGTCACTCTGTGTCCTTTTCTGCTACAAGCAACCAACGGACCAAGTGAAGCCAATGTGTCAGACTCCTCTGGTTGTATAGAAGTCTATGAGAAAATGACTCTACTTCTCTCTTGATTTATTTCCTCAGTAAACATTGTAAACATGAGTTTATGGTCTCAATCTCTAGTTTCAAGTCTTCTTCAATACAGCATGATGTTCATTTAGTACATTATGGTCCATTTAGAGTCAAACAGACCATAAAGCAGGGGATGCTTTAGGGCGGGGCTACACGGTGATTGACAGGTCTCTACGTCACTCCTCAGTCCAGATATGGTCACTTCTCTTTACTAGTTGCAAAAAACCAACATGGCGACGGCAAAATCGCCGAACTCGAGGCTTCAAAACATCAGTCCAGTGCCATCATGATGACTACGTCCACCTCTTATATACAGTCTGTAGTCTTTAAGTTTATTTTTTACTTTTCTCTTTGACTGACAAACATTTTACAGCAGAGAGAGAGGCCAGCCACGGATTATAGTTTTGGATTAACAGACGCACGCCAGAGGGATTCAAAGTGTTATACAACTAACATAAATATGGTTTACACAACATGTTAATCAGCATCAATGGAGGAGGAACGATGTCTGCAGGACGCTTTAGTGCAGCGGAAGCACCGACTTAGTGCTGATCCATCAGCCTCACAGTGAGCAGCAGGTCACCAGTAACACTGACATGTGTCGATGCTCACATACGGTTTACATGCAGACAGTGAAACCTGCCATTTTCATAGCTGGTTGGAAATTTCTTCAGTTTTTACAATCTTTTCTGTAACTTACAGAGCTCCTGTCAATCACCAGCTGAACAGCAATGTATTTTTTTGTGAGTATGTGTATGCATCATCATTACAGCATAATATTGTCCTGGAGACAACATTTCTTCATATAACGGTTTGTATTTTTTGTGCGTTTTCCTACAAAAATCCAGCGAAACGTGTAAATTTTCGCTCGTTACATGAATATGGTCTCTTCAAAATAAACTTCTGTCTCCCCACAAAACTACTACTACTTAGTCTCCTCTTTTTGTTCATCTGCACACTTTAAAAATGTACAGATTTAATAGTTTCTGCGTCGGGGGCGATTGTGGCTAAGTGGATAGCAGGGCCGTCTTTCAATCAGAGGGTTGGAGGTTCGAATCCCGGCTCCGCTAGTCGCATGTCGATGTGTCCTTGAACAAGACCCCAAAATTGCTCCCGTAGTTGTGCCTACGGTGTAGAAATGTGATGGACTCTGAATTGTAAGTCGCTTTGGATAAAAGCGTCTGCTAAATGACTGTAATGTAATGTAAAAATGTAATGGGTCAGCTCGTCATCTCAAGTGTCTGCAGCAGTGAGTGAGCCGTCTGCGTCAAACCTTCATGGACTCACAAAGCTGCTGAATTATTAACTTGGTTGGGGGAGGGTTTAGAATCCAGCGGTAGTTATAACATGTTTACTTTTCTTTCCTCTCCCTCACGATGTTTACTCTTCTGTTTCTTCATCTCATTGGGCGTCACTTTCATTTTCTATTTCACTTAATGCTTCAACACTTGTCTCACAGCTTTCCTCTCCTGAGCTCTAATCTTCTCTCTTGTCTTTACGTAACTACCCCCCCCCTCCCTCTCCATCTTTTAATCACACTTAATTCATCTTTTGCCGCTCCGACCTCCAAAAAAGAAACGAGGCGTCTCAGAATTGGGGAGTGATGCATTGTTCTCCTCGTTGGCTGCAGACCGAGGAGGCAGAAAGACAGACGAGGCTTTGTGTTTCCATCTGAGGAAGTTCTGTTTGGGTTCAGTGAGACAGAACCAAACATGGCAGGCGGCCTCGTCTCTGGCAGGAAAACCGGCCGAACGTGTGAGGTTTCGTTTAGGAAGAATATTCTATTTCACAACAGGAAGTGGGAGACATCCTATTGGGCAACACATCTTGTTTGTTTTAACTGGCAGAGCTGAATATTGGGAGAGTCAGAGATTACAGGTTTCCTTCCTCGAGGACACCTTTTAGAAGAGAAGCCTTAATGTGCTGGAACACAATTAAACATGTTCATGGGTTTCACAGCTACGTACGCTGAATGAAACAGGATGAATTGTCAGCCGAAGCAGGACTTCTGCATATGGTTCAATCGGTCAAAAGGAATTTGTCACTTTTTGGCAAGTTTTTAATGGTTGATAACTGATATTTAAAGCACAACTTATTTAGATATTGTAATCCTTTAATAGTCCCACAGTCAGCAAATCTACAGTGCAGCAAAGGAGACATTAAAGAAATATTAGGACAAACAAGTCTTAAATACATCTGGTGTAGTACAGCTTTAACACAGAGTCACACGGGGCCAGTCTCACATTCAGTGCTGCTCCTCATATAAAAGATTAATCTCATCAGAGAGGAAATGCTTCAGAAAATCACTCATAAAAAAACACTCGAGCCTTTAGACACACGACGGTTCACATGTGTGAACTTCAGTCACATGACGTTTAACGACGGAATGACATGGTCACATAAGAAAGTGATTTAATGTGCGTGGAGGACCGAGGGTGTTGAATCCCACTGACGGATTAATTAATGCGTGTCTGGTGTAGAATCTGATCTAGATTAAAACAGTGTGGATGTAACACGCTCCCTTGTTTCTCCTCAGCATGTTTCTAATCTCATTTTAACCGCTAAACAATTCACCGCGGCTCTGTTTTCAATTATCTTGTGAGTCATATTTTCCATCTGCCATCACAACAAGGAAATAAAACATACATAAAGGATAAACCCACTCTGCTCTTAAAGTCACAGGAGAAGAACATTCTCAGGGTTCTCATGTACTGCTGCTCCATTTACTGCCTGTTTACTCTCAACATGTGGACCAACACAGGGCACTGTGTTCAGACTCCAAAGATCCTCCTTCAGATCAAAAACAACCACTTATTTCATTAACTGCTTCCAAACCTTTCAGTCTTTGAAGTTCACACATCACATGGAAACTGAAGCATCCCTTGTGATCGAAAACTAAGGAAAGAGAACAAGGACATCCTGCACAACCGCCTCAAAGGAACACTGACTCGGCACTTTGTTAGTGACCGACTCCACACTTCATTCAAAAGGAAACTGTTGTTGTTGTTTGTCTAGTTTGAGGGTAGAGAATAGTAAATGTAGATCTACTGTAAACAATAAACGGGACATTTAGTTGTAAATTACTTTACAATGCAGGAAACCTACAGGACACAATGAGATCTGGGAATTTTGGCGACCCTGTTCAATAAGACATACACTTAGATAATAAATAAATAAAAGATGAGAATGTTATTCAGGTTGTCTCATCGTGGGTCAGTTTAGAACTTAAAGTCATGCGGCGGTTAAACTACGATCCATGATCAGTGGTGGAAAGTCATGAGTACTGTTTGAGGAACTTGTTATTTACTCCCATTTTATTCTACTTTATATTCCAACTCCTCTACATTTGACGTGTTGTATTGTACTTTTACCCCAACAGCACTTATTTGTATTGCTAAAGTTTCTTTGCAGACGACATCTTTAAATACACCCATAACATCAGTTTATAAAACATGATGTGAAATATTATTTAACAGTATGATAGATTATAAAGTATGATAGATCCCAAGTTATAAACTTTGAGTCCTAAACAAGTCATAATGCTCTCTTTACCAAATGTAATGCCATTCCTGTCTCCGGCTGTAATTTTGCATACTGCAAGTTATTTTTCGTTGACCACAGATTAGTCATTTCTTCCTACTGGAGCTCAGTAACATGTCGTTAGTTCATGTTTCTCTCCTTGGTTCAAACTAAGTGGATCTGGGGAATCGAGTGTCGACTTGCTGCGAACGAATAGCGTTAACGTGAAGTTGATCCCGGTAATACATTGATTCGTGGCACACGATACTTGGTAGATACTTTTAAATCTTTGGGGGGAAAGTGAAGTCACGAGTCGTTGATGTTTAAGTCTTGAGTCATTCAATTTGTGACTTGAGTAAATACTTCTACCACTAACAAAACTATTCTTTCCCGACTTGCATCACGTTCGTGGGTCCTATTGGTCATGAAACATGTAGACATTGAAATCGTACAATACGTGTTCGAGCTGTATCTTACTTTACTTATTTATTCTCCTCCTCACACCGACTGTCGACAGTCTTTCATTCACTTTATGACATACAGTGACTACAGACATGATTGTATAACTCTAGTTACATAAGTAACTTCTATTTGTCTCATTGCTGAACAGGAGATAAAGAGCATTGATTATGGCGAGCAGGAGGTTTGTTAGATGTTTGTTACTGACTGAGAGAAGTTTTTCTTTAACATCGTCTTCACTAAAAACGATCTCTAATGGCGTCCAAAGTGACCAATCACCGTTCTTGTTGTCAACTTATAGCTGATTTTTTTTTTTTAAACAAATACTTTGCAAAGTAATAAAACAAGTGCGTCTCTAATGATTACTGCTCCACAACTAATGTGTCAAAAGGTCTCGTTCCTTGAAAAAGAATCGACCTTTTAACCCGAGCTTATTGTCCCGTAAACGGCTCTGAAAGCTGAACTCCTTTCACCTCATTGGTTTAAATATTAATGGATGCTGAAACTGCAGCTTATTCTAATGTCACTAAACGCCAGCTAGGCTCCTAAAAATGCGCCGAGCGTGTAATTTCATCATTGGCGTCTCCGGTGGGACTCAAACCCCCTCATGACAGCGTTACTGCCATCAAACAGAGTGTGTTTACGACTTGCTGATACAATATTCCACATGGCGGTGGGACGGAACAAATGGGACACGATGTTCCCGCCGACATGCAACCGAGCTGACGAGTCCTGAATCACACATCTAGTTCAAGTGTTAAGAAAGGTCTGCACGCTCGGAGCTTTGATGCAAAAGAAAGACTAAAATATTAGATTAAAGTGCTCTTTTTGCTTTAACCACATTTCCCAATTGTCCCCATAACTGGTAAAAACTGTTTGTTACGCAATGCACCACTTAGCGTGTTAAAGGTTACAAGTAACTCACTTGGTTACCAGCTTATCTGTCTTTTTACTGCGCTCAAATAAAACATCTTGGTAGATAAGACAAACTTCAAACTCTTCTCACCACGTTGTTGTAGATGTGGATTTACAATCCCCTCTAAAGACTCTTTGATTCTGAAATTAACCGCATAATGAAAGAATTTATTAGAGCCGACAGCGTGATTTACAGTTCTTCAATAAAACAGATGAATGATTCACAGTCAAGAAACACAAAGAAACAAGAGTCAAGAATCCGATAGTACATGATGAGAAAAAGACGACTTTCAAGAGGAAAGTAAGGAGTCATCATTTAAAAAATAAACTAACAGAAACTGCTCTTCATCTCCTGCTCACATTAAATGTGGCATCCCGCAAGGTTCAACTCAAGGCCCTCTGTTATTCTCATTATATATATGCTTCCCCTTGGATCTATCTTTGAGAAATACAACATGCTGGATCACGATATCGGGCCAATAACGACTCAACTAGCTGGATCAGATATCTGTGACAATGAGACGATCTATTCAACTCCTTGTTTATGTTTTCATACATTTTATAGACGCAATGATTAGTCGACTAATCCATCAGTCGATCAGCAGAAAAATAATCGCCAACTATTTTGATAATCGATGCAAAAATGTCAGAAAATGACAAAACAAGACATTTAAAGACATCACCTTGGACTTTGAGAAACTGGGACGGACATCTTTCACTATTTTCTCCCATTTTATCAGCAGATTAATCGATAATGAAAATGAAGAAAGAAAAGGCCACATTACTGGTCGGAAGGAGAAACACACCTACATTTTTTTAACATTATGCAAGACTCGCATACCAACAGGTTCTTGGATAAGCTCGAATATCACAACGTCGACCTTTTCCAGAAGGTGGTTGTAGAAATGAAAGATTGCAGCTGAAGTTATTCAGGTTATACACGACTTCCTGTTCACAGGAATATTAGTGGAATATTCATTTTCATCAGCCATGAAAACCACTAAGTGTGAATATTGTCTTTTTCAGATTAAGGGCAAAAAAAACGTACTTAGTGACATAATATTAGTGCAGTGTTTTACATCTGATAAGCCTTCAAACTCGTGGATGTGTGACTCAAACTGGTCTTCCTGGATTTATATCTCATCTTTAGACGTAGTAACATGCCTCATTGGTGAGAGGTTATTTCTGTTTCCTATTGGGTGTTAATTCATTCTTGTTGTTTTTAATTATTGCTTTCTGGCTTAGTCTTCTCCTGACAAGACAATACAAAAGATGCATGTACAACACATGTTTAAAAATGATTCATTCAAACAATATTCACTTGTAAAGATGCAGAAACATGAAGAGCTGCTGGTAAAAAGTTATTTTTAATAGGGATATACGTTTTCTCTCTCACCATAAACACGTACGCACAATCAAAACCTTAATGAAGTGGACTTACCGAGTCCTCTGGAGGTCTTTGTATCTTGATCCACTCTATCGACGGACCCTTCACCTGCAGAAATCTGTGGAAAATATTCTTGAAGCCCTCAAAGTCTTTCCTGGACACCTGGAAAACACAAGGACTTTATTTAAACCTTCATTCATCTCAATCACGAGTAAGATGATGTGTATGAATTAGGATAAATTAATAACATTATGGCCAATCCCTTTCAGAGAAGTCTATGTCCTCCTTCTTGGCTTTCTTTTTTAATGTTCCTTTTACTGTATCTTATGACATCTTCATTTTATTAAAATGAAGCTTTTGTTTTATTGCTGCACTCATAAAAGACAAAACAAATCAGCTGTAGCCTCAGATGTGAAATGTGGGTTTGATCATCAATTCGACATTTATCCTCATTGAGACGTTTATCCTTTTAGGGGCTAAAAGAAGTCAAATTAAAAGTTAATAAGACGGCAAAACACATCCAAATATTGTCATTTCAAAAGAGAAAATTGTCCAGTTTTTGTGTTTTTTGCAGACTGCTGCTGCACGAGCTAATTTATTAATTCGTTTTTAATATATATAGTATGCTTACATGAAAATAAAATGACAAAAAAGTAAATGATAAACATTTCTTTTGATAAATAATTGATTTTGAATGTGTATTAAAAAGCAGCACAATCCATTACTAGAGGGTAGGGGTAATGCATAACTGTAAGTGGTCTGTCACACTGGAGACCTGCCCAGTGGTTCAAACCAGTGTGTAACTAAAGAGTGTGTACTCTACAGCTGTGTGTGTGTGCGCACTGGCTTGTTTAACTGAGTGTACAAAAAGGCTTTTACTGTAAACACTTTGAAATAAAAGTGTGTGTGTGTGTGTGTGTGTGTGTGTGTGTGTGTGTGTGTGTGTGTGTGTGTGTGTGTGTGTGTGTGTGTGTGTGTGTGTGTGTGTGTGTGTGTGTGTGTGTGTGTGTGTGTGTGTGTGTGTGTGTGGTCAAGCAATCTCTAGTGGCAGCTTTGTCTTGTTTCTATTGAAGTAGAAACAGATGAAGTTCTGCTAGTTTCTGATGAATTTTGTCCACTCCCGACACCAGAATTCATCTTGAGGACAAATCTACAGTGTGTCTTTGCTAATGCTGCATTATATCATGATTCAGACCGATAAAACAGATGTTTGTAATCTTCTGACGTAAACTTTATGTATGCGTGTGCGTCTGTAAGCATCTAGGTGGAGCCCCTCCATTGGCACGACTCTACGGTATGTGTCACTGTTGTGTTTATCCAGCGGTTGTGTGCGACCCAAACCACCCCTCTAAATCACAACCACATGGTCGGAGAGAGGGTGAGATGTTGTACCTCTCGCTCTGCTCCTCTGCTGGTGTCCAGAAGCTTCTCCAGCTCCGTGTGCATGGAGGTCTCCAGCTGCTGCCGCATCATTTCCTGGAACTGAGCCATCCCTCCGTTGGCCACTCCTTTACTCAGACCTGAGCAGGAGAGAGAAGTTGGAAGACGAGGTCTTTAACACAGCTGCAAGCATACTTTGAATTCTGACATTTTCTTAACTCAAACCATCTGTTGCAGCCTCCTCATCTGCCTCTGAACACAAGTAAAAAAAGGGACTTTTCGTAAGTTCTACTAGGATTCTATTGCCGTCACAGAAGCTGGAAAACCCCCAAATTGTAATGGTGTGGAAAACTCAATCAACAGGGTGCGTCAGTCCTTCAACAGCTGGAAACTATTCATGTCATTTTACAAGTAGAGCAGCCACCTCTTCGTTGGTTAGTCGACTTATCGGTAGTTCTGGTCTCAGTCGACTGAGATTTCTTTTGTCGATTAGTCGTTTTTTAAGCTTCTTTCATGCTGAATGACGTATTTAAAAAGAAACGTATGAGCACATCTCTGGTAAACACAAGACTTAAAGTGGTGCTTTTGAGCAATTCTTAGTGGAGAAACTCTGATCTGACGATTCAATCAACTAGTCTTATGAATGTTGGTCAACTCAGAAGTTCTTTGGTGGAGGACAGCTCGATGTACTAGCACAGAGAAGTTAGTCCAGAGCTGCAAAGAACAATTCAGAGAGTTTTAAGAAGCAAAACATTTGATGTTTCCGGGTTCTGTGGGAATTTGCTGCTTTTCTTGTTCTTCCATTATTGCAAAAGCTACTATTTGGTGGTTTTGGTCAGATGAGCCGGCACCGTCTGTGCGCCACCGTTTCATTGCTCATCCGTTGGTCATCATTGGGGATGTCTGAGCAGGTCTGAGGTTTGGTATCTCGGCGTCGTTTAGCGCTCGTTATCAGAAGCGACAACGCCTCCAATATTGTCAGAGCTTTTGCGTAACGCATAAATATAATATATGGCGCATAATATATGGCTATAAAACACAGATAAGACTCAACACTGGAATGTAAAAAAGGCCAAGTAGACGTTTGGATGTGTATCTCAGTCCACGAGGAGTTTTTAGTACATTACACGTTTAAATCTCACTTTATAGGGTCGATATTAGATCATCGCACTACAGATATGGTGACATCAGTTTAAGGTAGTTGAGAAACAGCGGAGCCATTCATACATTCGATTTTTAACAATCTAAAACATCAACATTTGGCCTCATGAATCGTGTATCGTTCAAATATTAACTCGGGCCAAAGACGAACCCTCAGCAGCTCTGTAGTTCCCTCAGCTGTGCCAGCGTGAATGGAAAACCTTTTGGCGTGTACACAATAATAATAATAATAATAGACTTTTAATTGGCAATCAAAACCAGTAGCATTGGTCAAACTGGTTCACTGCTGACAAAGTAAAATGTCAGGCATCCAAAAGGACGAGAACGAAAGGTAGGGCGACATTAAATCACTATTAGATCAGAAGAAAAATGTGACTATACAATTACAACATACAGGTAGGTGTGGCTGCACTTGAAGCAGCGGTAACACTTTATAATACCTACACGCTATGAAGCATTAGTTAAGTATGAGTAAACACTTAATTCATCATTTATAAAGCATTGTTCCTACATTAACACTCATTATGCTATTTATAACAGTTATAAATGTTTTACTCTTGATTAATACGCATTAAACGCATATTGTAAGGCATAGATAGTTCTCACTTTAGATGAGGTCACACACAACACTTTACTAACGACTAGTAACTACCTGAATAATCATGAATTGCAGTATTAATACGCGTTTATAAAGCATATATTAACATAGTCCCTAACCATTAGTGCATATCTAAATCATTATGTATATAAATGCATGAATAATGTACATCTAAATAAGTTCTTAATAATTTACTAACACTTTATAAATGATAGTATTAATCATCTACAACTCCTTAATAACTGGTTTGTAATATATTTAATACTTCATTTACAAATGGGGAATATATCATTTATAAAGTATGAAAACACAATCATGAAACACATAATAGACGAGCTTATTAATGAAGAATAAAACATTTATAACTGTTATGAATAGCATACTAATGAGTGTTAATGTAGGAACAATGCTTTATAAATGATGAATTAAGTTTTTACTTATACTTAATATCTTAATAGGACCATTTATGAATTTAGAAATAAAGGGATTCACATTACGATTACGCTTTTTGGTTAACTTTCACTTTTTGTCATCACGGGCAGATAAAACAAAACCAGGTGACTGATGTTATTATATATCCATTAATCTACTGCTTTAAGGATTCATTGCATGCATGAGTAAATGAGTCTATACTATGTCAAATAATAAATGCCCATCACTGTTTCATAGATTGTGAAATCTGTCATGTTTGCAGTTTTTTGTACCTCATCGTCCAATTTAATTATTTACAGATCATCATCAAAACTACAGTCATCATCAGCACATTGGGGGGTTTTCTTTAGAACGATGATTGTTGTATTTATGGCAGAAACGTGTAATTTACCGGCAGGCTGGCTGCTGATTTAACAGGAAGCGTAACATTTATAAAAACAGAAGTGGTGAAATAAAAACCAGTGAATACACTGGAGAACTATTTAACTTGTTCAATTCCAGCATGAGTGTGTGTTTACTGCCCATCTTCAATCATGATCATGTAGAGGTATAAAGGATAATGTAAAGAAGACTAGGATGGTGACTGAATAACTCAGGTACTAGAGCTTTGAAATGAAACTACTGTACTAAGAGGAAACAGATTAGAGAATGAGGTTGGCTCTTTAGTTAGCAAAAACACATTTCAAAATAAAGGCACAGGTATGGCTCTTTTTTTTAATTAAATGTTTATCTACTTGTACATAAAAAGGTTGAGAGTGGATTACACAACCTCTATAACACTACTTACCTTCTACATAAAGTGCCATGTTTACAGCTGCCAGTTCAGCAATAGTTAAATAATAAAAAATGTAAAAATAAGAGCTTCAAGTTAAATGTCCCAAAGAGCGAAGCGTCATTGAACGTACATCCAGTAAACTAATTAAAAAATAAAAAGGTGTCTTTAAAGCAGACGGGTCATGTATCCAGGTGTGTACAATCGGTCTCTTTTTTTAAAGTCCATTCACATTTAAAGCTCTGGAGGCGGAGACACACAATCATCCAGTCACTCTTAATGTTGTCTCTCCGAGCTGCGGCATAAAGTAGTCCCTGAACATGGATCTGGATCCTTTATCGGCTGCATCTCATTTTTTCCAGCCCCATTTTTTTTTTTTCGTCGACCACGTCACAGTTCCTGCCTGTGAGGCTCTCGACGTCACAGTGTTTTTTATTACCCTTTCAGCCTCTTTTCTTTTTTTTTGTACTGCTATCACATCGCCAATTATTAACCGACGAAACTCACACTATTGACCCTGATCCGCATGACCTGCGTGACGGGAAACTTCACACTAAGCGACACGGAGGCTGCGGAAATGAATGAATGATGGACGGAGTGTGTGTGTGTGCGTGTGCTAAGGAAAACAATTAACTCCCCTTCAAGTGTGTTCTCCCTTCATTTATAACCCTTAGCCATAAAGATAACTGTAGTCTACGACGGTGCCCTGAACGCCACACAAGTCCCTTTACCCCCCCCCCCCCCCCCGTTTTTGATTAAACGACCGCTGACGTTTAAAAAAACGACCGTTGGGCTAATAGCTAGCGTGATGATACGATCACGAGCTCCACTCGCTATGGGGTAAAATAAACCATCGGTAGTGTCAAGAGGCAAAGAGGTGGAATGTAATTCGATTTAAAGCCATGTTCTTACTGTGTGACTTGAAGGATGCTGGCGGAGGAAATAAGGTCGATGGGTCCTGCGAGTCTGACCGAAGGACACAGCAAAATACCGCAGAGGAGACAGCAGGGGTACACACACACACATAAATAAAGATATATATATATATTTATATTTTTTTTATTAGTTTTCACCTTAAAACCACTGGCTTCTGTTTACCGTTGAATTCACAGGAAAATGATTAAAACAAATTAAAGAAAACACTTAGTTTGAAGATATTTTTGTACAGCAGTGCTCTTTCAGCCAATGGGAACGTTACAGGAAGACAGGCAGCCAATGAAAAGGTTGGTTTGCTCGTGACGCAGATTTTGACAACCAATAGATTTCTGCAACGTGTGATTTGCTTTCGGACATTTCCGGTATAAAGAATGCAAAAATAGTGATTTAAATTACACTAAGATAACCTCATTATTTATGACTGACCTTTGTACTTGTATAACAGCTTTAAAGTTAATCTTTTAAAGAACATATGTACTATTATAATACGTAGTATCACACTGATTGGGAAGCAACATCCCAGTAGATTTACATCATTAATGTTGACATAGTGCATTGTGTTTTGGGTGCATTTGTCCTTTTTAATGAGTAACCATTTTTAAACCAACACATTGTGACTTTATTATTATATAATCATTCCTGATGCTGCTGGGAGAGGGTAAACAACTAGTAAATACTGCCCCTGCCTGGTGAAACTGTGACACTGCATTGTACTTCAGCTTCTGATGTGCACTATTGTACTCATATCACCACAATACAGGTCACAATATTTCAGTCAGATATAATTTCATGTAATCAAATCATGGGTTTTATTTGAAATATTTTTTTCCCCTGAATGAGGTCTACAATATTTTAAAATCCCTGCTGGAAATGACTTTACTTTTTATAAGTAGTCCAGAATCAAAAGCATCAACTTAACATATTATAATTTTATACCCATTAGATAAACAGTATACTGGTGCTGAAACAATTCCCGGTCCACCTATTTATCCCTAATTATTATACTACAGGTTAGTGAAGGACTGGACGGGGACTAGGGGGGGAAACTAGCCTATTGGCTAAATCTGGCATATTTACAGTTATATTTTTAAAACATGTAGTATTCCTGAGAGATAAATAACTATAAAATAAATAGAAGTGGTTTAAAACCCTAGGCTGGGTATCAGTCTCATATATTGTGTTGGTGTATCAGAGTTAGTAGATTCTATTCCAGCACGCAGATACAGGAGAACGTTCACTAATTCATCAAACGTGCATGTTGCTGGACTGCTGCATTGTGTCTATTTGTTTTCCTGCAAGTTCACACATGTAAAAAAAAAAAAAACACAACTGTTAAATGTTTTATTGTTCAGCTTTTAAAAGTGATCCATTCCAGTGTTTTGAGGACTCAGTGCATCGTAGACTATTTATATGTAACAACCATTCATGTTTCACTCACCCCCAGAGAAAAGAAGAGTATTGGTAACAAGTTAGGTGGACTTTCAGTTTGTACTGTACACTTAAGGGTGGAGTTATAAATCTAGCTTTACTCTCTCTCTCTCTCTCTCTCTCTCACACACACACACACACACACACACACACACACACACACACACACACACACACACACACACACACACACACACACACACACACACACACACACACACACACACACACACACACACACACACACACACACACACACACACACACACACACACACACACACACACACACACACACACACACACACACACACACACACACACACACACACACACACACACACACACACACACACACACACACATTGGTGGAGTGCTTTATCACAAGCGTGCGTCTGGAGTTTTGCGTCCTCCGTCTGAGTGTTGGTTGGGTGGCCTCTCGGGGTCTAGTCATGCTCCCAGGAAAGACACCGCTGTGTCTCTCTCCTCTATCAGCTCCGCCGCCGTGGCGTCCATCTTTGATTGGGAGAAGTCATTGATGGCCAGGCCACCCACAATCCTGCAGGTCTTGTCCTGAGAAAACAAAAAATACTTTCATATGTGCACAGGACAGACAGTTATTAGGTGCATTCATTAACATACTGAAGGGTGCAGTCTCACCTTGATCTGGACGGGGAATGAGTAGATGAGGTCTTCTGGGACTCCATAGGAGTTACCAGAGGAGTAAACACCCATGGAGATGAACTCACCCTGAAAATAACAAGCGGAGAATCTGGTTAAAACCAGGCGGCAACCTGAAAAGTGAAGTCAATGCTTCATGTCTTAAAGCTGCATTCTCTCTAATGCCCACCAGGGGGCAACTCCTCTGGTTGTATAGAAGTCTATGAGAAAATGACTACTCTCTTGATTTATTACCTCAGTAAACATGAGTTTATGGTCTCAATCTCTAGTTTCAAGTCTTCTTCAATACAGCATGATAGTCATTTAGTAAGTTATGGTCCATTTAGAGTCAAACGGACCATAAAGCAGGGTATTTAGTGACATAGACGCCGTATATACGTCTCTGTCAATCACTGTGTAGCCCCGCCCTAAACCACACTCTGCTTTATGGTCTGTTTGACTCTAAATGGACCATAATTTACTAAATGAACATCATCTCACGTCATTTTCTCATAGACTTCTATACAATCTAACAAAAAAAAGAGGACTGAGGGTTTTGCCAGTTTAGTCTTTGTTACCAACAGGTAGACCCTCCCACCTCATCATGACTACAGAATAAATAAACATGGCGTTTACCTCGGGGGTGCCCGACCAGATGTCTCTCATGTGGTCACAGATGGCCTTGGCTGCAGACATGGCACTGGACAGCTTCCTGGCCTTGATGACTGCAGCACCTCTCTGCTGCACCGTCTGCAATGCGACAACACGGACCGGGACGTTACAAAACGCAGCGGGCGGGTCAACGGGAAACGTGAGCAGAAGAACCGAGCATGTCAGGTGCAAAATGCATCTCACAGTCCAATAGATTCCAGTAAATGTTCTTCACACTCACAGCGATGAAGTCTCCTTTAAGCCAAGCGTCGTCCTTCACCGCCTCAAAGCAGGCGAGCTCGCTGCCGGACATGTTGACCAGGCAGTGGTGCACGTCGGGGTACTGGGTGGACGAGTGGTTCCCCCAGATGATCACGTTCCTCACGTGGGTGGCAGGGACGCCGCAGCGCATCGCCACCTAGCAAAAAAAGTCCAGGTCTGTGAGTCTTCATTTGTAAAGAAAAAGAATAAAGCTGCAAACAAGAAAAACGCACCTGAGAGCGAGCCCTGTTGTGGTCCAGACGGGTGAGGCAGGAGAAGTTCTCTTTGGGGATGGAGGGAGCAGACTTGGCTGCAATCAGACAGTTGGTGTTGGCAGGGTTTCCTACAACCAGCACCTGAACGAACACACACACACACACACACACCATTTAAGAGCCAAGATAAATAGAAAGGCAGCAGCAGACAGAAAAGTCTTCGGTCGTGATTTAAAAGAAGTGAAGTCAGCAGTTTTCTGGGAGTCTGTTCCAGATGTACGGAGCATAAAACGTGAGCGTAGATTTACTCGATTTATGAGAAGCTGTTGGTTTTATATCTTTTTTTTTTTTCTTTTTTTTTTCTTTACAAGCTGTGAGGACAGTAAATATTGTAGGATATCTTAGAACATGCTATCGTGTTCGTTTTTAAAGTCACATGCTTTGAAGTCAATGGATCTGGTACAAATTATTTCACTTCCTGGCAACATACAAAAATGTTCTCAGACAGAGAGGGAGGTTAGAACCTGATTTAATCTAAAAAAACAAAAACATTGTCTTCATACCAGTATGAAGACAATGTGTACGTTGATTTGTGGGCTGAATTTATGGAATGGGTTCGATGAAGACATTAAATCAAGAGAGGAAAACGTACAACAATAGTCTGAGAGAGGTACAGGGAGGAGGAGGGGCCTCGTCTCTCTCAGGACTTTAGATGTTGTAAAAAGACTTCATATATTATTAATATATTAATATATTAATATAACCCCTTAATATCATAGTTAGGTATGTGGTTAAGCATTAGAAACTAAACAGCAGAAACACACGTTTAAGTCTCTGGAACATTTCTACACTTAAACTCTGCAACAGCAGCTCAGCCAGAAGCAGAAGTGTTCCACTGAAGGAGTGGACGTGTCAGTCGTGTTGGAGCACGTCTGTAGACTCGCTCCTGTGTCGGTACCTTGACGGTCTTCTTGGCGTACTTCTCCAGAGCGGCGCCCTGACTCTTGAAGATGGCCACGTTGGCCTTGAGCAGGTCCTTCCTCTCCATGCCGTCCCTCCTGGGCATGGAGCCCACCAAGATGGCCGCGTCCAGGTCCTTGAAGGCCACGTCCTCCTTGTCGGTGGGGACAATCTCTGTGGAGAAGAGTGTGGTGGAATATTTCTAGGTTAATCGGGAGAAGAGAGTTTTTGTTCACAAATCAATAATAAAGTCTTAACAAGATTCAAAGTTGTCTTTGTCTGTTTATTCTCTTGCAAGAGGGAAGGGAATACCACAGCTACGTATTCAGTAGACTGTGGCAAAGCTTCAAAATATGTAACACACGGGCTCCTTTATTTATACAGCAACAAGTTAGATTCAAAGTGCAGCCCCCACGAGGGCTTGTCTGCTGTATCCAGCTGACTTTTCACAGCTTCGATACATTCAAGGTAACATGAGGTGTTTTCAAACACCAGTTCTGATTACCGCTTAGTCTGCACTTTCTTTACTCCATGTAAGGAACAAGTTGTTCTGCCACTCTGCAAGTAGTTTTGCTACTTTTTCAGTAGCCATTTTCCTTAATAGATGACACGTAAGTTTTCGAGTTCACTGAGAGTTCACATCGAGGACACAAAGTTCAAATACATATTTTACTATTACAAGAGGAAAGTGGAAATAAACAGATTCATACGTCACCATTTACTCTTTGTGTTTACAAAAAGGTCTACCGTACAATAGAGTTACGGTAGTTGGTCATGTTGCAAAATGTGCTTTCATGTGTGTTTTTGCCCCATCAAAATAAAAGCTCCTCTAGTCTGTCCTGCTGTTGGATCATTTGTGGTTGACTCCTTTAAGTAGCTTTCAGTGAAAGTTAGGCTTTGATGGAGCAGGATGTGGAGCAACTTTCTTTAGTTATAGCCAGCAGAAGGTCAGTGTTTTGAGACACAATTAATGCATAGAGATATAGAAAACTACGAGCTACGAGCCTCCTCATTGGACAGCTGACAATGGAAAGTACAGCCTGTAAGAGCACGTAAGTTGGACATGGTGGTCTACACGAGTCAGAACCTTTTACATCCTGCAAGACATGCCATTAGATGCACTTTTTGGGGCAGACTGTTGGTAACGATCCTGTGTGTAACAGTAGTGCCATCTCTTGGCCAGAAACAGGTTCTCAGTTGGGAGTTCCTGATGACGTTAACAATAAAACTTGTTCAAACACTCCCTAAAAACAATTACAGCAGAGCTCAGTCTTGTCGATCAGGACACTTCTCCTCTTAAATAGATAGAAACCAAACATCTCTTCTAAAACCACCCGTGCGTTACAGGTTTGAGGATATATCCATTTTGGACGTATTCTGTCTCGGTTGCACGGAGCGTTGTCTTTGCAGCGCAGTTGGTTAATACAGTCGGGGGGGCCTTTCACAGCTCCACGTCCAAACAAAGCAAAGGACGGCGCCGATTCAAAGGAAACATTCCAGGTCACAATGGAGACGGCACATAATGGCGCCTCACGACTGCTGCATGTCACGACAGCGGTTACAGTGATGACATCAAAACGTCCAAACTGGAAACCCGGTGGTCGTATTTATCGAGTGTCTCGGGGGGGAAAAAGGAAATAAGTCCCGACTGTAAAAGCATTTAATTAATGTAAATAAAGTGCATCTGTCGCCAGTATTTAGCAGGACTGGTGAATGGTATTCTGGGACTATTATTATTAGTACAAGCAAGATACCTTTTTGTGTAAATGATCAGGAAATTAGAACCCTACAATTTGTATAATATATATTATATCAATACAATTAAATAACTCCAAATAGGTTCTACAAAAACAGCAAATTGTACATTAAAACTGATATCTGATGCCTGTGTATCCATGAAATATAAGGATAATCTCCATCACGTTATTTTAACAGTGTTAACCACCTTAATATTTATGTTACCTCTCAGAAGTGGGAGAGCACAGTCCTGCAGCTCCATCACGACGCCGTCCAGGACCGGCAACATGGGCGTGATGTCCAAGAGGATCAGGACCACCGGCTGACAGACGGAGGAAAGGGGGGAAAAAACCCACACATGCTGAAGTGAATTTAACTGACATTTAAAAAGCATAACTTTCATGTATTAATGTCTTGGTGTTTGGAACAGAGTGTGAAGGCCGACGCCACGTGTCAAACGGATCAGGTGGTCTTTTTAATAGTCGGCCGTGGTACCAGATCCATTTCATTTGACTTCAAAGATGACCGTGACTCGTCTCAGGGTGCAATCGGATCACTTCCCAACATCTGTTTCAATGTCACCCTTTAAAACCTACACCAGCTGTTCACTGTGCGTGTCTTTTGATACTGGCCTAATGAGATAAGGGAATTACAAAGATCCTTCTTCTTTACCTGATCTTTGCCAAACACATCTCCCTTGGCGATGCTGAACAACAGGGAATAGGCGATTTGCCCGGCAGCACCGGTCACCAGAACTCTAATGGGCTCAGACTGCAAGAAACACAAGAAACACAAGAACAAGAAGTGCTGTTAGTGCTGCAGTGACGTCACTGAGAGGGACAGGTATGTGGGGGTAGTTTTAATTGTCCAGTGCACGTGGTGTGTCTATTCCGGTCAACAGGATTTACTAAAGGCAGGAGGAAGAGGGAGGGGGGTGCTTTAAAAATAGACTTTCCATGCAGGACTCACTGCTGCATAACAACAGTTAAATCCCCCAAAACTATGCAATGTAGCGCGTTAACATGAATACAAAATAAAAGTCCTAACATTTTGGTTGTGTCGTGTCGCGAGCCAGACTAAAAGTGTCGTTAAAAAAAAAAATCTACTTTGACGAACTTCGCACAACTTATTGGGTCAATTGGAATAACTGCGACTTTAAACACGTTAAACATGCATTATTGGAATAGAATAATAACTGATATATACGCTGGTTTTACTCACCATGTTTGCACGATAGCTTGAGCTGCTTCCTCTCTTTCTCTCTCTCGCTCTCACACACTCTCTCTCCCACTTCTCGCTCTACCCGGAGGTCTCTCCTATTTAAATCCTTAGTTGTTCACGACACTTGTAACCGCCTGACGGCAGATTGAACATCCGGGTACTTTTATTTTTTGATAGTTGTGTGTCCAATTTAAAAAAAAAGTTATCCCTTTCTCTCCACGTCTCACCCTCTCTCTTTCTTTCTCTTTATCTCTCTCTGTACCTCTCTGTCTCTCTCTCTCTCCCACTTCTCACTCCTATGTCCTCAGTTGATCACGACACTTGTAACAGTCTGACGGCAGATGGAACATCCGGGTACTTTTATTTATAGTTGTGTAGTCCAATTAAAAAAAAAGAAGTTATCTCGTTGATGGTAACATAAGAAACATTGCTATCGATACTATTACCATTACCTACGCTCTACAAACATTATTCGATAATATATGGCTGTTTAACGAGCTAGCTGGTTAGCTTGCTGCTACATAGATTGCTAACAAGCTAGCTGGTTAGCTTAGCCCTTAAAGCGCCGCTTGCTGTTGCCTAGCGACCTGATACCAGACGTTAGCTTAGCCGCTCGTAACAGGCAGATACACAAGACCAGCACGTGCAGTCAGACGAAATTAAACGTTTATTTAAGTTGCAAAGCGGGTTAAGTTTGGATTAAGCTCGCCTTCACGTGTCGTCCTAATCAAACGAAGAAGCTTGTTTTTATTTTGCAGTTTTTTTTGTCACTGAAATAATCAAGGTAAGTTAACTAACCTGTCTCACCTCTTTGTATCTCTGTGATAATGTTATTGTCAATGCTGTTAATAGAGAGAGAGAGAGACAGAGAGAGAGAGACCGAGACAGCTAGAGAGGGAGAGAGAGACAGACACAGAGAGACAGAGAGAGAGACAGACCGACAGAGAGACAGAGAGAGAGACAGACACAGAGAGACAGAGTCCGTAATTACATCAATATCTAGTTCATATTTTATTTAATGTTTCTTCAATCAATGTAACATCATTAACACAAATCAGCTACATATATTTTAATAATGTTTATTATTATAGCACATTTCATACAGACTATGTAGCTCAAAGTGCTGTACGTTTAAAAATTAAAACAGAAAACCTTAATTTTACAGATGAAATACATAAAAGTAAAACTTACATTTTAAGTGTAATTTAAAGAAGTTCAACAGATGAATAAAAACTGGAAAACATTTAAAATGACAATTAATATATATATATATATATGATGGCATTATTATGGAGATGATTGAGTGGATTTGTTACTGGAAAACTAATTTTATTGTTATAATACTTATTGTAAATTATTTTTACACAGCAAACAGTTTGTTAGCATGCAGTTTGATAGAACACAGTTAAAGAGTAAAATATATATTCACGCTTAATAAGAGAATAAGTAGAATTTGGTTTTCAGTGACTCACGTCATAATAATAATAACACATCCTGCTGCTCTGTCTCTCAAACTAATGGCACTAAATGAGCCACCACTTCTTCATCCAAAGCCCCAAAACTGGCCCTGATGTCGGGGTCTCCACCTGCCAGTGACAGGGGCTGACACTGTGTGTGTGTGTGTGTCTGTGTGTCTGTGTGTGTGTGTCTGTGTGTCTGTGTGTGTGTGTGTGTGTGTGTGTGTGTGTGTGAAGCCTGAATCAGAGATGTTTGAAGCAGCTGCCTGGCAGTGCTCCTCTCAGCTCCAGTTACATTTCTACCCCTCTGTGTCGGTCATGGGTGTCAGTTTGGGACAAACGATATTCTGTGGTCTATTTCTTATGATGAGCCTTTTCTTCTGCTGCTATTTCCACTTGTATCCACTGCACAGAGAGGTGTGGGAAGATCTCTTAATGATGGTTCCTCATAGCTGGCAGTGAGCTCGTAGAGTGATCATCTATATGTAATATCTGTTAATAACCAGATGAACCTGCACGAAAAACAAAAAGGAAACTTGTGATGCGTTGGGAGAGCTCAACGGGAAATTCTACTACAAAGCCTGTACAACAACACACACATTGCATGTTTAAAATACACACTTTCATTGTTAAGCTGACGTATAACTGCATAGTATCTTAATTTAAATATAAGGTGAATAAAAATGGTTTCAGCAACCAAAAGCTGATGCCAACCACTTATAAAAGTTTAGTGTTGAGCCCTGCCAGGCCTGAATAGTTTACTTTATATTATATATAATGGTATATATATATATATAGTGTGTGTGTATATATATATATATATATATATATATATATATATATATATATATAATATTCTGTTATTAACAGTGTGACATGACAGCGTTGCTCCTGGTGTTGAGTTAGCTGCTAGCTGGTGAACATAGCGGAGCTTCTAGCGTCTAGAGACGGATACTTCCCTCTGGAGTTGTTGGAGACCGACTGCAGAACTAAAAGATGATTATTGAGCATTCGTTCGTCAGGTGACCACAAACATAACAGCGAATGAATGATAAACGTTGCTCCATGTGTGCTGGACGTGTGGATAGACTCAGCGCTAACACATCACTTTACAAGCTGGTTATAAGTCAGTGTTGTGTTTCCTGTCTGCAGGAATAGTGCTGCTGTAAAACAATAAATATTCAGGTTATCTTTTGATTGCTTCATGCAGTTCACTGTGCGACGAAATATTGATCTCAAGTGTAAAAGTTTTAAATTGCAAAGTAAAGGTCTGTGTAGAGGAGTAAGAGTTGGTCAGTAGTGAGATATCAGAAGTAGAAGAGTGAAGTCACTTCATTAGATTATATTTTATTGAGGCCCTTCTCCGTCTTTTCCACGTATCATTATTATTCTCATATCATGAATTCATTGTTTAATAATATTTGGTTATTTAGTATCACTTTGTTGTGTTTATGTTAACAGATTTAAATCTAGCTGAGGGGAATGAGCGATGGAGGGTGACTTTGACATCTTGTGTATTTTTGTGAATGTGGTGTCAACAGTTGTCTTATTATTATAGACACATCGCTGTATTGATGTATTTGGTTTTAGAGCCTAAACTGAGCTTTAAATCTGGGATTTGGATCAGAATATTGTTTGTCTTTGAAATATTCATCAGCCTTTCATATCCACAGAAATCACCTCACTGGTTTTTATTACAGAGACGACTTGTGACAGCTCTGACTTTACATCAGCGGCCATCTGAACGAGTCTGTTGTTTGTGTAGTTAGACTCTGTGTTTATGTTCTTCCTCTGGCAGTCACACAGTCAGGTTGTCATGAGGGGATTAGACCGACTTCTTCTTTGTAAAAAAAGGAAATCAGAAGGAAATAAAAACACATGATAATATCTGGTGCCAGTCTGCCATGCCGGCCCTGATCCTCTCTGTGTGTGTGTGTGTGTGTGTGTGTGTGTGTGCTGTGAAAACAATCGGCATTGTGGGTGTTTTTCATCCCACCCACCGGCAAAGTTCACACATGCACGGATCCCTAAACTGCACACATGCATGCACTTATGGAGCTCACATGCACGCGT
Organism: Anarhichas minor; assembly: GCF_050575085.1. Lineage (NCBI taxonomy): Eukaryota > Metazoa > Chordata > Actinopteri > Perciformes > Anarhichadidae > Anarhichas > Anarhichas minor. The sequence continues at coordinate 2,556,265 of NW_027466475.1, read as the reverse complement.
ACAGAGAACACGTCACGCTCTGAGCAGATCTTGATAAGTTGACGTCTCTAACGTCTCCTCTCTGCTGACCTCTCTCTCTCTGTCCTCCGTCCACTCCATCTCCTCCTCTTTTGTTCCCTCTCTGTCATTCCACCTCCCTCCACCTCCACCTCTCTCCCTCTTACTTTTATCTCCTCTCACTCTGCTACTCTCCACTTGTCCTGCAGAGTGCACCTGAGTGACCCTGTTGAGGCAGATAGCCAAGCACTCCCCCCCCAACCGGCCTCAGCATCGCCTCTTATCTGCTGTTGCTAGTAGACCAAATAGCTCTCACATTGTACAGGCAGAGATAGCTGGGGGGGGGGGGACGGGGGGACGGGTTGGTTGCATTCACACGAGCGCAACCCACATAAATACATTAAGCAACGTGCAAGGACAGCGGGATCATTACATCACCTCCATCGTATTCAACATCTGCATCCCTGTGCCACCATCACCCGTCTCATCTGTGTCGTAGATCAGTCGATGCAGCTTTAGATCAGATGGAGCAGATTCATATTGTTTTAGTTGTATTGCCCTCCCTGTAGTACACAGACAGTATGTGTGTGTTTGTGGCCCGGTCCTGTTATCTGCAGTAGCAGTGATGAGCCACTAGGTGTCAGTGTAAGGCTGCAGTTAACCAGCCACTTCACTTGTAAACATGGTGTTGATGGGTTTGTGGTGAAGACACTTGTTGCTGCAGTTTTGGCTTAAAGATCTGGGTTTATGATTGAATAAAAACGTTAGAGACAGAGAGTAAACTCACAACTCTACGCTGTCAAATTGTCTTAAAACCTAAAGCACCGTTTCCTCAGATATGGGAAAAGTTTAAATCTATAAGCTGTGTTTCCAAATCTCAAACTTTTTTCTTTTTAACTTTCAGTACATGCAGCTGCCCCTTAAATATAACGTATTGAGTGTATTCAGTATGCCTTCAATTGGGACATGACCTTTGACCCTCAATGTTCATTTATCTGCAGCGCAAAGGATTGTGGGTCAGAACAGCCAGAAAAGCATTTTGGCATTCTGCATTTCACACATTTGTGTCTTTTTTTTTAGCCCTTTATTCATCATCTAATCACTCAACACACATATACTTTTAATAACTCCTGTTGTCCATCAAAAGATATATTTTCCAGAGACCCATTGTCCCGTTCATCCTCCAGATCTCATGCGTTGGTTTGCTTCTGCAGATCCATCCGAGCTGTTGTTATTGTGCCGCTCTGGCACTTTTAGGACGAGGCGTGCGGATGTACTTACTCACTACCTCTCTGAGTTTCTCTCTCGCTGGTCTTGTGATTGAAACCTGAGGAGGACTTTGTTTCTAGCCGAGCTCCTCGATCAAAGAAAAGAACACAGACCTCTGCAAACACAGAGACTAACTTCCTGGCACTGATGCAGAACTATTCAATTAAATCTCATACTATATGCACACAGCGAGCCGTCCTCGGCCTCACTCTCTCTCTCTCTCTCTCTCTTCCTGAAGTGTTTGCATTAGGAAATGGTCCGTGAAATGGGTTTGATGGAATCAAACTCCACATTAAGACAAATACATATCTCACAGCGATGGACTGATTGATGAGGCTGCGTCTTTATTTCCAACGAAGATCTTTATCAAAAAATATGGAGGCTCACGGCTCGTCCTGTGTGGTGACTTTGAATGATTCCTGGTGTTAAGTGTTAAAGAAGAGCTGCCTGTTCTCCTATTGGTGGCCACAAGGGGGCACCAAACTGCCACATGTTGACGTTCTGCTTGTTGATGGTCCGTTTCCCAGTCTGCTGTCGACAGCAACAAACAAACAAACTCACTGAAGGATGACCAAAAAAAAAGGCGTCCTGGATGCAAACTGACATCTGAGAGGAAAGGTGTTTTTATTATCAATGCAACTGTTGTTTTAGCATAACAAGCACCACCTTTCATTAACCTAACAAACCCAAATCCATCCAATTGGACCGGTCGATGGCGACTCGCTGCCCGATGCTGGCGGTCACACCCCTCTGCACAGCCACAATGGGGGGGGGGGGGGCTGCACTCCACTAAAAGTAAAAGAATGTGTCTCCACCACCACCACATGGCTGTGTGGGGATTAAGGCCCATTCTGAGTGGCCCCGGGTCGTGCGGCAGATGTTAGCCAGGATAGCGCTCGTTGCCGGGCGGGATCGGCCCTGCCCAGACGATGTTAAGCCTATGTACATGTATGAGGGGGGGGTCACACACACTAATTCATCTCCACTGTCTCTGATCGTCATCACACACTCACAGAAACTGTAAAAACACACTCGTGTGGTCGGCTTCAGTCTGTGAGGTGTGAATGTCACGATAGGAAACACATGTTTTGCATTTAAAACTAACAGTTGAACCATCATCTGTCAACCCCCCCAGATGATGTTTTAATGGGATGTGTTGTTTTAGCCGCTAAGCTCTCAAGTGCTTGTCACACAGAGCCTCTAATGACTGTACAGACGTCATCGTGGGGAGAGAGAAGTCATGGGACGTTGTTATTTACGTCTTTGGGGACGATTTTTATTGTGTTTTTAAAGTAGTTATTTAACTTTGGGCGGCATTACATTGAACAATAGTAAGAAATGTGACCACAGAAGCTGGACAGTAGAATTGAGAACGTTTTCAATACATGAAAGATGGAGAAATTGGTTAAATAAAACCAATTTCCGATAGTATTTTATAACCATTTACCTAAACGCAGTGAAGTCTGTCTGAATCATAGGCGTTGGGTGTGAAAGACGAGCCTTCTTTACCGTCAGACAGGTCTAACTGCAGGGTGAATGTGTTTAACACGGGGGCCCCGGTGGAGGCCCCTGTGGTACTTGTAACCGTCAGGCTCAATGGGAAGAGGATACAGCGTCTGACAAGACATGACTTGACCCAGCGGTGGAGGCAGAGCCACGCTATTGTCCTGAATAAACAGCAGAAATGAGCGCAGAATTTACCCGTGTGTGTGACTGTGAGTGTAAGAGAGAGATGTGTGTGTGTGTGTGTGTGTGTGTGTGTGTGTGTGTGTGTGTTATTGCATTTGGTTCAGTGTGTTATAATCATAGTCTGTATATAAGAAGTGGACGTAGTCGTTGTGACGTCACTCATTGGTTTGTGTTCTGCCGTTTTGAAGCCTCAAGTTCTGCGATTTCATCTTGGATTATGGCCGTTGCCATGTGGTTGTTTTTTGCAACCAGTGAACAGGAAGTGACCATATCTGGACTGAGGAGGAGTGACGTAGAGACGCAGTATACGTCTCTGGTCGTCTCTGGTACCTGTCAATCACCGTGTAGCCCCGCCCTAAAGCATCCCCTGCTTTATGGTCTGTTTGACTCTAAATGGACCATAATGTACTAAATGAACATCATGCTGTATTGAAGAAGACTTGAAACTAGAGATTGAGACCATAAACTCATGTTTACAATGTTTACTGAGGTAATAAATCAAGAGAGAAGTAGAGTCATTTTCTCATAGACTTCTATACGACCAGAGGAGTCGCCCCCTGGTGGACACTAGAGAGAATGCAGCTTTAAGACACTTCAGCTATAAACAGTAGTGTTAGAATATGAATATTTAGGTCATTGCAATCCCTAGATAGAAATCAATGTAAGTTTGAGAACCCCACTGCCCAGACTAAACATCAACCTACAGGGATAAAGTCTGACAGACTAGAAGAAGCGTATAACTTATAAACGGTGGAGCACTGCAGCAGATATGACACCGGCGTCCATCTCTGAGGTCACGGCAAAGAGAACAAACTTCTGGGTCCGAGAGCCATCGACGTCCGGCCACGTCAACCTGTCAGAGAGAGAGGGAGGGAGAGAGGGAGAGAAGGAGGCACTAACTGCTGAGAGGAGTCCGAGGTGTCATGGCCTCGTCTGAGAGGTGACAGACAGTGTGTGAGTGTGTGACGGGGAAATAAGACCGCTGAGACGTCTAGGGGACGCTCGTCGTGACCTTTCCTTCTGCCGGGGTCCATCTCGCTCTGTGCATCTGACAACAACTTTAAAGGACCCCTGAGCCCTTGACAGGTGTGTGTGTGTGTGTGTGTGTGTTCCTCAAAATGCATATGAGTTTGTGTACACCTGTTGTGGAAAGCTTTACCTAAGCTGTATGTCTCTGTATATGTGTACACACTCACAGATGGAGCTAGAGGACATTTCTTTTTGTCCTAAAATAAAACACTTTGCAGAGATGTTCCTTCTGATCCACCATAAAGTAGTTTCTTATTAACTCTTTGCACCAGTTCATCCTGAACTAATGGGACAGTTGTTTTTGTTCATTTCAGGTAATGCACTACTTAAGGCACCCGGTTTGTGGGCAAGTGTATATACACAGGATGGGACCATAAAGGATTTCATCACAATAAGTTGATCGTAGATATCGTCACGACTGACTTGAGAAAGATGTCGAGCTCTCTGTAGACACGTTGGTTGTGTTTGAGCCCACGTGTGTGTGTGTGTGTGTGTGTGTGTGTGTGTGTTTACCGTTGTATACCTGCGTTGTGCGGTCAGGAGGTGACGGGCGAACAACAGGGCGCCCGAGCGGCTTTAGGAGAAAGAAAATCCAACAACATAAACAAACCCACGGTCAGTGTGACACCGCGTCACCTTCACTGAGACCGGAGGGGGGGGGCAGAGAGACAGACAGAGAGAGAGAGACAGGCAGGCAGGCAGACAGAGAGAGAGAGACAGGCAGGCAGGCAGACAGACAGACAGAGAGAGAGAGAGACAGACACCGGAGAGGCTCACGGTCCACGAGAATCTCTTTGAAGTTTGGGAGGCGTTGTCTTTTCCCGCCCTCGGGGCCGTTGCTGCAGGCAGAGGCTCTCTGCTCTGAGAGGAACTCTTGCAGGATTTGGCCCATTAGCTGAACTGGTTTACGGGGAATCTCGTCTGAATGTGGAAACCTCAGACGGTTACACAATTCTTTTAAAGATGAGAATAAACTCTCTTTTTTTTCAAGCCTCAAGACCTGATTGTCCACTGAACGTCTCTCTTCCTCCTGTCTCAGTCATTACTGCTGCTGTGTTTGTGTTTCTGCTCCAGGCTGTTGGGTAAATACTTCCGTACTTCACACCTTCCTCCCTCCATTACCTCCTCTAATGACGTTTACACATCTGCTTAGAAGAGCCTCCTCTCATCCCTCCGTCACCCTGTCGTCTGTCTTTCTCTCCTCCCTCAGACACACTGAGAGCTGCAGCTTTTAAGAACTATTTTCTGGATTATTTGGCCTCTGAATTGATATTTTTTAACAGTTAAAATTCAGAAGTGCATAATGTTCACACGTTCTCTATAATAAGCGATGAAAATACAAACTTAATTCACAATTTACAAAAGGAATAAACAAAGAGGGAAGAGACTGATTTGTTGTGACCACTTGTGCTAAAGTCATCGTAATAGTTTGTGTTTTTACTTTTTCAGAGGGTAAAATAAGTCTTTAGAATCAAGAGTTCAAACTATTAGTTCATTGTTTAGTCGATTGATAGAAAATGAATCTGCAACTGTTGTGATAGTAGAGTCGTGGTTTTTAGTCCAGGAACAAAAAAGCCAAATATTGTGTAATTTGTGAGGATTTGATGCTTTTCTTAACAATATTAATAAACAGAATATCTTTTGTTGGTTGGCCATCTTGGGCTCTAACTGGTTATTATTTGCATTCTTTTACATTTTTCTTACATTCAAAAGCAAAACAATGAATTAATTAATTGAGAAAATAACCAGCAGATTAATCAATAGCTGATAATAATAATAATCATTAGTATCAGCCCTACGCACTCCAGGAAAGTAGATTATGAACACTGTAGTTTTAAATATAGTTGTCTTTTCTCTGTTTTTGTTGTGAGACACCTGAACCTTTCAACTCTTCACCTCCACCTGCCCCAAAAAACCTGGACTTGTGCTTCAAGTGATCTAAACACACTCATGGACATTTGCATGCATCAGCACACACACACACACACGCACACACATCACTCGATAAAGAGACTCGCCCGACGGTCATGTCACCCGAGCTTCATTTTCCCGCTGATTGACATGTCCCGTAACACACACACACACACACACACACACACACACACACACACACAGAGTGACTGTACCTGTCACCTCTGTTGAATAGTATTACCTTTACCTCATTTTGTTCTGCCCGTCAATCACTTCTATTCTTCTTCTGCCACCAGCTGAATGGGCTCCTGTGTGTGTGTGTGTGTGTGTGTGTGTGTGTGTGTGTGTGTGTGTGTGTGTGTGTGTGTGTGTGTGTGTGTGTGTGTGTGTGTGTGTGTGTGTGTGTGTGTGTGAAAATGAAAAGCCTGCTGCCTGGCGCCACTTTGCCCACCCTCCACTCTCTTCCACCAAACCCTCTTGTAATGGGACAGACGAGAAGATGTACTGTACACTTTGTGTGTGTGTGCGTGCGTGTGTGTGTGCGTGCACCGCCGCCAGGCCTCACAGCAGGTTAACTCTGAAAATAGAAAAGAAAATAGTTTTCAGCTCGTCCCCTCTTATTCTCCTCTCAGCGGGTCAAGTTCAGTAACGCCTCAGGTCCTCAACAAAACCACTGAAGTAGAGTGACAGACAGGCAGACAGGCAGGCAGACAGACAGGCAGGCAGACAGACAGGCAGGCAGACAGGCGAGGAGTGGACAGGAACTGGACTAAGCCCCGATAGTGCCCCCTAGAGGCTACAATGTTTATGTCACCACAGAAGGAAGCAGCGGGTCGGATGCATAAAGAGAACTGGATTCAGCGTTTTAAGACACTTCTGCGTCAGCTTCACTCGGTAGAACCTGGAGGTTACCGCCTGGTAAAGTCAGCAGGATTGGCAGGAAGTCGGTCAAAACAAAGACGCCGTGTTGGTCAAACTGTCCGCTCGACTGACAAACCCAGTTTGCTGCAAAAAAATGATTGAATGAAACTGCATATATCGTGATAATATCGTATCGTGAGGCCTCTGCTGGCCTCTGCTGGCCTCTGTTGGACCTGTCGTCCCAAATCCCTCGAGCACGATTCTCCCCCAAATAGAAGACGGAGCACAACGACAGGAGTCACACTATCAGAGTGTTGCTCTCTCAATATGTTTCGACATTATTAAGGCTACTTGCATGCAAGTGATGGTTACGTTCCTGAGAGCTTGTCTCTTCTCTGGCACACAGACGAACATCTAATCTGTTGTCTCAGCGCTCTCACCCCTCATTACACTCCTTTAAACTCTTTGTTTTATCCTGTTTTTTGCCCGCTCCTCATTATCTCACTCTGTCCTCAGAGTTTGGTTCCACCGTTCTTTTGCGCCGATACGACACTTGGAAGCTGGAGGACTCCTCCCTCGGGGATACACTGACGATAAGAGCCGGTGTGAGTCTGTGTGGTGTCATATGTATGTAAATGTGTGCGCATGTGTACATTTCCTCAGGTGTCACACGGTTAAAAAGATAGCAGAGGATGCGTCCGTGATGTATGGGCCGTTCCATGCATACGTATGCGGCTGTGAGTTCACATATCAGAAGTTTGAGAGATTGGACGTAGGACTGGAGTGTGTTGACTGAATACATGAGTGTGTGTGTGTGTGACAGGAACTCTGAGATTGGAAAATATGCTCTCACAATTACACACTCACAACCAACACATCTCTCTCTCTCTCTGTCTCTGTCTCTGTCTCTGTCTCTGTCTCTCTGTCTCTGTCTCTGTCTCTCTCTGTCTCTGTCTCTCTCTCTCTCTCTCTGTCTCTGTCTCTCTCTGTCTCTCTCTGTCTCTCTCTCTCTGTCTCTGTCTCTGTCTCTCTCTCTCTCTCTCTATAGATATACTTCCTGGTCGCATCTTTGTATGTTCTTCATGTTTCTCTCCGAGAGCCAAAACAAGACCAGGCGGTAGCTGAGAGAGAGTCTGCGAGAGATAAAAGGTTGTTGGTGGGGGAGAGAAAAAAGTCAGAACATTTGAAACACTTTTAGAAAGAGACGAAGACAATAAAGAGTCGAGTAAAACCTGCAAGAGAGAAAAATAAAGTCAGACTGAAGTACTGAAGACAAAAGAGTGAGGAGAGGAAAAGATTGCCAGAAAGAGAGAGTGAAAGCCTGCAGACGGGGGGGGGGGGGGGGGGGGGGTGGAGTTTAATACATTTCTAATAGGAGGGACAAAAAAATAAAAGAGAGAGAGGTAAAAAATAAAGATAAAAAGGCATCGGACAAGTCGGCATTGAGATGATAAGTGAAGGAACACGAGGACAAATACCAGAGAGGGAAGGAAAACTTAGGAAATTCTACTGAGCCAAGTGAGGAGTATGTGTGTGTGTGTGTGTGTGTGTGTGTGTGTGTGTGTGTTGGGGGGGGGGGGGATGAGGGGAAGGCTGTGATGGTCTTGTGTCAGTCACCCTATGGCAGCTCTTTAACCCTGTAATTTACCACATCACTCTCCTCACTGTGATGGGACCACTGCACCAGCTGACAGCACTGCCTCTGGCGTGTGCATGTGTGTGTGTGTGTGTGTGTATGAGTGAGAGAGAGAGAGTGTGTGTGTGTGTGTGTGAGAGAGAGAGAGAGAGAGAGAGAGAGAGAGAGAGAGAGAGAGAGTGCTTACCCGTGAGAGAGGATTCTTGAGATGTCAAACAAAATGTCTGTGAACATGCCTTCATTTCAGGTCTCTCTCTCTCAGACCCCGAGGTGATCGCCGGATTTAAACTGACCTCACATCTGTTGCAACATAAACTCCACTGATGTAAGTACTCCAAAGTCTCTTAAACCTGCATTCTCTCTAGTGTCCACCAGGGGGCGACTCCTCTGGTTGTATAGAAGTCTATGAGAAAATGACTCTTCTTCTCTCTTGATTTATTACCTCAGTAAACATTGTAAACATGAGTTTATGGTCTCAATCTCTAGTTTCAAGTCTTCTTCAATACAGCATGATGTTCATTTAGTAAATTATGGTCCATTTAGAGTCAAACAGACCATAAAGCAGGGGATGCTTTAGGGCGGGGCTTACAGTGATTGACAGGTCTCTACCAGAGACGTATACGGCGTCTCTACGTCACTCCTCCTCAGTCCGGATATGGTCACTTCTGTTAATTGGTTGCGAAAAAAACAAGATGGTGAAGGCCGTTATCCAAGATGGCAACGGTGAAATCGCCGAACTCGAGGCTTCAAAACGGCAGAACACAAACCAACATTTTCCAAGAGAAGTTAATCCTTCAAAATGGAAATCACACCTTTTTAATGGTGATCTTATCTCAGCGGGTAGTACACATAAAAGAAGCAATACTAGCTCCTCTGGCATGTTTTAATTTAATTGTATTGTAACCTTGCGTCATTTCTTTCAATCTTTATGTTATATAGAATGACAAAGGGAAACACATGTGGGAAATAAGAGTGTTTGCCATCAGATTTTTTTAAATTTTCCCAAGAAATTCTGGTCTTACTTTAATCAAAAATGTCTGTATTTTAAACATGGGTTCAAAAGAAAAGAACACATTCAGAGAAATGCTTTCTAGTGTGATCAGTCGGGTTATTAAACTACAGTATATATGGTACATGTACATGTTTGTGTCGTATATCCATCCCACTGTAGCCGGACATGTAAGTACACTCAGAGAGCATTTATACTCTTTGTTAGATTCTGTTAAATAAATGTTTGTGGCTGTTGAGAGCGAGAAAAAGTGATTTTAGAAAAGCTTCAATTGTTTCTCTCTTTCACTCTAATAAGTATTTACTTAAAGTTCTGTCAGTGACTTTGTCTTTCTGTCACACACACATACACACACACACACTCGGTAAGGACCCAGAGGGTGAAAGAGATGCAGAGAGCAGACAAGGTCGTAGTTCCTGTGGACTGTCTTTGAAAGAGGAGTCGTATGTTTTCCCTCTCCTCCTTTGATGTTAAAGCAGCCTCTTTACTAGTGTAAAGACAGGCCACAATAACCTGGACACACACACACACACACACACACACACACACACACACACACACACACACACACACACGCCTCACAAAGCTCTGCGGGGAGACAGGTAGCCCACAGCAACCCCAGCCAGAAATCAGAATGAATGTGGCAGCTGTCCAGGACCTGAGCAGCATGCTGTGTGTGTGTGTGTGTGTGTGTGTGTGTGTGTGTGTGTGTGTGTGTGTGTGTGTGTGTGTGTGTGTGTGTGTGTGTGTGTGTGTGTGTGTGTGTGTGTGTGTGTGTGTGTGTGTGTGTGTGTGTGTGTGTGTGACTGTCCAGGGCTGACAAATTAATCAAATGTCAATTGCGATAACTATTATTAGCTTCCCACAATTAAATTAAACATGAGCAACTGCACTATTGTCCTTTAAAAATGCGGCTCCCCCTCACGGAAAACGATCAAATCAAGCGCTCAAACTGACATCCGGCCACCAGGGGGCGATCAAGATGGTTTTAGAGGAGCTGTACGCGTCAACCCTACAGCAGAAAATACTCTGAAGAACAACTTTGAGTCTTATTTTGATGCAAAGATTTGTTAATCAGCAGGAATGTTGGAAGTGAAAGCAGTTACTTTGGGTAAAAAGATTTTAAGTTTCACAGATTTTCTGTGACGTGACTGTTGGTCTCAGATGAATCAATCATGGCTTCATAGTTGCGCTAAAGAGCTCAGAATTAAATGATTTTTACAGAATCTGGGTAAAGCTAAATATTTATTCGGGGCGAGGTTCTAAATGAGACATGTAGAATAAAATGTTTTTAATGAAATATCACCACTTTAAGCTTTGTTTTGGCTGCTTTTTCTGACGGAAGCGTTCGTAGTCGCACTCAATGTGTTCAAGGACCGTCGGAAAGATGAAAATCTGACAATAATGACGGGTTTTACAGCAGGATAAACGCTGTAGTTTTGACTATTGTTTAAAGCAAACATGCTTTTGGGGTTTTAAGGTTAACATGCTGATGTTTAGGATGACAGACTGACGGCCGCTGGAGATGAACCGATCTTCTGTTACCTTTTGTACACATCAAGAATACCCGGCCCTCAAATACGAATGTGGCCTCAGGGCTCATGGACACACACACACACACACACACACACACACACACACACACACTATTCCTGTCCAACACATTTGCTCCTTTATTTCCTGTATCTATGTCAGCCCCCTTGTTTCTTCTGTTTCACATTAAATTCCCCACAAGGTCTCAAGAACTTTGTCGGTTTGCCAGACTGGCAAAAAACAGCTGACTGAAATGAGGTTTTCCCTCCAAAAAGGTCTGACTTCCTCTTAAAAAGCTGGTTATGAGAGGATAAAAGAATCTTCTTATGTCAGCCGTTGCTAGCCCCAGCGCTTCCTTCACACCCGGTATTATATGTCCGTATTTTTTGTTGGGACTTGTAGTTTTGGGGTTTGAGTGGCAAAATGCGATTTATGTTTTCTTTCCTCCCCTCCACATCATGAGGTGCAAGAGGGGAAAAGATGAGAGAGAGAGACAGAGAAATAAAACATCACCATAAACTCCTCTTCCACTCATGCTGCTGTTTGCAGTCCTTCACACGTCGGATGTAATTCACACGGTGGAATATCTGAGGCTGCTGCTCCATAATACATTTAATCGGTTAAAGATGAGGTTTTCTTTGTGGTACTTCTGTCATGTTTTTTGCAGAATCTGACAAACAGACTTGCTTTAACGTACTCTTAATTTGTTTGTTTGTTTATCATATAAAAGTGCCCGAAGCTTGTCGTCTCTCCAGTTAGACATGTTCTATCTCTTTCACCCTCTGATGTTTGTATTCGGACAGTTGTGGTTGTGGTATTACTTGTAATAGTTGAGTACAAGTGGTAATAGCAGTTGTAATTGATATTTCACTGATTCCACAGAAGGAAATTCTTCTTTATCACTGAAGTGGTTCAATAACAGACGGAACAATAACACCTACAATAACAACGTTGGATACTTGAGGGGAGCAGAAGTTAACCGACTGGAGAACAAAGTGTAATAAAGACGGACGGGTCCTGATGGGAGGAATGCCGCCGGCTTTGTCTTCGCTGTCAGCTCCAAAGTGTGCGTCCGTCACTGCTCACCTGTGACGTGTGAGTGAAGGTGACCTCGTCTCAGAGTCAGTCTGAGTTCACGTGCACGTCTCCGTCCGTCCTTCTGCTGCATTGTTTTTTATTATGAGACGATTAGTCGTCGTTTTGGTCTCAGTTCTTTAGTCGATTAGTCATTTTTTATGCTTTTTAATGCTGAATTGCTGATTTCTAACTTGTGAGCACATCTCTGGTATGTAAAGTGCTGCTTTTGCGTGATTTATTTATGGAGACATTTAGTTTTACAGATCTGTCGGTTAAATAAAGTAATTTCTTTGGCTTAGGACGGACCTCGTTTTTTAAAAACTGTTCTTTGGTCAAAATGTGCATTCAGACCTGTAGAGTAACTGCTACTGTTAATCCACTAGTAATACAGGTATAACAGGCACAGGAAGTGGTACTACAACTACAAATACAAGTACTACTAATGCTACTTTTACTGCTAACGTGACTCTGCTGCTACTACTCTGATGACTGTTACTACCACTATTGGAAAATAACATTTGATTTACATTTTTTTGACTCCCTGACGAAGGCTTGATGCCAAAACACGTTTAAAAGAGAAGGCCTTGGTAGTTTTCTTGTGATTTGCCCGTCAACATGAATCTTTATCCAAAGAGCGCTTCAAACAAACTCTATTAAGTCCAGGAAGTGCTCCTACCCAACCCGACCTAACGCTGAGTTACAAGTTAATTAATAATTACAGCAAAAATGAAATGAGGAAAAAGCTACTTTTTTTGTTCCACTAGTTCTGATCAGGTTTGTTGACATTGCCAATTCTGTCTAATGTCATTATGTTGTCATTTGATGATGTTTTCACCATACACCATTAACCCTTACTGGACTTCTTAAAGGGATATTGCCTTGTCGTGCTTTGTCATCTCTGCTATAAAGAGGGAAAGTCCCGCCTGTCCCGAATTTGTCTGACGAATTTGCCGTCGGCCTTTAACGACAGAAGTTCCCAAAGCTCGTCGACATTTCCATCGGCGTCCTCATGAATGTTTGTATTTTCTGGTTTCGCTTGTTGAGAATTCTCTAGTCAATGAGCGACTTTGCCATTTATGCCACAATAAAAGCATTATTTTAAATTTTTAAAAAAAGATTTTAGAGAACCCCCAAAATTCTGCTGTTGAGGCTGTCAGGGGATCTCAAGTCTCAATCAAGGGGTCTCGGACCCCCCCACTGGTCCTGCCCCGTCCGGTAGACCACCATGGAACTTTATTCTGGAAAAAATATGCATGGAAGTCAATGATGAGACACAAATATTTTTTTAATCCCGTTTGAATTGTGCGATGAATTACACATATTATGTTTGTCCATTTAAAAGACATGTTTGCACGTCAAAAAAGTCGCAGTTTGACATAAAACTGTTAAAAATACGTTCTTAGCTTTAAGTGACGTCTCTCTCTGAAGCTACGATGTTTCTTACCACGATGTTCTCACACCAACAACAAGTCTCACTCGTTGTTTCTCTTCCCGGCGGATTAAAAAGAGCCGCTGGATGAAACCCATCAGGTACGATAACGTCACGTTTGTGCGTGGAACATGGATAAGTTGGTTAACGGCCATGTTGGTGTTGGTGACGCACATTGTGAGAGACTAGAGATGAAGTTCACTGGTGAATATCTACAACAAACGTAGACTTTCCTTACTTGCAAAATGATCTTTTAAATTGACAAACATCACATGAATAATTCATAGCTTAATTCAAACAGGATTTAAAAAACATTTGTCTCTCACTTGCCTATCGCACATATTCTTTCACAGGAAGGGGCGGGACTTCACCTCACGATAGAAAAGTGTGTACCTGGTCAGGTAGTGACTGTGACCACGCGTGCCTTCATGCATACTTTGTTTGACCCTCAGACCTGTTTATGTCAATCTATTGTGCCGTCTCGTTGAGATATGCATCTGTTGTGTTTCTCTTGATCCTGAATCACGTCCCTCCTTACAGACTCGGGTTTCACTCCTCGCCAGTCAGATGGCGTTCTGCCTGGCTGAGCTGCACTTGTGGTCCACCAAGAGCTCACTCCAAGTCAAAGGTAGCACTTCTCCCCATGTTCTCCTCCTCGTCTCCCTCTTTCTTTTCTTCTTCTTCCTCTCACCTCTCCGTCTTGCTCTGGCTCTCTCTGTCATCACTCACTTTGTTTTCACACCTTCTCCTCCCCTCCTCACCTTATATCTACTTTAACAATCTGGCATCTCAGTCAGCACCAATGCTCACTCTGTCTCTTTGCTCTTCAAATTCTCATGCTATTGATGTTTATTTTACATTGTTTGGAGGGTAATTGGTTCACATAACCACACAAGACCATACACTAGTTTTTTTGTAAATAATTGTATTTATTCTATTTCAATCCTATAATTCTTATAATCATAATTCTTCTTTTGTGTAACCCATTTAGTTTTAACGTTGTACTATAACTGTTGAGAGATTTTTCGTATTTTACTGGTCAAAACGATAAAGATAGAAGCTAAAAACTACAGATCAAGTGTAAAAGTGACAGAAGACAATGAAACACTGTTCCTCTTTATTCACTGTTACAATCATTAAAACACATTCAGTATACCTTCAGTAGCTAGCGTAGCGTAGACGTGCTAACGCTAGATAATGACGTGCTAATGTACTCGGCTAATGTTAGAAATATGAGGAAATAGGGTTGAAAAAGTTACCCTTCAAAGAAAATATATCAGTAAACAGTGATCAGTGCATGTTAAGTTATAGCTGCACATCACACCATCTCCATCATGCATTCAATAAGAAACTAAAGTTAAAACAATGCTTCCTCTGTGGGGCCGAGTGGGCGGGGCTTAAGTTAGACTTTTCTTGCACTTTCGTGTGTTTTTTCCTGCTCGCCACCTATCAGTCCATCTCCTCTTGTCAGACGGAAATTCTCTGTTTCTCCATTTTCTTGTTTTCTCCTCCCTTCCATTCTGTCTTGTCTTTCACAGTCTGCTGAGCTGCAGACGAAGATAGTGTCTCTCGGAGGCTGTGTGTGTGTGTGTGTGTGTGTGTGTGTGTGTGTGTGTGTGTGCGTGTGTGTGTGTGTGTGTGTGTGTGTGTGTGTGTGTGTGTGTGTGTGTGTGTGTGTGTGTGTGTGTGTGTGTGTTAATACACAAAGGTACGACAGGGTGTACATCCCAGGTGACGGTGACATATCCTTATTTGTTTGTTCTCTTTCCTGCTTTTGTGTGTCTTGTGCTATCTTGGAAATACGTGGAGGGATACATCTGAGCGAAGAGGCCTGGTCGCTGAGGTGTGACGCTCCATATCACCCCCCCCCCCCCCCCCTTACATCATATACATCCTCAAAAACAACATTAATATGGATTCATAAACACACATGTATGCTGTGTGTGTCGTACAGCAGACATCTGCTAAGCAGCATCACAGTTTGTGAGTTAATTGCTTTGCACAAGAAGACAGAAAAGATTTTGTTTGTCTTGTATTCTAGAAGAGACTAGTTTTATTTCTAGGATTTAGTGCAGACTGACTAGAGTTTGGATTACTTGCTAACTGTTTGGGGTTTGACACAAGAAGGTTTTCACACTCAAACTAATCACACAAACTAAAGCACCACGCAGATGCTTGAAGTCATGCGTTTAGCAACATGCTGTGAGTAAACTCTGTTCTGTGCTGCTGTTGTCGAGCAGACGGAGAGCAGCATGAGCATCCGTCCTCCTGAGAATCATATCTTTAACTTCTTACACTTGTTACTTGAACTCCAAGTAATAATAGTTTAAAATCTTCAATTAGTTTGTATTTTATATGTTGTTGTTTCACTGTAGTTTGTTTTTGTGCGGGTCGGGTTTCATGTCTCAGAAGTAGCTACATGTACACATTTAAATGCATGTTTGGAGAACTAGAATCAGGAAGAACCCGATCTTAAAGATCAGCTGTTGATCCGATCCTTTTACATCAGCTGTCAAGATGTTCATGCACAGCAACACGAGTGCAACCGTCGTCAACTCTCTGCTGTTTATTCATATTATTTACCTGAACTATGTGCACTTGTATTATTTCAGGTCAGTTTGAGGGTCTCTTGCTTTTTTGCCGTCATCCCTAGAGCATCGTGTTTGATGTTAATTCCTTGTAGGTTTGACACAACAAGTGACTCTTTAAAGTCACTTTCATAATATTTATACAGGTTTAAGTGCTTTTTAACGGTTTAAGAACGCTGTAGTTGTTGTTTAATAGAAATAAAAGGTTGGTATTGGCGGATACTCAAGGTTATAGAATCACTATCCGTGTCAGAAATGGAAGAAGTGACATTAAGCCATTACTTATAGTGGTGTGTGTGTGTGTGTGTGTGTGTGTGTGTGTGTGCGTGCCAGTGCCATCAGCTCTCCTGTTGTATTAGTGTGACCCGGCCTCAGCAGCAGCAGCAACAGTAGTGGAGCGATAAAGAAACGATGTGTTGGGCGAATCCGAGTCTGGCTGCTTATGGTTTTGAGGCCTGCAGGAATAACACTGACAAAATAAAAAGGCTCCGCTCAGCAGTTTGTGTGTGTGTGTGTGTGTGTGTGTTGGTCATATGATTTTGTAGCTGCATGCTGAGTCTGTGTGTGTGTGTGTGTGTGTCTACATTTAAATGTATATGTTGCATGTGTTTAAATCTGTCCCTCAGGTGGGTTACGGCACACTCTCGTCTTTATTAATACCCCTTTACCCCTCCTCTTCCATCCATTCTGGCTCGGACCCCCCAAGCCCACCTTCCCACCTCCTCCCTCCTCCTCTCACCTCCTCCTCCTCCTCCTCCCTCACTGGCTCTTATCTAAACTGTGGTGCTGGCAGACGGGACAGGCCACCGGCTGATAGCGATTGTTTATCCCACGGTGCGAAATTGCTGATCTGTCTTCTGCTTTTTCCCTGACAGCTAGATGTTCATCTCTCTCTCTCTCTCTCTCGCCCCACAGATACAGATATTGGCACCTATCAGTACTACGATAAAGGAGAGCCAGGTAAATAGTGTTTGTATTGGATGTCTGTTTGTGTTTAAGATAAGTTTGTCTTTTATTTGTTTTTTTGGGGACGTATGTGATTTCCTTATATATGAAGAAGGGCTTTACTCGGCCTCCCACGCAAACACACGGACACACAAACCATCGGTCCTGAGTATTTCAGGGTCTCACCACACTTAGAGGCTATTAGTATGTAGGATTTACACCCTAAAGCCGTATGCACATACCACACACACACACACACACACACACAGGTTATTTGGCCTCCGTGGTTCTATCTCTTACTCTGACGGTGTTCCTGTTGACCCGGGGTCCTGACACACAGCGATAGGGGAAACTAAACTGTTGACTTTCTCCTGGATCACATAGCAAGAGGCCCCATGTAGTCCAGCCTCATATTGCCTCGGGCCTGGAGGCTTCTCTTACCGACAGGAAGTGCTCAGATCACCCCCCCCAAACCCGCCCCCAGGGAATAGCCGTCTCTTCCCTGGAAGATTTATAAAATTGACACAGTGCTGCTCGAGGACGGTTGCGACATGTTCGTCTTCATCTGTGTGAAGCATCTTTAAAAACTAGATTCAGCTGACTGATTTGTACCAACTTCTGGAAAGTCATTCACAATTATGCTGACTCGTCACTCCTAAAATTACAGCTCAAAATAAGGTGACTAAATCTTTGTCCAAAATGTCCAAATGTATGTAATAAATTAGATGCATGAGTAGTTTTTAAAAATGAAAATATATATTAGAGTTTATAAAGTGGATATAAAATGTCTTCATCCATCACAATTATATATTTAAAGTAATTTTACATGTATGATTTCTTTCTTTGTATATTAATAAGTTATAAAAATCCCTCATATTGTGCACCTATTCCATAATATATGGAATAACAAACAAGAATTATTTTTTTCCTTTAAAACAAAATGTAACGTGTGTTTACGTAAGCTAGTTCCAAACAATTATAACCAATAATATCATGACATCCATCCTTCAATCAATCTGCAACTTTGAGCTACTTTTGGTACGAGGTGTGTGTGGAGCAACAGTCCTTTGTAGCTCCGTGTCACACGACGTTCAAAGCCCGCCCACTTCTTAGCAGTCCAATCAAATACGAAGGATTTGTTTGAAATCCCTCTTGTAACTGTACTCAGCTCAAATATTCCGTTGCACTGGGGAATACATCCCAATACAGAAGCTAAAGACACTCTTATTTCAGTTTCACTGGCACTTTAACATTTATTGAAACTTGCATTAATAAAAATTTAAAAAATTGTCCGCTTGGGTGCAAAACAACAAGAGGATTTATTAACAAAAATAGAACCTTCGGTTCTTAAACTTGAATTATCTCTACTGACCAGCAGGGGGCGACTCTTCTGGTTGCAAAAAGAAGTCTGATTGTATAGAAGTCTATGAGAAAATGACAGCATCAGCTCCACAGTCCAACTATGTTAATTGGTTGCGGAAGAAAACCAACACGGCGACGGCCGTAATCCAAGATGGCGACCGCGGAATGTTGCTGTAACAGAGATGACGAGAGCGATCAGAGTTGTGGGCCGTAAAACCAAAACAATGAGCTCAACGAAGCTAAAATTCTCTCTCTGGGTTCGTCACGTTGAGCGACACCTTTCACATTTGATCCATTGTGAATATAAAATGTTGATTAGAGCAGCTTTAAGTTGTATCATACGTTTCTTTGAGAGTGCATAAACACTATGGTGCCTTTCTTTCTCTCTTTTTAAAGACATACAGTAAATATCTTTCCTATTATTCCCCTGCTTTCTTCCATCACTTCTGTGTATTTCTTAGTGTCTCTCCACCTTCATATGTTTTCTTTTATTACTGTGCTGTCTCAGATGTTTGCCTCCCTTTCATTGATTTCCACCTCTTTGTCTCATTTAATAAATATATATATATATTAGTTTGTTCTCATTTTATGTACAGTATGTCTGGTCCCCTCTCATCACAGGGTTCCCCTCCCTCCTCTCTCATCTGAGAAGCTGCCTCCTCTTTCATTCCAATCTTCAGTGGAGAGACGATGCTCTCGCTCCAAATCCTTTCATTTGGAGGATTACTAAAGTGTGGCTTGATATCAGAGTGGAGGGAGGAGGAGGGGGGGGGGAGGAAGAGGAGGGGAGCAGAATCACCATCCAAAAGTATCACATTTTCACACGGCAGTGTGGTGGTAGCTCAGGTCATGATACGAAATGCATTTATAGTAGATTACATTAGATTACATTCAAATATGTTTGTTTGATATTTTGCATTCATCTAACGTCTTTGTATGTGCTCAGCCCAGACGTCAACCTCCGGTTCTGCAGAGTGAAGTCAATGCTGAAGTGTCTTAAAGCTGCATTCTCTCTAGTGTCCACCAGGGGGCGACTCCTCTGGTTGTATAGAAGTCTATGAGAAAATGACTCTACTTCTCTCTTGATTTATTACCTCAGTAAACATTGTAAACATGAGTTTATGGTCTCAATCTCTAGTTTCAAGTCTTCTTCAATACAGCATGATGTTCATTTAGTACATTATGGTCCATTTAGAGTCAAACAGACCATAAAGCAGGGGATGCTTTAGGGCGGGACTACACGGTGATTGACAGGTCTCTACCAGAGACAAAAAAAGCTCATCTACTTAATCAGAACTGTGTGAGTGTAGTTTGATCACATTGAATTGACACTGACTACGTTTACATCCACAAACTCTTTTGTTATTATGCTAAGTTGTTCACATGGCTAATGAATCTCAATATTGCACAAATATTCCCGTTTATATGCAACCCTGCATACTCCGATTAATGCAAGACCCCCCCACGACGTACGTCCTGCAGCTACGTTCTTTAACTTTAATTTCTCCCTTTCCAGCTGCAGGCATGTTGCTGCCGTTGTTGTAACCTTGTTGTCATAGTTGTGCAACAGGCTTGCAAACTGTTGGTTTGTGTACAACCCACAGAGCTGTAAACAGGCAAAATGCCCTAAAAACCTTAATTGAGATGTATATTCCGAATGTGTTGTATACATGTACAAAAACAATCCTCTTAAACCAGAATAATATCGGCATATCCCACATGTCTTAATCTGAAAACGCTACATGGAACAAAGGCGAATCCAGCACATGTTTACATGAACCGTATCAAATTCAGAATATTGTCATTTTGGGATAATAGTGGAATATTAGTGTGTCACTGATTAAACTAATCAACTGTCATCAGACTCTGATTCAAATGCTGCTGAACTCGAAGTACGTAACAGGACAAATAAACAACACAGAAATCTGTTGTGTGAAGTAACAATGTAGGAAGAAGCTGATCAAGAAAATGTTTCCAGAAGCTTTTTAAACTCTGTTTACCTTCATGAATGTTTAAATTGTTTGTTCTTGTTCAAACTATTTCAAGTGTTATACTGTCTCTATTATTTTGTCCACCTCATTTACATCAATGAGGGTGGGTTGAACAGCAGAAACACGTTAAACACGTTAAAACAGTAGTGTGTATCTGTTGATGGATATCAGCATCATTGGAAAACAAACAGCTGTGAAGTCCAGTTTCATTAACTGAAATGTCAGTTCCTCGTCTCCCCACTAGAGGTAGACCCAGGCTCATTGGAGCAGCTCCAAGGGTCCCCCCCCCCCCTCATCCCCCAGAGCAGGTGCCCATGTCTGGGCCTGCCTGCCCCCCCCCCCCTTATCTGATTAATACTACTAATCCTGGAAGGTGTTCATGGCAGCCAGAGAGGCCGGCCACCAGACGGGCCGCTGACTTCCTCGCCAGTGACCGGGGGCCACGAGGCCCGGTTTACGGGTTACACTTTACCAACAAGGTCCCGCGGACCTAAAGGGGAGATGTTTGAGCCCCAGCTTAGTTTTTAAGACACAATCATTTAACGTGTTGTTTTCATATTTATTCCAAATCTAACCCCCCTTTTTTATGTTGTTATTTTCTGCAGCAAATCCCCTGGAGCATCACTATTACAAGGAGAAACTCGGTTTCTGTGAAGGTACATTCTCAACAGAACTCAAAGAATGATCATCCACTGTCTGTGTGTGTGTGTGTGTGTGTGTGTGTGTGTGTGTGTGTGTGTGTGTGGGCCCTTTACCAGTGGATGACCATCTTCTTAGAAACCACAGTCGACTGTCCCACGTCCTTCGTTTCTCTCTCTCTCTTTCTCTCTTTGCTTTTCACCCAGTAGTGGAATACAAACACCCTTATCAGGAGACGAACACTCATCCCCCTGCCCTCCCTCCTCCCTCCTCTCCCCCCCCCCCCCCTCATTTGCATGCATCTGTTTACCTCCTCTTCCCACTCGTTCTTAATAGAGAATCCCACTCCTTAATGGTTCGTTTCAGTTAAGATGAAAAGGACTGTAAAATAAACACATAGGGGACTTCCTTTCCTTCCTTTTTTTTTTTCTCCCACTGAACTTCATGTATGTTGCGTGGGCAGAAGCAGATGCACAAATTCAATTAGCTGTTTCTCCTTCACATCCTTCCCTTCCCTGTGTTTAACCACTAGAGATGGAGGGGGGGGGGGGAATTAAAATGAGGAGGGGGCCTCGGCGTGGTAACGCGTTGAGATACGTGCCTGCTGACTGTGAGGTTGCATTTGGGAGATAACTCAACTCAAGAGCGCCAAAAGTCCTCTCGATTAAAATATTCGCTTCTCCTCGAGGACCTGTGTGTGTGAGTGTGTGTGAGTGTGCGTGTGCGTGTGCGTGTGCGTGTGTGTGTGCGTGTGTGTGTGTGTGTGTGTGTGTGTGTGTGTGTGTGTTTTGAAGGGACGTTTCTGCTTTCAGTAGAATATTTTTTTCTTTAGTGGAGCTAAATCAATCTGTAAGCAGCAGATTTCAGACTTTTGCTGCTTTGGGGATAAGGTGGTCTGAAATATAAAACTTATAACTTCATCAATGTAGTTTCTGTATAGTTCTACATGAGGTTTCCAACATAAAAGTACATGTTTTGTTCATTTAATTTAATAAATTCATCCTTAAATATCTTAAATAATCAGGTTTCTCTCTGGGTTTGTGTCTCAGTAACTATCTATAGGGAACCTTAAAGGAATACTTCACCCACAAAATCATCATTTCTTTAACGGTTACTCTCCTCGTGTTACCTCGAACTCTCCACGGTGAACAGAAAATACAAAAACAGAGAAAAGTCTTGATGAATTGAAGTAAATGTGACATTTAAAAACAGCAAAACTTATATGAAAACATCAGTTTACAAACTCTCACACAACTCGTGGAGTTTAATTTAAGTCTCGTTGATGAGTCGTATAGTTCACATCTTCACAAACACACTTCGGACTCACGCTGACAAGTACAAGACTTTTTATGCAGAAGTGTTTTAAATATTCATGTTTAAGTGAAGATGCACGTGTTTGTGTTCGTCATCAAGACTTTTTTTTTCGTTTTTGATTCTCTGTTCACCGTTGACACGTGCAAGAAAAACTAAGTTTTCTTCAAGAATTCAACACGTGTGAGTAACTCAAGTTGAAGTCACTCATGAATGATCTGATGCTTTTCAATGAGTTTCATGGTCACTTTATTGAATCACTTTGTGTGTTTTCTTGTTCAGTTTTTGTGTATTTTTCATGCTTTATTCTTGTGCTTATGAAAAATAAACATTTAAAATATAAAAAGACACTTTTAGATCGTCCTGAGGAATGAAGGGGTTCCAATGTAACAGTGAAAAGACTGATTATTTGTTATTGAACTGAAATTAGTGCTGCAAATATTGTATCTTCAATTAAGTCTATACATTTTACAAATTAAAAACATCAATTGCATATTTCTAGTGCTCAAGGTGACGTCTTCAAGTTGCTTGTTTTGTCTGATAAACAATCCGAAAATAGAAAGTAAGTTACATCAATATGAAAACGGGGAAAACCAGCAAATCTTCACATTTGAGAAGCTGCAACCAACAAATGTTTCGGCTTTTTTTGCTTGATTAAAAACTATTAATTATCATAGAAGTTATGAAACGTTTCTGTTGATGAACCGTTACTCTGCATGCATCTAGATTCACCAATGCATTGTGGGATGCCTGCGTCATGTACCTGCATCTCTTTATTCCACCTGAGCGTCTTGTCAGCACCTTTTATTCCTCAGATATTAAGTTCAACCCTTTTACCCTCTCTGGTCTTTGTTGCCACATTCTTCTGAATCCCCATGAGGGTCTTTTTAAGAAAACAATATATATATATTTCTCTTTAGTCTGTGTTTAAAAGTTCAAGTCACATGATCTTTATAGATTCTTCTTGTGTTTTCCCTCCGTAGCTCGAGGCTATTCGTGGACCCCCAGGAACCGCCGACCGGAGAAGCTCCGTGATTCGCTGAAGGAGTTGGAGGTACCCGCCTCCTCTGTCAAACACCCCCCCCCCTCCAAATCTTCTTCCTCCCTCTGGGGATTTTCAGAGTTTTCCCTTTCCGAAACGGCCGATTGATTAACAAATAGGGGCATTCTCTCTCCTTTCTCCCGCTCCCGTCACTCTCCCTGTCGTTCCCGTTTGTTCTCCCCTCTCCCTCTCCTCTCTCATCACCTCTCTTTCGGCCGAGCTCTGTCATCGAGGGGGATATTTGAGGGGATCAGGGGGCTGCAGGCTGCCTCCCCTTCCTCTCCCCTCATTCATCCACCTCTTCCTCCCTCCCCCCCTCCCTCCCTCCCTCGTCCCCTCTGTACTTGTGGCAGTACAGACCGAGCTTTGTTTGCAGGAACCTGTCTGTGGCTGTTACACACACACACACACACACGCACACACACACACACACTCCCCTCCCATCCA
>NW_027466475.1:2462500-2530000 GCF_050575085.1 Anarhichas minor | reverse complement strand
TCACACACATAACAGGTGCCACAGGTGAGCGAGGCGACTCTGCCAGCTAATTACGGGCAAATCCTTTTGTGCTGTGTGTCCAGGGGCCTTCCCTTAAGAGCATCCATCAGTGTTTTTCCCTCCATCGTGCGTTCCTCCGGGGAGTACCGCCCCCCCTCTCACACACACACAGATACACACCTACACACACACACACACACACACACACACACACTGCACTCCCTCGCTCTGCAGACCTGCCAGGAGAGAATAAGGGACCGTGGACACCGGCCCAAATCTGCTAATTATTTCTTTCTTTCTGTATCAATTATTTGTTCATAACACCGCCCTCCCTGCTTCCGTCCGGGGTCTCCAGACACCTGATAAAGCCCCTGTAGTGCGCACACCCACACACACACACACACACACTCTCAGAGACGCACACACACACACACACACACACATATATATTTATAATTACAGACTTTTTTTTTCTTTTACATAGACCAACAAGCACTTACTGTATGTTCGCTCACATTTACAGACACACAGAGACTTGAACACACACGCACACACACACACACACAGAGGTACACTCACACACACACCCACTCACCTCCCGCTGCGCTCCATTCAAAGCCTCAGAGGCAGTAATTATTAGAGTAATGGTTGTGAGAGGGTGGGTTCCGGGGATTGTGAGTGTGTGTGTGTGTGTGTGTCTGCTGGGGGTTAGGGTGGGTGGGGGGGTTGTTCTTACATCTGTCACTTGTTAAATTAGTTTCAGACAATTAGAGTAGAGTACCAGACCAGATCACACCGACAAACATATTCACAACGTACAATTACGGAAACAGTTTACAAATTAAAGTCAAGTTTTGACTGGTGAAAGTGTGTGTGTGTGTGTGTGTGTGTGTGTGTGTGTGCGTGTGTGTGTGTGTGTGTGTGTGTGTGTGTGTGTGTGTGTGGTGTTGTGACATATGCTCGGTAGAAGTGTCTACTTGTTGTCTGTATGCATTTATTTACGTCAATGTCAGATAATGTTGCTACTCAGGATTATTTTCATAATCCATTGATTAGAGATGTTTCGATACATGAATTTGCGTATCTGCTGATACCGAGTACGGATCCGATATCTGTGCGTTATTAAAACAAAAATATAAACTTTATTACAATTGTTACCTGCATGACACTTGACCTCTGCATGTAGCATCCTAAGCATTAAGAAGCAGTGAGCTTCAACATGCAGACAGTAAGAGCCGGGGAATCGAACCGCCAACCTCGTGGCCATAAACGACCCGCTCTGCCGACTGACACCTTATACTGAACCTGTGTGGATGTGACGGGATTGCTGCCATTTGTTTTAAGGCCTGACTCAAGTGAAACCCTTCTTAAAACATGAACACACCACCTGCCCGATCGCTACTGAGCATGTGCAGCTCTGAGCAAAGAAGAGAAGAACGCGAGATGTCTCACTCGTTTTCAGCTCTCGTCAAATCTTGAATTCAAATGTAAGTCACAGACGGTGAATTCGTTTTTTCCATTTTTCTGGAACAGGATTTGTCAACTTCATAAAAAGGTTGCAGTATCTGAATGCTGAAGAGAATCCTCTTCCATGGATTCATGTGAATGTGAATGTGAGGCCTTGCTGCGTGTTTGTCCCTCAGAGACAACAAGCAACGACAGCCAGATCTGTTTTTGTGACGAAGCTGGCTCCTCTCTTAAACTTTACCGGTTACCTTCCAGAGCTCCGATTGCATCAGTCGGAGCGGCAGATTACACATATTTTACGCCATCAAAGTATTACCGGCTGCCTTTGGCCGACGGCTGGGCCAAGCTGCGCATATGCTCCGCGATTAAGCATCCTTAAGTGATTTTTCATAGCCGGTTTCATTTACCCGTGTTTAAATGTGCTTTGGTTAAGCCCATTGGCCTCTTATGTCAACATGCTGCTGAGGAGATGGCATTAAATGGATTTAGGCGACCGTGTGTGTGTGTGAGAGAGAGAGAGAGAATGTGTGTGTGTGCTGTAACATGTGGTGGGTTTGTTTTATGCCTGTGGGTGTGTGTGTAACTGAGAATGTATAAAGAATGGTTGCAGGCTTGCATGTATGAATGTCGCAATCTGTGCATGTGTGTGTGTGTCTTGAGGGTAAATATGAATGTGTGTGTGTGTGTGTCTGGACCGTGTATCGGGGTGGGTCATGAAGGTCTGGCCCTTAATGCCAAATCAGCCACCTGGTCCCAGATTGGGCCACAGTCTGGTTTTCGTATCCCCTCCTTCATTTGGGAATGAATGGGATTAAACCTAATCCCGTTCATAGACACCCATAGAGATCAATACAAAACTGCATTTAACTTGATTTGTCTGTAATCTAGTACAAAGACGCTTACTATTGCATTAAAACGTTGTTTCGGAAAGCCGAGGCTTCGTTAATGGCTGTAAATGTTTAAGCTTTGAACCAGTTTTATTATTAATAATAAGGACACACCGACTCTATTGACCTGATTTAAGATGCTCGTTTTTCTGCATTTTTCAAGCGACGTTACACTTCCCCTCGTGACTATTTGCATATTAATTTGAAATTTACACACAACAGGATGATTTGAAGTGTAATCACACCGACACGTTTATAAATACACACACACGCCACGCTTAATTGGCGGTTAGATTTCTAAATCTCGGGGTGCAGCCTTACTCGTTCAACTCAAAGCAGGATATCTGAGAGACATGTGTAACAACCCCCCTCCCCTCCTTTCCATTTAATTGGTTTCATAAACAGATTAATTTGAAGGAGAGGGGGGCTTAATTGCTAATCGGCGTTTCCATGCAGCTCCTGAAGAGTTGAACAGGATCAAGTGTGTTCTTCTACCACAAAAAGGCCTTCAGAGCCTCCAGTGCTCTACAAAGAATCCAGGAGGCAGCAGAGAGGAGAAGAGAGGATGCAGACGAAATTAAGTGACGGGGAAAGAAAAAGTAAGAGAGAGGAGAGAGGGACAAAGACCGACACTTCTGTCCTCCCACTCCAAACTAATCAAAACTAAATACTACGGGTACGACGGGGGAAATGATAAATGTTTTCTGCAGTAAAATGACGTAAAAACATCGAGGAGAACATTTAGAAAACATTATCAGAATAGAAATGTCACTGTCGAGTGCACAGACGTCAGAGAAAAGAGCTTGTTGATGTTGTTTCCCATCAGAAGAGCAACAAAAACATTCACGAAACACAGAAAACACAGGATTTAATGCCGTAAAACTTCTGCTGTGTTTCCATGAAACCATTACGTGAATTTATGTTCCCATCAACTGTGTGAATGTTGAGCGTCCTTCAGTCAATCAATCTGCAGAATGTGTGGAAAACGTAGTTATACATTACTCTTATATATAATCTTTATCAGTTATCCAGTGAGGGATGGAGCCTCCAACACAGAACCTTCAAAATAAAAGTACACAACCAAATCACAGTCTCAAAAGTGAGGATGAAATGTTAACCAGGGGAGACCATTCAACACTGTGAATACAGTTAGAAACGACTAAACCTTTTTCAACCCTTTAACAACGGACCGCGGGAGGTTGTTGTTTGCATGATGCTGTTTAAATCCATTTCAAATGAAACATCATCACAGCTTCAGCATTCTTTCTTCTGCAGTGGAAAGCTGAGGCTTCTGCCTTTTGCGTCGCCAGCGTTATGGACTCGTGATGACATTATGTGCAGCATGTAATTATGCAAACAAATACCAATGCAGGCACTGAGGAAATACTTTCTATTGCAGATGAAACTATCGATACCTTTACTCTGAAAACGTGCATAACTCAAATAACTCATGGGTATTTTGTTCATATCTCTACATTTAGAAATCTTATGGATCAACATGCTTTGTGTGTTTTATTTAGTCACATCTGATGACAAGATTTTTGTATATTTCTAATTAATGACACAATTTCAATACTTGTATGAATTATAATGACTTACAAAACCTTTGAGCTTAGGTTGTGTAGTTTTTAGGGATATGAAGCAATTGAAAATACAACTTTAGGCACCGGAGAACCAGTAACTGTAATTCGATAAACTCAAACGGTGAATTCATTCCTCTTAAATGTAAGATTCTGAGATTGTAGTCTCCATGAAAGTTAAAGTTCTGGGTCCCACATTGACCAATTAATCCATCCATGAATGTTTGTTCTCCTTTTATTTAGATTGCTTCCTGTATCCTGATTCAAGGCTTCATGTTTTTCATAAAAACACAGATGGAAGGTGTTGATATTTAAGGACACGGTGAACTCGTCAACGTGCTGTTGTTTTTGTTTGTCTTCGGTGACATTTGTGGTGATGTCATTCCCAGCGGTGCTCAGCGATAGGCTGATTCTGCTGTCCTTCCTGGAGCAGAGCCAAGTGGCTGCAGTCCACCTCAACCAGAAGAACCAGGACTCCCCAGAGACCGGCAGGCGAACAGAGAAACTGTCTCTCTCTGAAATTAAGGTACAGTAGAAACGCAGTGATGGAGAAAGTAGAGCCAGAGAAGAAACGTGTTAACGTATCGCTGTCCAACATTTCCAAAAGGTTTTTTATCGTATTTTTTTCATGTTTTATCAGGTACTGAAATACAAGTAGTACAATTCAGTCACATGTTCTTTTAAAAGGCGACATAGATTAATGTTTATCATGAAAACATCTATTATAAACATGGTAAAATTACTCTACTTCTCTCTTGATTCATTACCTCAGTAAACATTGTAAACATGAGTTTATGGTCTCAATCTCTAGTTTCAAGTCTTCTTCAATACAGCATGATGTTCATTTAGTACATTATGGTCCATTTAGAGTCAAACAGACCATAAAGCAGGGGATGCTTTAGGGCGGGGCTACACAGTGATTGACAGGTCTCTACCAGAGACGTATACGGCGTCTCTACGTCACTCCTCCTCAGTCCAGATATGGTCACTTCTGCTCACCGGTTGCAAAACCCCAAGATGGCGACGGCCGAAAAACTCAAGATGGCGACGGGCAAAATGTCGAACTCGAGGCTTCCAAACATCAGTCCACAAACCAACGGGTGACGTCTCGACGACTACGTCCACTTCTCATATACAGTCTATGGCTGGATCGTCCACTATGACTATTGGCTGTTAAATAATCTAGCTCTACTTTTACGTCTTTACATTCACTGTGTACGTGTTTCCCGTGTTCGTCCATTGTTCTCTCTTAAAGGTGCGTATAGTGAGGCCGTCTGATCGGGTGGTGTTCCTCTAGCTGTTAGCAGCAGGTCTCATTAAATGCCGTCCCTCCTCCAAAACAAAACTACACTGTGCTAGCTGGCTAACCGCTAACCGCTAACCCTGGCATTATCACATTACTGCCAGGCCCTTTTGTTGAGGCGTGTGTGTGTGTGTGTGTGTGTGTGTGTGTGTGCGCGTTCATGTTAGTGTGTATAAAAGCAATCGTTGCTACTGTGCGTCTGTCTCCAGAAGCAGAGTCCTGATAAGACCCCCCCACACACACACACACACACCACCACCACCCCCACACCTCTGTCAATGCATGTGCATGCAACCTGCGACGTACACGTGTGCACAACTAACCCATCCCCCACAACAAACACACACACACACACATGCACATCGCCCTGGTCCAGTGGGCTAAGCTGGAGAAGGGAGAGTGTGGGGGGGGGCGTTGAGAGAGAGAGAGAGAGGGGGGGGGGGGGGGGGGGTAGGCTAAACTAATCCGGCCCACAGAAAGTGGTTTTTGATTATTGCTGACCAGCAAACGCCAGCAGGAAAAAAAAACTAGAAGAGATGGTTTGGGATGGGGGGGGGGGGGGGGGTAGATAGTGTGTTATTAACCCAATCATTTTTAGATATTTTCTTCTTCTTCTTCTTTTCCATTTCTCATCTGTCAGTGATCTCCCGTTCAGCTGTTTGGGGCAACTCTTTGTTCTCTTTATCATCAGATGTTCTTCCATCATTTAAATTCATCTCTGTATTTTGTGTCCAAAGCAGATCTCCCCCCCCCCCCCCCAAACCCAAACCCCTCTCAAGGGGGCAGGAGGGGCAGACATGGACCACTGAACTCTCCAGCTTGTCGATTTACTAATGTCTGCATGTTGCTTTGCTTTTAAACCGTTGTTTTTAAAAATAAATGTCTGTATTACCGCGTACGACGGAGGGTGTGTGTGTGTGTGTGTGTGTGTGTGTGTGTGTGTGTGTGTGTGTGTGTGTGTGTGTGTGTGTGTGTGTGTGTGTGTGTGTGTGTGTGTTGGCCATCGTCTCTGGTAGCTGGTTCATTGTGTTAGTGAGTGTGACTGGAGATAAAGAGTGTATGAAAGGCCTGGTGTGTGTGTGTGTGTGTGTGTGTGTGTGTGTGGAGGAGGAATGAGCCGTGGTGTGCATGAAAGCCGGGGTCACAGAGTAAGACCTGCAATTTCACCTGCGTTAAAAGTGCTTCTGGATGGAGCACCGTTTGTTTAATCATGTGTGTGTGTGTGTGTGTGTGTGTGTCTGCAAAAAAGCGTGTGCACTTTTTCATACCAGTGCCTCTACATGTATGTACATGTGTATTTGTGTGCATGCATCATGCATCATGCATGTGTGTGTGTGTGTGTGTGTGTGTGTGTGTGTGCGCGCGCCCTCAAGCGTTGCGAGAGCTCATTACTGTGCGTCTCTTTGTTGTGGCCCGTAGAGCGTGGCAGACCTTCCCAAAAAATATGCACATC
This sequence comes from Anarhichas minor, assembly GCF_050575085.1. NCBI lineage: Eukaryota > Metazoa > Chordata > Actinopteri > Perciformes > Anarhichadidae > Anarhichas > Anarhichas minor. The sequence continues at coordinate 2,523,310 of NW_027466475.1, read as the reverse complement.
ACTAAAACAACGAGCCCCGACAGAACAAAAACACACACACATTAATAATGGAAGATGAAAAACAACCTTAGACATCAACAACAACAAAAAAACAAGATGGGGGAAGGACATGAGTGATATTTGGGGTTAAGTTTCAGAGCCCTCAGGTGTGTAAATCCAAATGAATCACTAAGACACTACAAGAAGATATGCGTGTGTGTCGACTGCCACTTTATTCTAGATGCATCCTCTCTCCTCTGTGTGTGTTTGCGTGTCCAGGTGGTGTGTGTGGAGGCCAGTGGGCGTGGCCGAAGGCTCCGCAGACAGGTGCGCCTCAACCGTCTGCAGGATGTGGCGCTCTGCTGGTGGGACCTGGACGAGCCCGGTGACGAGCCGTGGACCTGGACCCCCACAAACACGCAGAGGAACAACCTGGTGCTGCTCAGCTGCTCGCCTGCTGAAGGCCTCAAGGTACACACACACACACACACACATAAAAAGGGCAGGGACAACGTTTTCAAGACTTGGAGAAGGTTTTTGACGTTGTCCCCGTGGAGTCTTGTCTGGTCGCTGTGGGGATGCAACAAACTGTGGTTTTCTTTCTTACAACTGGAGCGAGACTGGAGTCAATATTCGTGGCATTAACTTAAATATGTTCTTGTCACCGATTCTGGTTTTGATCCTCTCACCTTCAGACTCGGAGGGAAAAGTTTCCCGTTTGGTGAGAAAATGGTGGATTGTTTGGGAGCGAGTTGCTGCCCGAAATTAAAGTATAAAGGATTAAAAAAGGATTTCATCCAACGAAAAATAATAAACTCACAATTAGTTGATGCTGGTAAATTTCCGTTATCGGGATAATCATGAATATTGTCTCGAGTGACTTGAAAAAGATGGTGCAGAAGTGAAAAATAGAGCCTGGCTTTAATATACAGTTAGTTTCTATTTTCTTATTCATTATTCTATATTCATGCAGGAGGACCTTATCAAGTATGATTACCTGACAGTAATTAAGATTGTTTGATTTTTTTTTTTCACTAAAAAACAAAAATGAGTCTGTAAAATGTATTTGTTTCTTAAAAGATAGAGTTTGGGTTGTTGCTTGTTGTAATTTCTGCCACCTTTATCTGTTGATACTGTTATTCTTCTTGCATAAAACACGGAAAATCCTACTTCCTGTCTCTTTCAAATGAAATCAATCTATTTTTTAACATCAGCTCTCATTATAGGCACGTTTCACAAGACTTTATAGAGAACAAGCTCAGATTAATTTAACTATAACTGTAATGATTAAATACGGTAAACAAGTAAGAAATGAGACCGAGCAAAGCATAAAGTTCCATGAGTGACCGTGAATAAGAAATCCTGTCTTAAAAGGATTTCTAATACCTTTACTGCGGTGTTTGAAGCCCAGTAAACAAATCATAACTCCCGCTGTTTATTTTATATATGTTTTTATACACACAGTGAAAGAGGCAACAAAGCTGCTGTTTTGAATGGGGAGGCCTGTGTTGTGCTGGATGGGATTGGGGACGGCGTGTTAAGTCACCTCAAGGGTGGCACCTCCGTGTTGCACCTCCATGCATCACCATCTGAAATAAGAAGGGAGGAAGCTAAGCTGTGGTACAGCGTGAAGGAGAACGCCTACACACACACACACACGCATCTTAAGACGCACACATCCTCGTGGCCTCTGGCAAAAAACGTCACCCGTGACCCGATTCCGTGTCACCGTAGGATTGTCCTCGTGCCAAAAAGCAGATGAAAGATCCCCCCCCCCCCCCCCCCCCCCCCCAAAAAAAAAAGATACCGAACTGGGCTTAACTCTATACTCCTCGTACGGTGCTTCATCGGTAAGAACATGCAGAACGTTTCACCACGAGAGAGAGAGAGAGAGAGAGAGAGAGAGAGAGAGAGAGAGAGAGAGAGAGAGAGAGAGAGAGAGAGAGAGAGAGAGAGAGAGAGAGAGAGAGAGCGTTACCAATTGCATGCTAGGAAAACAAATTCATGGAGGAGAGAATTGAGGGGGGGGTACACATGAATATTGAAATAAGTAAAGCTGTTCGCCGTTTCTTGTTTTTTGGAATGCTCTTCACATTTATCACACTCCTTCACCTAGTTTATTCTCTCTATGTCTCCTTCACCCCCCATCCTCACACACACACACACACCTCCTCCTCATCCTCCTCTCCTCTCCTCCTTCCTTCCTTCCTTCCTCCACGCTTCAGGAACATTAAAGTCTCTTCGCGGGGCTGCGGCATCGCGCTCTAATGAAAGCGTTTGTTGTCATTTTTCATGATGCGCAGTGTGAAATTAAGCGAGCAGTTTATGTAAGAGCCGTGGCGGGAATCAAACGCCGGGCACACATCGGGAGACGCCAGCTACTTCAATCACTTCAAGCTCATATATATGTTCCTTTTGTTCCGTTCGCTATCTGCAGCACTAAGCCAATTTTCTAGCCAGTCTCTCGGCATTTAAAAAAGTCTGATTTCTTTCCCTATGTGGTCTTAATTTGTATTAAGACCACCCCCCCACCACCACCACCACCACCTCCTCTTCCTCACACTGATAAGTGGAGCCACGGCATGCATGGGGGTGGGGGGGGGGGGGGCACATACATACTTCATTTTTATGCATCCAGTTAACATTTTTAATCATCCTTCCTTCATGCTTCCCTCAACACAAACACACACAAACCTGTTCCTGGAATTTAATAATCTGAATGAAAAGAAAACACCAGATGAATGTTTTCGTGCTTTTTTAATTTTTTATGATTGTATGTGTGCATTGATGTTTGCGAACATACCGTTTTATGTTTTGTTTGTGTTTTTTAAAGCGCGTGACTATCCAGTTATCTGTCACCAAACAGTTTCTCTCCACTCGTTTGATCTGCATTCCTGTGATTTCTGTCGGTTTTTAATTATTAGTGACTTTAGGAATTTGTCTTTTTTGCAAAACATGAAATAGTTCATATAGAAGGAATATATATAATTAATATATAATTGAATAATTCAATCTGTACTTCATCTCCTCCACAGCTGCTACGATTAAGAGTGCATTAGAAGCTACATTAAAATTGGTAATTTTCCGTCTTAATGTGCAGAACTGCACATGTTCAGCAATGCAGTGAAGAGTCGGGTGTTGAATCCAAAGTGCAGAATTACCCCAAAGCTCCACCGCTTTGTAAAACAAAAGATCCCACTGCCTCCACGGCTCGGGTCGAGTGAACAGTCATCTCTTCTGTGCTACAATCATGTTCAGTGGTACCAAATTATGGCAGTTAAGGTGTGAGGAATATTTTTTGGTTTCTCACATCAGTACCTCAACAGTAACCCTGATTCACACACCTAAAAACTTCCCAGTCCTCCCCCCCACCTCCTCTACCTCCCCCAATCCCTCCCTTCATCCCTCGACTCTCCTCCGAGTCCCTCCGTCTCTCTCTACCCGTCTCTCCCTGTCTTTCTCTGCTCCGTGAGCTGGAAAATTGGCTTCAAAAGGCCACTGCTGTGAACAAGGGCCAGCCACACAGTTGGGCCCGTCCGCTTTATCTTTCACGCCACGGAGGGGGAGAAAAGGTGCCGACGAGGGAGAGAGAGAAAGAGAGGGAGACAAGAAGAATGGAGAAGAATAGTTTTGACCAGTCACTGAAACCAATAACCAGGAGAAAGCTACTTACTAGAGGCCTCTCTCTCTCTCTCTCTCTCTCTTTCTCTGTCTCTCTCTTTCTCCCTCTCTGTCTCTCTCTTTCTCTCTCTCTGTTCTCCTTTTTGCATCTTTCTCTCCAAGTCTCACCCTCCATCTCTCTCTCTTTACTCACATCCATTCTCTCTCTTTCTGTCTCTCTTGCACATCCTTTCACTCCCTCTCTTGACCTTATTCATCATTTTTCTATTTCATGCTCTCAGAACCAGCCGATACAGTAACATGTGACACATGCAGAAGTCCTTTCTCTCTCACTTCTTTTAAAGACTGGCTGTTGTTTTGACATCCAAAGTGTGTTTTTATTGGACTTTATTCAGGTGGCAGTTTGTAAAACAGGGGTGCAAATTGTTGCTTTGAGCTTCAGTCTTATAAGATCAAAAACTGTCCTCACATACTCTCTCTCATACTCTTATATTAAAGTCCATATATCAGCTGCAGATGAATCTATATGTCATCATTCATGCGATGTTCGTGTCGTCTCATGCTTACGGCAGCATGAGTGTTTGCAGTTTTATGTTTGGAAAGACTCAGACTTTATAACCCTGAAAGTCGTGAGTGCCAGCGCTCTAATCTCCTAATCAGCTGTGTTGCCTTCAGGGGCCTTTTGCTTGCCTTTGCTCGGTTCACACAGAATGTAAAACGAGGCCTTAAAAAGTGACCCGGAGTCAAAACGCTGCAGTGCTGACAGCAATAAATGTTGTGACTGTAAAAAGACTGCGAGATGCAGTTTGTGCTCTGCTTTTTCTATTGAGATTTATAAACCTTTTTTTAAATAAATATTGCACTTTTGTGAAACACTCAAAAGGCAAAGAGAGTAGACATTCAGGTTGAAGGAGTTCTGTGTATAAATATCTAAAATCTGAATCTTAAACTGAACTGTGTAAACATTTTGCTGATTATAAGATTAAGGAGTTTCTTATATATTAATAAAATGTCTGTTTCTATAAACATCCAAGTAACATCAATCAATGCATTGACGTTTCAGGCTCTTTACTTTATATGGAGCCGACCTGCAAGGAAAGGCCTTTTATCGATTGAAGGGCTGATGTGAAAAAATATCATTAACTTGATCAAATTTCCACTGTATAATGGAGTAAATACCTGTTTGTGGTCTAGACCGTGGAATGATTTATCAGTGAATTGAACTACAGTCGAGGACATGAGTCTGAGAAGTCATACACGGGTTCATTATCCGTTCATTCTCCATTATCTTACATGTTTTTTGTGTTTTCAGGATGTGTCAAAATAAAAGCTTGAGCTCTTTGAAATGTTGGCTGTTGCAGCTCTTTTACTCTTCGCTGGTCTTCCCCCCCCCTCTCCTTCACGGGGTCACCAATCAGGGGAAGCAGAGCTGAATCAGCTGCTCTTCATCCTCGATGGTGCCACGGTGGCATCCTGGCACAGCGGGCAGCGGGCACTAACAAGCCTGGCACGAGATGAAACGCTGAGAGGATGAGATGTGGTTGGGGGGTCAGTCAGGAGGGCTTGTGGAATGGAAGTAGGTCTTGATTCCCGCGACAGCATTCTGTGTGATGGATTCAGGAAGCAAACTCTCAAGATCTGACAAGGGAAGTCATTGCTGAATTGTTTGAAACTTGCATTCTCTCTAATGACCACCAGGGGGCGACTCCTCTGGTCGTATAGAAGTCTATGAGAAAATGACTCTACTTCTCTCTTGATTTATTACCTCAGTAAACATTGTAAACATGAGTTTATGGTCTCAATCTCTAGTTTCAAGTCTTCTTCAATACAGCATGATGTTCATTTAGTACATTATGGTCCATTTAGAGTCAAACAGACCATAAAGCAGGGGATGCTTTAGGGCGGGGCTACACGGTGATTGACAGGTCGCTACCACAGCATTGTCTGGTCTGGGAATTAGCTTAGCTCTACCCTCTCGTGTCACGTCTGGTTGCAAAAACACAAGATGTCGACGACCAAAAACCAAGATTGTAACGGCAAAAAAACAATATGGCGACTGCCAACAAGCAAGATGGGAGTCTAAAAACTAAGTTGAAGACGGACAAAAAACATGATGGCGACAGTTTACAACCAAGATGGCGACGGCTAAAACCAGCATGGCGCAGCCAAAATGCAGAACAAACCAATGGTGACGTCACGGTGACCACGTCTTATATTCAGTTCATTGGTGGACTCGATGGATACTCGTTTGTTTAATGCGTGTGTCACTTTGTCCCTGCAGACATGAAGCTCTCCAGAGAACCGCACCCATCCCGAAGGGTACACCCCGCCCCTCACGAAAACACACAGCACCCATCCCCTGGGGAGCAGCAGGAGCTAGCTCTGGAGGATTATGGAGAGGAGAAAAGAAGAAAAAAGAAGCTTTCAGGAGGACAGTCATCTGCTTCTCTCTCCTGCTGTAGACCACGAGCAAAAAAAAAAAAACCTTCCTCCCTCTAAGTCCCTTTTTGGCAATGCCTGCCAAAATACTGGGCTGGGCAGCTTTGGGGAAAAGGAAAGGAAGGAAGGCAGGCAGGCGATCCTTCTTTCTGTCAACACGGCGAAAAGAAATGGGCTCATTTAGCCAAAGCTGCCACGGTCAATGCAGGGCTCTGATAGAGGCTTTGGTGAGGTGAAATCCCTCCTATAAAGCTCTGTTAGCGGCTGTGGAGCTGCTGGGTTGCTGTTTAGCTGAAGGCTGACGTCTCCTGTCATCCACCTACTGTTCCCGGTTCCTTGTGGGTGTTTTTATCGACAGCACCACCCGTGACACGGCCTTTCTCCATCAGTGTCGGCGCTTAGCGGCCCCCTCCACCTGGTTGTGGTCCAGGAGCGAATAATCTCACTTCTGTATTTTGACCATTGGTTTAATAACGCCAAGCTTTCTCCATGTATCATCCTCTTTCCCGTTCTTGTCACCATGTGTAGCGTTGAGCTCTTGGCTCCTCACTCACGCAGGTAAACAGAGCAAGTTGTTTATCGCCGGGGTGCCAAAGCCGTGGCATGCTCGGGGAGAAGATGTTGTTGACCTTGAGTTAAAACGGAGCTCTTATCATTAGCCGTCTTGATTGACAGCCTGGTGTTTATGAAGGGAAGTGGAAGGCTCTATTTCCTCCATCTCCGGGGGGGTTTGAGGGGCTTCTCTGTCTTTCTCTCACATATTCTTTCTATCCTTCTGCTTCCTTCTTTTATTCAAAAACAGGTTTCTTCATCTGCAGTACTCAGCATCTTCCAATTCCCAAATAGTAGAACGTGTAAAGACGAGAACAAAATGACGAGATCAAGTTCTATTCATACAATGTTTAGTGATGCTAAACTACTGAGGGGATGCTGGCTGAATCCTCCCTCTAACATAAAGTATTAGGAGGAAAATATGGTCACTCCAGGACTAAAGATTATTATTGTTGGATCAGATCAGATTCACAGGGAGAATGTTCATCAGACTCTCTGAAACCCTCGTCTTCTTCTGTTCATCCTCTCCCTCTCAAAGGTCCTCGGCTCCCTCCGGACTGAAGGAAACCCTCTGGACTGCCGCTTCAGCGTTCTCCAGCCCTACCAGCTGCTGACGGTGGAGCTTCCTGCACCAGGCCCCGGATTCACAGAGGGGTCCCGGGCCGACGCCTGCGTCTACGAATGTGCACGAGGGCGCCTGCACCGCCTGTCCGTCACCCGCATCCCGCTGCCGTCCCGTCCCGTCTCCTGCTCGCGTCACCCCTCTGAGACCACGCTCCTCCTGGGCCTCGCCGACTCCTCCTTGGTGCTGTACGACCAGCGACGGGGTGTCTCTCTGCTGGCCTCCTGCCCCGTGCAGCCCACCCTCCTGGCCTGGCACCCTGCCGGGGCCGTGGTCCTGGTAGGGGGAGAGCAGGGGGAGCTGATGTGCTTTGATGTGGGCTTGGCACCTGTTAGCATGGCACTGGTAGCGGAGGAGGTGGCTCCAGCCGCCACGCTGAGACTAGCCGAGCACCTGCGCTGCTGTGGAGGTCTGGAGGGACTGCAGTGGGCCACGGGCCTGGAGGGAGGCGTGCTGATGTTGGCCTTTCACGGGGGGCCGCTAGCAGCTCTGAGATTCAGACTAGGTCAGTGAAATAACATCCAAACACTAATTTGGCTCCTGCTGTTTTCCTCGAATCATGATGACTACGGTTGGTAAAGTCGTGTAAATCCGTCAATGAGAACGACAATTCTCCACTCTGAGTTGAATTTATTTTCAACTTGAGGTGTTCAGAGCACTCCTCGAAGAACGGGAGGCATTCAGCAAACCAAAAGCTGCAACGCAAAGCGCTTCACTCTCACAAAAAGCCGCCTCAGGCTGCTGAAACACAAACAATCAAGACCTAAGACGGTCACGATATCAGAGTTAGACCACACGATAATGGTGGCCAAAAGAATTCTAGATCACAATTTGATCACGATAGGAAATGTGTAAAAAGTCAAACTTGTTTATTGTGCTTTTTGTCTCTTATTTGGCGAATGAATAAGAGTGTAGGGAGATTAAGCGAGAGTCTGTATTCATTTAAGAGGCGCTGGATTACTTACACGATATTATAAAGTGTGTTATTAACATGATACCAATTTCTTAAATAGCACCGTTATCGTTAATACCGATACATCGCAGCATCTTTAGCAACCGCCCTTACAATCGTACTTTACATGCACTGATTCCAAATAGTAACTGAAGCACAAACCCTCACCCTCCTCGTGATGAAGAGTCGGAGTCTTCCTCTGTTTTGGATCTGACTCTGAACCTCCGCTGTGTAAATACGTCGGAGGTCGTCCTCTCACCTCCCCGCTGCTGAGGGAAGTTAATTTGTAGACGGGCGGGGAAGGTTAGCAGGAGTCACGCTCTCAGAGGTCATTCAATAATCGCCCCGGGGCAAGAGCCCCCCAGGTGCATTCTGGGATGCATTTTTCCGATAAATCGTTTACAGTGGCTGCGCAGTCCCTCGGGGCCCCCAGATAAAGTTTGCCAATCAAAATGTTTTTTTTTTCCGTAGCAGCCACCTCACCCTCTAACTCACTCGTACACACACACACACACACACACACACTTGTACACACATATACGCACGTACACACACACTCGTGCACATATTCAGCGTCTTTAATTGTGACTTTGGAAAGAAGATGTGACAGTGGCACGCAGCTCTCTGCGGAAGTTTGAAAGCAGGAGTGTGGGGGTGGAAGGTAGAAGATTGTGTTTGTGTGTGTGTGTGTGTGTGTGTGTGTGTGTGTGTGTGTGTGTGTGTGTGTGTGTGTGTGTGTGTGTGTGTGTGTGTGTGTGTGTGTGTGTGTGTGTGTGTGTGTGACTGACTGTGTGTATCCAACTGCGTTTGCCTGTGTGCACAGGGAAAGGGGAGGGTGTCTTCCAACAATAGCTTCCCCTCCTCTGATCGTCTGCCAAGGTTTTGATGAAGAAAGTCACTGCACGTCTTTTCTCCGTGATAATTCCCCCCCCCTCACCCACACACATGTGTGTATTCTTCTATTTCTGTGCTTCTATGCACACACACACACACACACTCCAACTCATTTGTTTGTTTGCTTGCGCTCCGTCTCTGTATTGCCTTGTTTCATAAGGCCCCGCTACATGACAGGAGTGAGTCTGGAGACGGCGAGGAAGAAAGACTTGGCCGAGCTCCAAGTTCTCTCTTTTTTTTTTTTTTCCATAGGAGGCAGCCCTCCCTGGTGTCACCCCCCTTCCTCCCCCTTCCTCCCCCTTCCTCCCCCCTCACCCTCCCGCCTGCACCGAGTTATCTCATCCGGGCACACGTTGGCCGCGGCTGGGCCGTCACCGGTAGAGCAGACCGGGGAACGTGCTGCACGACATGCAAAGAAAATTTTTCTGTGGGGATGTGAAAATATTGTTGATGTTTAATTAGATAACTGGGTGCATTAGTCATGTAAATATAATGTAGTATGGTTACGTACTAAAGCAGAAGAAAAACCTCCACTGCACAAGTGTGCTTTCTTATTTTAAAGAAGTAAAACACTTTTATTAAGTCAAGTCAATCCAAGGCAACAGTTTGAGTTCAAACCACCAGATTAATTACTAGTTTGGCACCTTATAATGTGTTTCATCACTCATTGTTATTTTAATTTCTAAAAAGGATGCTGATTGCACAAAATATACAAAACTGTGACTTACTGAATGAATGTCCACAATAAAACAGTTTTTATAGCAGATTCTTTATTATAAGAAGACTTCATTCCTTAGTTTTGTCTTTGGAGTCGTGTTCTCGTCTTGGTCTTGTCCCGTATCCGTTGTGTTCTCTTTGTGTTCTCGTTGTGTACTTGTCGTGTTCTTGTTGTGTTCTCTTTGTGTTCTCGTTGTGTACTTGTCGTGTTCTCGTTGTGTACTCGTTGTGTAACTTGTCGTGTTCTCGTTGTGTACTTGTCGTGTTCTCGTTGTGTACTAGTTGTGTAACTTGTCGTGGTCTCGTTGTGTTCTCGTTGTGTACTTGTCATGTTCTCGTTGTGTACTTGTCATGTTCTCGTTGTGTACTTGTCGTGTTCTCGTTGTGTTCTCGTTGTGTACTTGTCGTGTTCTTGTCATGTTCTCGTTGTGTACTTGTCGTGTTCTTGTTGTGTTCTCGTTGTGTTCTCGTTGTGTACTTGTCGTGTTCTTGTTGTGTACTCGTCGTGTTCTCGTTGTGTACTTGTCGTGTTCTCGTTGTGTAACTTGTCGTGTTCTCGTTGTGTACTCGTTGTGTAACTTGTCGTGTTCTCGTTGTGTACTTGTCGTGTTCTCGTTGTGTTCTCGTTGTGTACTTGTCGTGTTCTCGTTGTGTTCTCGTTGTGTACTTGTCGTGTTCTCGTTGTGTTCTCGTTGTGTACTTGTCGTGTTCTCGTTGTGTTCTCGTTGTGTACTTGTCGTGTTCTCGTTGTGTACTTGTCGTGTTCTCGTTGTGTACTCGTTGTGTAACTTGTCGTGGTCTCGTTGTGTTCTCGTTGTGTACTTGTCGTGTTCTCGTTGTGTACTTGTCATGTTCTCGTTGTGTACTTGTCGTGTTCTCGTTGTGTTCTCGTTGTGTTCTCGTTGTGTACTTGTCGTGTTCTTGTTGTGTTCTCGTTGTGTTCTCGTTGTGTACTTGTCGTGTTCTTGTTGTGTACTCGTCGTGTTCTCGTTGTGTACTTGTCGTGTTCTCGTTGTGTACTCGTTGTGTTCTCGTTGTGTACTCGTGTAACTTGTCGTGTTCTCGTTGTGTACTTGTCGTGTTCTCGTTGTGTTCTCGTTGTGTACTTGTCGTGTTCTCGTTGTGTTCTCGTTGTGTACTTGTCGTGTTCTCGTTGTGTTCTCGTTGTGTACTTGTCGTGTTCTCGTTGTGTTCTCGTTGTGTACTTGTCGTGTTCTCGTTGTGTTCTCGTTGTGTAACTTGTCGTGTTCTCGTTGTGTACTTGTCGTATTCTCGTTGTGTAACTTGTCGTGTTCTCGTTGTGTACTCGTCGTGTTCTCGTTGTGTACTTGTCGTGTTCTCGTTGTGTTCTCATTGTGTACTTGTCGTGTTCTCGTTGTGTTCTTGTCGTATTCTCGTTGTGTACTTGTCGTGTTCTCGTTGTGTACTCGTCGTGTTCTCGTTGTGTACTTGTCGTGTTCTCGTTGTGTTCTTGTCGTATTCTCGTTGTGTACTCGTCGTGTTCTCGTTGTGTTCTCGTTGTGTACTCGTCGTGTTCTCGTCGTGTTCTCGTTGTGTACTTGTCGTGTTCTCGTTGTGTTCTCATTGTGTACTTGTCGTGTTCTCGTTGTGTTCTTGTCGTATTCTCGTTGTGTACTCGTCGTGTTCTCGTTGTGTTCTCGTTGTGTACTTGTCGTGTTCTCGTCGCGTAGTCGTTGTGTTCTCGTCACGTACTCGTCGTGTACTTGTCGTGTACTCATCGTGTCGGCGGTTTGAGTCCTGCTGTTTGTTCGTGAGGCTGCTCCGTGTTGTTGTACGTCTGACACTGCTGTTCAAATAAGTTAGTGAAGACAGATGTGAACTGACTCGTCCTCAGCACCACAATGAGCCATTGTCTCCGCTTACAGTTAGCTTAGAGCAGACGTTAACGCCCAACGCAAGGACACACACACACACACACACACACACACACACAAACGTAGACACACATACGCTCAGCTGATGTATTGGCCACATTAGCCCACTCTTAAGGGGATTTGGGGGCTTGCTAATTGCCAGCTTGTCATTTTAATTGCTCGAACAACTCCCCCCCTCCACACACACACACACACACATAAACACACACACACACACACACAACTTCAATTAATTAGACAAGAGTCAGTGGTGACTTTGGCTGCCTGCAGTCTGGCCCATTGACAGGACCGCTGTCAGTGATCACCTACACTGTCCAGAGCCACCAGCTATGTCCAAATTCAGTTTAGTGAATACTTATATAAGCCTAAAGGAATACTACACACTCAATGACCATTTATATATCAGTTACTCACCTCGTGTTACCTTTGTTTTACTCTCGTGTCTCCGTGATGAACGAAGAATTTTAAAAAACAGAGAAATGTTTTCTTCGTGAATTCACGTTAACATGAGGTGACTGATATACAGACTGTTACGTGTATTTAAGCGTTTCTTTCATATGGCACTTTAAACTTTCACGTTTCATGTTACAGAGAAGTTAAACGTCTGTTATGGCAACAAGTATCTGAGTCTGGTGTCTCACATCAGCCTCTCCCCGCTGAAGTCAGAGATTCCTCCGAGTGTCTCGCTCTGAACCGTCTCGATCAATCACAGCGGACATTAATCACCTCTGGTATTCAACACTAGACATTAAACACACGAGCACATTCACGCTAATGCACACAGAACGAGACACCTCTACTACCGGGAAGAGCACAAAACCTCGTCCTTCCATTATTCAACATAATGTGCTTTGGCACACACACACACACACACACACACACACACACACACACAAGCAAAAGCATAATCAGTCACCTCTGGTCAAAAGGTGTAATGAGTTGTGGCATTCCTCTCATACATACTGTATGTGTTTCAGATGTATTTAAATAGATGGTGATGAAGACACACACACACACACACACACACACACACACACACACCAGGGATTAAACAGACTTCCCCACTAATTGATTGACAAGTCGATGTCAGTCTCACCGATCTAGTGCTGCTTCAGAGTTTAGACCGATCCGCTGGACACTTACTTATCTTAAGTAAGTGCTTCACAAATATATTAGCACACAGTGATGAGCGCTGCACTCCACCGCATTAATGGAAAATCAGTTTAAATTGTTGTTTTTGCACATTTAAACAGAAGTTATCTCGTGACGCTTTTCCTATCGAACAGGTCTGGACCCATGCTCTTTGATTCATCCACTTATAGGAGAAGAAACCTGGAACAGAACTGGGCTGTATGTTCTGCGTTTTGTTTTAGGCCCAGAAAAAAATAGTGAAGTCAAAATTGGTGTTTGATTTGTCAGATAATACCCATGTTTATTGTGTTATTTACTTATTTATAAGCATCAGGTGACAGAAGCAGGCAGCAGCGCTTCATTATATAAATGTTAGAATACTTCATCACACTGCTCTCTAACTGTCACATGGATGAAGGAGATCCTGGTGTATTTTGTTCTTCTTAATAAACTAAACACCAAACTGTGACTGTGTTGGACAGGAGCTCTGACCGGAGGACAGATGGGTCCCGGTGAGCTGCTGCAGCAGCGGCTGCGTTGTGGTCAAGTCAAAGAGGCGCTGGGCGTCCTGGAGGCCATGGACTGGAGCACCATGGGAGACGAGTGCTACCGAGGCCTCGGCTCAGTCACCAACCACCTGCTGAGGCTGCAGCTGAACGCAGACAGAGAGGGTGGGTCCACCGCTTCCCTTCAGGTGTTAGTGTTCCTCAAACCTCCGCTGGAAAATACAAAGAACAGTTTTATCTTTTTATGTTTCTGGTTCTGTAACGTCAGATTAAATCCCAGTTAAAAGACACGAGAGAGGAGGACACAATATTCTAAAGTTAATCCACTTGCATTACATTTATTATTTTTTGTCAACGTTTGCTGTTAATTGGCACTTTGAGAATTATTTACACTACAAGTGGAAAGAGTAGAACATTTGAACTAATAGATGAAATAGAATTAAACTTCCCCAGTTGACTACTTACATTAAGACAATTATTGTTTGTATTACAAGTTTTCTAAAATGTAATATTAAATATGCGTTTTGTTGACATATTAGAGTCAAAGGTTTTTAAAGAGAGAATTTTGGATATATCTTTGTGTCACTTCATAAATCAGAAAATACCGTCAACAGCCACATCAAAAACATCTATTTCCTCCATGTTTTTATTAATAAATGTATAAATGGGTCTCTGAGTGATGTGTGAACAAACCCCTCTGTGTGAACCTTCAGCACACAGAGAGGAATGAAAGAGTGAAGTTTGGTGAATGTAAGAGCTGCTGAAGTGGAGATTTATCATCAGAGTCTGAGAACAAACTCATTGAGAGGAAACGTCCTAAAGAGACGTTTAGTTACATTACAGACATTTAGAGACTCTACAGGTGAACAGGGTCAAACAATTAATATATATCACCATGAAACTTCACCACTTCATTACTCACATTGAGATGATTATGTTTTGTAAATGTGAGTTTTCTCTTTCATATTTCTGTCTTCTCTGTATTGTTATTGTGTGTTTGTGTTGTTTGTCTGCAGCCCAACTAGAAGCAGCTCTGGGTGTGTTTTACGCTCCGCCTGCTCCTCTCTCTGATGTCGTGATACTCGAGTACAGGGAGCCAATCAGCAAGTGCGCCCGCCGCTTTTTTCACCACCTTCTCAGGTAACGCCACCGACGCTGTGCTGTCGCTGTGCTGTCGCTGTGGTCCTAATTTGATCATCTGAGGGAGACATTTGTCTTCTTTTGCGCAACTCTTCAGGGGGGAGTCGAAAGGTCGAGGTCGGCTAAATGTATTTGGATACATAAATACATAAATGCATACATAAGTAGTGTGGTCCTCCGAGGGCTGTCCTTCTTTTGTAACTAACACTCATTTAGTCGACTAATCAATTAGTTGATTAAAATCAACAGATCTGTAAAACGGCGCTCCTCTTTACATCTTGTGTTTCTTGATTCCTGCTACAGATCAGTAATTATCTGACCGATGACTCAAAACTGCTTTAAACTCTACAAACACACATTTACCGACTATTTTAAGGATAACAAGAACATTTTATTGGGCGCAGAATCACAATAAGCATCCCAAGAAAAGAAGAGGCTCTTTGTGAAAATGACATCCGTTGCAGATGCATTTTAATTCCCTCTGTATCTGCCGCTCACTTTTGCTATTTTAGAAGATTCGTCGTGACGCTCGCTGGTGCAGCTTTGAGTCATTCATGAGGACGAAGCACCTCACATGCACCTGTTTAGACTGTTGTTTCATTTTCCCTTCTGCCATGAGAGCCCTTTGAAACGTCTGTTTGACTGAAATAGACCCTGTTGTTGCAGCACGCCGACGCTCGCTGCTCTCCATCCTACCTCCCGCTTCTCTCTCCCCCCCTCTTTTCTTTCTTCCTCCTCTGTAGCCGATGCCGCGGCGTTTTGTTTGGCATCCCTCCTCCTCCTCTCCTCCTCTCTTATCACCTACCTGCATTCTTTTTCTCTCCATCAACATCAAATGAAGGAAGCCCAACACACCTCCTCTCTCTGCTTCTGTTTGTTTGTTTCATGTTGGCTCTAGACGGAGAAAGTTGAGGTGTTTTTGTTCTGGGAGATGCAGCTCTCTCTCTCTCTCTCTCTCTCCCTCTCCCTCTCTCTCCCAGCTTTAATTCTGGATAATAGGACTCACTGCTCTCAGTTCAATCATAGACGGTTTTGTATGTATGTATGTGTGTGTGTGTGTGCAGGAGGAAACACCATACATTTGATTCCCAATCGTGTGTTTTTAGATTGTTTATGTTTTATTGTCACGATGTCGTCGTGCTTCATCTTCAACTGTCTCCCTTTTCTCCGCAGACACCAGCGCTTCGAGAAGGCCTTCCTCCTCGCCGTAGATCTAGAAGCCAGAGATTTATTCATGGTGAGTGGAGAGAAACGTGAGACTCTGACGTTAGAATAAAACCCAGAGTCGGATGTTTAGAAGTCAGTCCGTCGAGAGCTTCATGATTCTGTTAAATTAAATTCACTCAAATACAAAAGCGTCTGCAGGACGTGAACATTCTTAGAAAGCAATGAATTCAGTTTCCTCAACATTTTTTTTTGAACAAAAGCATTAATTACAGAATGTTCTTATTGTGTGTGTCCTCGACCAAAGACACTCTTAGTCGATTAACACTCAAACGATTTAGTTGATTTAATCAACTGATCTGTAAAACTGAGTTCCTCCACAAAGAATTACACAAAAGCACGACTTTAAATCCTGTGTTTACCAGAGATAAGTCAATAAGTAAATACATTATTCATTCAGCATTAAAACATACTTAAAATCTTGAGACCAAAGACCAAATGGACTCACCCACTGAGAGGAGGCAGCACTCTGTACACTGATGAACTCAGTTTATTGTTTCATGTGCTGTTGAATACTTTCAGTCCTTTGGTAAACACTGTTACTGCTGCGACTTACAGCAGGAAACGCATTTCCTAATCGGTAATTTAGTTTATTATCAAATACACATATGAATAATAATAAAAAATAAAAAATAAAAGCAGTGACAATCAAAAGCAAGATCGTGCTGCTGAAGATGAAAGAAAGAAACTAAATAAAAGATACTGTATTTGTATTATACTGTATACCCAAACAGTTCCAAACTAAAATTCCTCACTTCTATATTTGTTAATGATCTTATATTCATACATTTTACACATTTATATTTTTGCAAATTCGATAGTTCAAACTGACTCACTCTTCTGCAAACAGTGCACAGAAAGCACCTTTTTTATAAATTATCTGTGCCCTTTTTAAATCCATCAAATCTCTAAGCTTGAGAACATGTGTGTTTGTAAATAATATGTATTTTGGTTCATGATAATCAGCTCTAATAAATGGCATTTTACACCATTTATCTGGGGCCAGGACGCAATAATTTAATTAGTTATATCATCAGGAGTTAATGATATATACTGCTGGAAAGAACCCACACATGTATAATAATAATAAATGATTATCGGCCATCTTCTGGTTTTCCTTCATACTTTCACACTTGATCGTGAAACGTATTAAATCACATTCTATGTGGCGTTAAAAGGTCTTAAAGAGGCTTTATATTAACTTAAAGCGCTGAAATGAACCATAAACATGAACTCATCTTCAACAATCATCGGTGCTGCGTGTCTACAGGCAGGAATATATGAAAACTCACAAGCTGAACAAGCTATATAATATTGTTTTACAAAATATAAAACCATCCCGTCAGAACCAGAACCCATGAAGATCATGTGATCTTTAATCCACAACTCTGCTCTTTTATTAAATAAGTTTATTTTGTTCATTTTTTGACAGTTAAAATACAAACAGGAAATGATTTGTGTAAGCGTATCTCCAGCTTCTCTGTAACACCACACAGCCCTATTTTAATTGTTCACTGACTGTTGTGCTCTTGTTACTTTCATTTGCACATGACTTGTGACCCGTGTGTGTGTGTGTGTGTGTGTGTGTGTGTGTGTGTGTGTGTGTGTGTGTGTGTGTGTGTGTGTGTGTGTGTGTGTGTGTGTGTGTGTGTGTGTGTGTGTGTGTGTGTGTGTGTGTGTGTGTGTGTGTGTCAGAGAGCAGGTGTGATCTCAGTATGGGCCCCTATCTTTTCACAACCTCCATGGCCTCGGCTCGGCCTTTTCCTCTCCTCTCATCTTCCCTCTAACTCGCTCTTTCTTCCACTCCACGCTGAAATGCTCCTCTATGTGTTTGACCCCCTTTTTCGTGATGGGGGCCCCCTTTCTGCTCCATGCTTCACCAACACCCTACACATTAACACACACACACACACACACACTTGCTCCCTCAATCACACTGATAGCACTGGTTCCAATTACCTCCCCACTAAGTAGTGCTGCTGGGAAGCCGAATTGAAAAGGTGGAGTCGAGCCTGTGGACCTTGAAAGAGCGAAGAGGAAGGAGAGGGGGGGTGCAGAGAGGAGAGGAGGGGGGTTTGGGGGGGGGGGGGGGGGGGGGTGGATGGAAAGCTATATGACGAACGTCACTCTGGACGTGTGGAGAGATGAATGAGGAGAGAAAGAAGGAATCAGAAGATGAGCGTTAAATGTAAATAATGTTTGAATTCAACAATAAATGTTCTAGCAGCGATTTACTCCCATATAGATACACATACATTCATAAACATGTACTGTATGTGCGCTAGCTTGTCAAAATCCTTGTCTTTGTGTTAAGAATTAACTCCGTAGAGGCAGGAAATGTTTATTCATGTAGAGAGACGTGTGCACAAACTAAGGACTTGTGTTCCTTTTTTAAATTTCTTTGCAGAAATATTAAAAGGAAAAGAATGAAATAAGGATACCCCTCAGCTCCTTTTCCTGCCAAGTTATTGGTCGTGAAATTAGACATGAAGTGACAAATTAGGATAGATTTACCTGCTTTTCACAGTTTTCATAATGTTTTCAAGACCCTGCAGAGTCGACTAAAGGAGAGTCGTGTAATATAATGTGGATCACTTGCTCTCACAGCCTGATCGTGTGAAGGTGGTGTGATGTCACCGTCCAGTGGTTCCTCTGACCGCATGACCACGAAACTACAAAACCTCCAATTATGGAGCCGAGTCACTCGTCCATTTCAGTTCAGTTTCTCTAAAACTTCACCTGACAGCCACCAGACCAGGCTGGTCTCATCCAGCGTTCTTAACTGTACCGACGAATATGTAACTATTTCCCGATCTTTTCCTAAACCTAACTACGTACTTTTGTTGACTAAACCTAACTAAGTTGTTTCTGTTGAAGACAGAAGTTTATTTTGAAAGGGCCGTGTGTATGTAATGAGTAGAAATTGACGCGTGTTGCTGGATTTTCGTAGGAAAACGCACGAACAATCAGGAGTAACTTTTTTGTAAGATATCAAACAATAAAGATGAATTGAATATTTGTGACTTCCTGTTGTAAAACCAAACAACATGGATAGTGTGAAAACCTTTTTTTAACGGTCGTTATTACAACAATCTCACAGATATTTGCAAATCCTCCTCATCGTAAGACACTGTAACAACGAGCGACCAAGAGAGCAGCAACTCATCGTGTGAAAAGAGCGACGAAAACAGAGAAAGAGGGACGTTGACATTTCACCCCGTCGCTCTAATTGGGGTTTTGTGTTGTTTCTTTAACCTGCTGGTCAGCTGATTGAGTCGAGGTGGAGGAGGTCAACGAGGCCAACGACCCCCACCTCTCACCCGACTCTCTAACTTCCTCAGAACTCCATAACGCGCCATCGACTTGATAAAACAGTGCTCAAACAAACGTAGATAACAAGCCTCACCTCTTCTAGAAACGCCCAGCATGATACACCCCCCCTCTCCCCCCCTCTCCCCTTTAACACAAGAACCCCCACCCCCCCACACACACCCCTTCAAGACACATTGTTTCCCAGCTAACAATGGAGGCCTCTCCAAACCTTTTGTCAAAATGAAACTCTTTAGTGTCGGGCTAAATTGAGGGGGAGGAGGAGTCGGTGGTTTTTTTTTGGGGGGGGGGGGGGTAGTAGCAGGGGGTTACTGAGTCGTTTGCATTTTTCTTTTTTCATAATTGGCGCTGTTCTGTAGCTCCCTAATTAGCCTTTGATAATGAGTTGATAATGTAACCAATTAGGTCATTCGTCAGCCAAGTCAAGCTCCACCTCCTCTTCTTCCTCCTTTTCCTTCTGGCTCTCGATGTAGCTCGTTAATTAAATCAAATTGTGTGATAGCCGAATCTGATGCCGGCTCTTTTTGTTCCCCAATGAGGGTGAGGGGGGGCGGGGGGGGGGGGGGGGGGGGGGGGGGGGGGGCTTGTAGTGTTTCTTGTTAGATACACCAGCAGTAAAGAAAGCTGTTGGGTTCACCTCCTATCTTCCTCCTCTATCTGACGGGCCTGGCGGCGCTGCAGGAGGAGGAGGAGGAGGAGGTATCGCACGTCTTCGGCAATAAGCTCATTGTTGTCGCTCAGATGAGTAATTAGCATTAATGAAACGTTAAGTCCTTAACACCGATCTGATCAGTCAAACACAAGGCTCCTGGATAACAGGTGCCATTATGCTGGGTGTTAACTAGTCTATGTGGGTTTTCATGTTTTCATGCGTGTTTTAGGGAAATTCAATCCTAAAACATTTGAGTTTCTGGGACTAATTGTTGTTGGTGTGTTGATCCTAAAGGGATGTGAGATGTTTCCAGATGTTGCAACGAAGCCTGAAAACTGAGAGGAGATCATTTACAGTCACACATACAAACACAGAGACTGTGTCTGAAATCACTCTTTCACGACAGTCATTTTGACAGATGTAACACATGTATGATTATAACATTTAGAGTAAAAGTTTGACGGCTCCTTTGTCACATTATACCTGAACAAAATCCCACATAAACTGATTTATAAAATACATAATAATCATGTATATATATATATATGTGTCTTTATAAGATGTAAGCAGTTACATGTGTAATTTAAAGACTTTATTCATTTACTCGTATTATCACCCGACATGTTTTGCTTGAAAATATCAATTAATTAAAAGATAAATATGGTGCATTGAGTTGCTAATAGGCAGAATTTGATTTAAACATGATTGTAGTATAACCACAAGATGTGTACATTTTTCAAGCAAGAAATTATTATTTTGAAATATTTTGCTGCTTTAACACTAAACTCTCATTACTCTCTGCACCAAATGCAACAAGTTGTTTTTCCCGTTATCTCTGTGAAATGTTTAAACACCAAGATCACAAATAATAATCACAGAATAGCTCCGGGCTGCTGTAAACATCTCTGATTACCGTCTAATTTATCCTTTTAAATTGAACAGTCGTGTGCTGGTACTGCAGTCAGACATCACTGAACCTGTCCGTACATCAATAATAAGTTCCTCTGTGCTCGTAATGCCTGAACTATAAAAGCTGAACGTCCCATTGATGGTGTTTGACAGTAACAGACTGCAAACACTCAGACATGATCCCGTCTGTTAGCGCTGCTGTGTGCCAGTTAACCTAATCCCTCATTTATTTGGAGGTAACCCAAATATCAGTCAATATCGGGCTCTTAGTGTCCACCAACCTCTCCCCCCCCCCCCCTCCCCTCGACTCCCCCGAAAACCGCCCCTCTTTATCAGGCGCCGCAACCCCTAAAGCTCTTATATAAATAAGATTAGTGTCGCGTTTGAGCGTCTGGGAATAAGAGTTGTAATATCTGATGGTTTTATATGCAGTATTATTGTTATCCCTTCTTAGTCGGGGCTGATTCTCTCTCTCTCTCTCTCTCTGTCTCTGTCTCTGTCTCTGTCTCTCTCTCTCATTTTCTCGTTTATTCTTTCTCCCTCTCTCCAGATTCAGACAGTATTATGAGGAGCTAAGCTGGAATAAAGCGCCCCGGCATCAAATGTTCATATTGTTCTGTTCCCTCTGTCATACAATCTCTCTCTCTCTCTGTCTCTCTCTCTGTCTCTCTCTCTGTCTCTCTCTCTCTCTCTCTCTCTCTCTCTCTCTCTCTCTCTGTCTCTCTCTCTCTCTCTCTCTCTGTCTCTCTGTCTCTCTGTCTCTCTCTCTCTCTGTCTCTCTGTCTCTCTGTCTCTCTCTCTCTCCCTCTCTCTCTCTCTCTCTCTCTCTCTCTCTCTCTCTCTCTCTCTCTCCTTGTTGTGAAATGTTTCTTTCATGTCTTGTTCACCGTCTCACACCTCTCTCTCGTTTCACTGTGATGCCTGTTTTTTATCTTTGATCTTCTGCCGCTCTGTTTGTTATCAATTAGGAAGCCTCGCTCACATCTGATTGAGGGGCCGTGTCCCTCGCCTGAGTTAGCCGCCTCGGTCCTGGGAGCCGATTTAGCTCCTTTTTGAGGCCATTTTGTTGTCGCCCATTTTCGCATTTCCTCCTAACTCTTCGCCACAGAGGGCAGGCACCGCACTGTAATTACCCAATCTGTTCCCATTCATACTCTTCAATTTCAGCAACCTCTCTGTCCCTCTCGTACCCCCCCCCCCCCCCCCCCCCCCCCCCCCTCCCTCTTTCCCTCTCAGCTCCCCCTCACCTCTTTTTTCCTCCGGGGTACAAAAGCCGGGTTACAATATGGGGGTATTAGGGCCGGGTGCAGGCTCAGCTGGGGGCTGGCTTTAGCCAGCTGAGGGTTATCCACAGCGAGCCCTGAGTCACGGCACCGATGTCCTGTGATGTCGCTGAGGCGGAAGACTTTTCTTAACACGCTGGGCCCTTTGATGGGCCCTCAGGCCCTGCGACTCCTCATTGGGAGCCAGGAGGAGCGTGTGATTCACTCTCTGTTCAATCACTTTAAGAGGTTGACTGTTGCAGAATGTTTTTCACATTTAGACTGTTGACATCTAAACTAATGTTTACTTTTAATCACTTTGATTTAAGCACAGTCCACATTATGTACATTTAGTCCCTCTTTTGCGCCACCACTCCACTGGAGCTACTGGGAGCTGACCAGTTTAGTTGTTGACGGGCTTCACTGGAGCTACTGGGGCAACATGCTGATTGTTGAGGTTGTGTTTTTCATTTACTTCACAGCCGTTCTGTGGGATTCGAATCGGCGACCTTTTTCCGACACAAGACCGAGTTTGGTACCGTCACGCTGCTGCTCCAGTTTGCTTCTTACACTGACAAACTATCGCTGGTCATTGGTGCAACTAATCAACAGTCAGTCCTCATTTCTTTTATGGATCCTCGGCTGTTTTCATACAATATAAAGGTTCAGGACACAGTTTACACTAAACCTCTTTAACATCATAAAATATTATGATTCTGTTCTAATTTTACAGGAAAATTGTCTTTTCTACCTGGTCTGCATGTATTGACTCTAACCGCTCCTCTGCTTCCTTTGTGCATTGCATTGTGGGAGAATAGTGTGCATCAAACAGCACATCTTTGAGGTTGCATATATTATTTTGTCACTTTCTCATCCATTTTTTCATGAACACACGACATACTCGCAGTAGTAATAGTATGTATTCGGGACACAGTACATGTCTCTCACAAGACAATTAAGATTTAAATTAAATCCACTTTATTTAAACTACAGTTTGAGAATGAATTTATCTTTTTCAGGTATTTAAATAGATGCGTTGACCTCAGCCTTGCTTGTAGCCCAGAGCACCTTAAAGTCTGTCTGATGCCGTGTGGTTAATAATGAATATATGACGGCCACCCTCAGACATCTTTTAGCATTATTATCTTCTCTTTATGGCCCTGCGAGACTCAAACAGAGAGATACAGAGGAAACACGCTGTTTCCAATATTGTCTCGGGCTGATGTAGTAATGTGCTCGGCTGGATATGTTTCTCCGTAAAGAGAGAATAGCAGCGTTTCTGAAAGGTGAACAGTCCCTCGCCTCCTCTCCCACTTTTGAAATGTGACAGATAACATCCTCCCTAGTTCAAAAAAACGGAGATGAGGGTGTGAGGGGAGGAGGGGGAGAGGGGGGGGGGGCAGGCTGATTTCAAAGTTTTGGAGGAACCGGCATTTCATCCAACCGGTGCTCTCCTTCAAACGGCTCATTTTTTTTTGCTCCTTCTCATTTCATCTGTTTCTTCTTTCTCCAACCAAACCCCCCCCCCACCCCCCACACCCCTCCAAAAACTATTGTCATCGGAGTCTAGATTCATTTTAGATTAACGTTCTCGTTTCTTTCTCTCTTGCATTTCCTTCAAAGGACCTCCATTATGTTGCCAGCGATAAGGGCGAGGTGGTGCTAGCAGACGTGGCCAAGAGGAAAGCTAATGAAATCGAGGCTCAGACCATCGCAGGCAACGGTAAGAAAAGAAGAAGAAATAATCATAATGTTTGACCGAAAAAGACACCAAAATGTGACTCGTTATTTCTCCTCTCATCTGGAAATGTGAGGTGGAGTCCCGATAACCTCGGTAACGCGCCCACTCCGACACACTGTTCTGATATCTAACACCCGGAGCTTCCTGCCGGCTCTCACCCTCGTTTAACGACACAAAGGAGAACTGAATCAGATCATGTTTGACATATTCATGTAGAAAGTCACACGACCTGTTGCCTTCTCTTAACGGCTGGATATCGTCTACGGTGGTGATTAACAGTCAGATAGTGAAAACAGGTTTTTAGGACATTAAATAGAACGTGTACAAATCTGACTTTACAGTCAAGTCACTTTATTTGCTGCTTTACAATAATAAATAAATCACACGATCAAATAAAATCACAGACATAAACAAGAGAATGTATGTAAATTAATAAAAGTCTCTTGATAAAATCACACCACAACAGTGTTTCACTACTTACTATAAGTATAAAAACTAATTAAAGAGAAAAATCTTTCTCAAAAATAGTAGTTTCTTGCGGTTCCACCTTAAGGTTCCTTATATTTGGTGCTTTTTTCTCTCCTAAAATGCAATTAAAAGTATAGTGATATAAAGTGTAGCGTGTTGAATAATAAAGTCTTTAATATCAGACTAATTAAATACGTTGCACCAAAGGTTTTCGGAGGGAAACCAGCGAAGGCCCTTTTTTTTTTTTTTTGTGTCGTTACTTCAGGCTGTGCTGCTGCCCTTTGACAAACACTCCCGAAAGCACATACCAGAGGGGATCAAGCTGAGTTCCTGATTACACACACACGGACAAACACACACACACACACACACAATTCCTCACAGAGGCTTCAAGGGCCAACGGGTGAGCAGAAAACATTCAAATTTGTGAGGGAACTAGATGAACATGTCTGATGAGTCCTTCATTGGTGATTAAAACACACCAGAAGTGTGTGTGTGTGTGTGTGTGTGTGTGTGTGTGTGTGTGTGTGTGTGTGTGTGTGTGTGTGTGTGTGTGTGTGTGTGTGTGTGTGTGTGTGTGTGTGTGTGTGTGTGTGTGTGTGTGTGTGTGTGTGTGTGTGTGTGTGTACTCACAGACAGCCAAATGAGGCGAGAGAGGTATTTAACTCCACCGTATAAGGTCAGACCCCTCAGGCCGAGTGTCTGTGTGTTTGTCGGTGAATGAAAATGAGCGTTTGTGTAACTACGAGGCCTGTCTGCGTGCGCTTTCTTTTCTTTTTTTTGTTGGTTCTAATGTGATGCATAACACGCACACACCTCCTCATAAGCCTCTTAATTATGTCCTAGATGATTTACCTCCATCACCTGCAGCATGTCCTATCCTTGGACAACAGCGCTGCAGAGAAAGAGGGAGGAAGGGACAGAGGAGATGAGGAAAAAGGAGGGATGATGGCAGGAATAGAGGAAGGAAGAGGTGGGCAGAAGGAAGGGGGGAAGAAAAGGAAGAAAAAGAAATAGAAAGTGGGAGAGGAAGAAGGTGAAGGAAAGAAACATGAATAAATGAAGATAATGAAAAACAAGAATATGAATGAGGAAAGAAAATGAAGAAATTCATGAAAAGTGAAGGATGCATGAATGTTTATCTAATGCAGCCGGCCCGTTTTCTCTTCATTTGTTTTATTTCCAGTCTCTTAACTTTTGGCCGCTGTTATCAACTAAAGTAAACTAAAGTTTAGAAAACAGTTCCGATCGGTTCACAGCCTGCTGTGAATTTCACAAAGCTGGAAATAAACGTCTACGTTCACGAGGACGTCTTGATGACGTCTCACCTGTAACGGCAGCTGGATCATCACGAGATCACGCCAGAGTGTACAGAAGTCTATGAGAACATGACTCTACTTCTCTCTTGATTTATTACCTCAGTAAACATTGTAAACATGAGTTTATGGTCTCAATCTCTAGTTTCAAGTCTTCTTCAATATAGAATGATGTTCATTTAGTACATTATGGTCCATTTAGAGTCAAACAGACCATAAAGCAGGGG
Organism: Anarhichas minor; assembly: GCF_050575085.1. Lineage (NCBI taxonomy): Eukaryota > Metazoa > Chordata > Actinopteri > Perciformes > Anarhichadidae > Anarhichas > Anarhichas minor. The sequence continues at coordinate 2,497,733 of NW_027466475.1, read as the reverse complement.
ATGCTTTAGGGCGGGGCTACACGGTGATTGACAGGTCTCTACCAGAGACGTATATGGCGTCTCTACGTCACTGCTCCTCAGTCCAGATATGGTCACTTCCGTACATTGGTTACTAACCAATGGAGGCCAACACGGTCTACAGTCTTTAGTTGAGGCAAAACAAACCTCTAAAAGCCACTGCACACAAACCTGCTCAGCAACAAACAGCAGACAGACTCAGTTATGAGCTAACTGGTGAACATCGTGGAGTGTTTAGCAGCTAAACAGACAGATGTTTCCCTCAGGAGGTGGTGGAGCTCAAAGAGAGAACATGTTTGACTTACTGTTTATTCATCAGGTGAAAACTAATACCCCAAATATATAACATACACACTTTAGAAAAACACAAACACAAACACATCCTCATTTGAGAACTTTAACTTTTAAAAGTTGCTGCGTAAACAGCTGGTGGGTGATTGTGAGACAGCCGTGGAACAAAGCGTTTTCTGGTCGTCTTTAACGCTGCACGTTGTTTTACAAAACTGATATTTGCTAATATGTGATCACAAGCAGCAGGTGTTCACTTACACAACACAACACGTCACCACTTCACAAGTTAAAGGACAAAACAACAAAGTCAAAAAGCTGAAATGCCAACGTGAATAGAGAGAACGAGAAAAGAGAACACGAAGGAAGAAAACAGTAAATAAATAGCTGGGAACTAAATATTTGACAAATGAAAAGATATGTAGATAGCTTTCTGTCTTTTACACACACACACACACACACACACACACACACACATGCTACATGCTTGAGGATTTGACTGAAACACACACTCGCTCAAAAGGAGGATACTTTTCACTCCACTACATTTATCCGACAGCTACAGATATTCACATTCACATTATTTTACATCAACAGACAAATAATACGATTCATTGTTGAGGATTTGAACACCAGGTGTTCCCACCTTTTGGGCTTTTGACCCCCAACAGAAGAGCAGGTGGAGCAAAATGGACATTTTATCTTGAGTAACCGGGACATGATTTCTGGAAATGGACATTACTGTTTTCAAATGTATTTTTTGGCGCTTGGAGTGCCGTCTGTTTCCATTATGTTGTAGAGAAGGCAGACATCTCTACGGCTGATATCTCCTAACTATAACTCACACCAACACTATCTACACTGTTAAATATCACAACATGAAAGAGGAAAAACATGTGTTTTGGATTTTAGGGTGAACTGTCCCTTTACATGTTTCCCACATTGAAAAAGCAAATAATTATTTATTAATTTATTGTTATTAAACATGGCTCCTCAAAGCAAGACAGACTAATATTTGTCCTCCATTATGGGATGTGTGCTGCTAACAAATACGTATCGGCATCAGAGAGTCCAGCCCTGATCAGCATGATACCTGCTGTGGAAACACAAACATCATCTACAGGTGTGTGTGTGTGTGGTGGTCACATCGTCACGTGAATCTATATGTAACAACACATGAGTTCAGAGTCCTTCCACGCTCACTAAACATGTCGCTCACATGCTCTTCAAACACAAGTTCTCACGCTGCAGCTACAGGAACCTTTGGCTCCGGCCCGACAATGTTTATGTTTGAACACACACACACACACACACACACAGGAGAGACTGCAATGTGTTTGTTCTCTGTCACAGCCACACACACGACAGCTCATATTCAAAACAGCCCCCGGAGACATATGTGTTTGTGTAAATATGTGTCCTGTATGTGTGCAGTTGGGTGTGACGTTGGAGGGCAGCTCGTATACCGAATCCTACAGTTTGTGATAATCGGTCGTTAAACAGAAACGTGGAAGTTGCTCCGAGTCCCGACACATCCTGCTGTTTCCCTGTACAGACAGAGAAGAACCTCTTCTTATGGAGGCAAATACACACGCCTACTGCACTGACACAAACCAGACTGTACATCCTCTTCAAATGTAGAGATGTCGTTCACAAGTACGTTAAGAGTCGTACTGAAAGGCCTCCACAGCACCAGAGTTTATTACAATGATGAATATTTAATGACGATAATATTGATGCTTGATTGATCTCACTGATTCATTTAAACCTGCACCCGTAACTCCAGGAAATCTAAGTGTGTGTTGCAATTATAATAGTGGCGAGCAGTTGTTTTTGCACAAACGCAGGGATGGAAACGTGACACCTGAGTGGACACGATCATTTTAGCCCATTTTTCCGGCGAGATGTGATGCATGTTGCAAAGAATATATAATAAATAAAACCAACAGAATTAAACAATTGTTATAATGTATTAACATACAAAACATACTATTAATATGCTCTCCTCAAAGCCACCAGACTCCAGTCAGACAACATTTTACCTCAATGATCACCGATTAAATTTTTTTTTAACTTGACAGAAACAAAACAAAGTTCTTTGTTAGTCTTTCCACTGTTCCAAAAATCAACAGCTCTGCTTTGGTTGCTAATGGCTGAGATAATGCTTCTGTGTTTCAATGCAGCTTTATCAGTTTATGGGACTTTGTTTACATAATAACATTGCTAGTATCATTCGTTCTTTTCTTTGTAGCCCTCACAAGACAAATGTTGACAAATGTTGACAATCCTCTGCTTTAAAGCTGAAACAGGTCGTTTGAATCGTGTGTTTCTTTTTATACTTGTATCCTGTTGACGTGTTTCTTTCTTTCTTCACTGTTTCGTTGCTGCCTACAGACAGGAGTTGGAGAAACCAAACCTTTTTATTGATGCATAGACAGTTTTTGATTTCCGTGCATCTTTGTAGAAGCACAATCTTAGATGGGAGAGTGAGCGGTTCAGACTCCTGCTCCTCCTCATTGAGAGGAGCCCGTTGAGGAGATTCAGGTGTCTGATCAGGAGGGTTACTTTCCTGTGGAGGTATTCCAGGCACGTCCAACTGGGAGTAGACCCAGGGGCGGGGGGGGGGGGGGGGGGGCAGACCCAGCACCCGCTGGAGGGATTATCTGGACCGTCGTCCCCCAGGAAGAGTTGGAGGACACGACTGTGGAAGTTTGGGCGTCTTTGCTTAACCTGCTGCCAGATGAGGATAATTAGCAGAGGATGGATTGATGGAGGAATACATGGATGGATGACAGTGCTGTTGAAGCAGTTCAGGGGTTTAATGCCTTGCTCAAGGGCAACTTGACAGTCGTAGTTGCAAGAGACAAATTCGTTCGTCATCTGATTTAACCAACCAGTCAGTCAGCGAAGTGAAACGGTCGACCACAAACAGCGAATTGTCGTTTTTACAGGTCGGTTTTGGTACTTTTCTTTTTAAAGGTGCTGATTTTGTTAGCCTTGTACAGAGCCAGGCTAGCTGTTTCCCCCTGTTTCCAGTCTTTATGCTAAGCTAAGCTAGCCACTGCTCGCTGTGGCTTCATATTTCAGTTTACAGACACGAGAGTCGTTGGAGACGGTCTTCTCATCTAACTCTCTTCAGAAACGTTTCCAGCGTTGGTAACTTCTCCTTTAACTCAAGATCAGTGGGTTTTAGTTCTGGTCCTCAGGACCGGGAGCTCTGCTGCTTTTTCATATGAGCCGTTTAATATGACGCCGTTTCACACCTGGTATAACTTCCTGGTAGCACAGAAAAAAACAACTAGCTGTGTGTGAGCAACCGGCTAACTTAGCTTAGCATAAAGACTGGAAACAGGGGAAAACAGCTAGCCTGGCTCTGTCCAAAAGTTTAGTAAAAACACACCTATCAGCACCTTTAAAGCTCGATAATTAACACGTTATATCCTCGTTTGATTTGTACAAAAACTCACGAGTAAAAACGTCAAATTGTTTGTGGTCGCAGGAGTAAAAACAGCTCATCTAGGCCATCGCCACCCCGGATCATTCTATCTCACTTCAAGGAAATCATAGAAACTAGTTGATTTGCATTGGAAAGAAGAATCATTGGAAAGAAGAGCGTATCTTATGCTATTATTCACAAAAACAGAATCAATAGATCTCGTGGTTCTTCTCGGTGGATGTCTTGGACTGAGAAGACTCCACATTTCTATGCACCTCTTCTCATATTCATGTGCATCCATTGTGAATCTCGATGAACAGAGATCCAGCCTTTGCTTGTACACACACACACACACACACACACACACACACACACATAAACAAACAATAGAGGACACACATCTCAGCTTAGAAATGCTCTCTTTTCATAACAGCGTTGGAAATCGCTTATAGCTGTCTGGCTGACATGTGTGTTGATTTGGAAAGATACGGCGTTGTGAGAGGCAGAGCGGGCGAACAAGTGCGCGGGAAGGCGTCCTTTCTCTTCCTCTCGATCCCCTTCTTTCTTTTTGGAGGAGCGTTTTTTGCCAGCAGGAGAAGCCAAGTTGTTTTTGCCTGATCGTCGTGTCTCCCCCTCACAAAGGCTGCTGTGACTGCAGGCCCTTTAACGACGGACAAAGAGACAAGAGCTCTATCTGAAGATCCACTTCTCCACCTACTCGCTCTTTCTCCTTTCTCGTTATGGTGAAAGCCTGTTAGCTCCGGTGTGTTGAAGGAAAAAGCAGCATTTGTTTGTGTGTGTTTTTCTTTCTCTCTCTCAGCTCCGTTGCTCCGATCCAACAACCTCCGTTACTGTTTGACTCCTCGTCTCAATTCAGAAACTTCACCGGCGTGACATGTTTCACCACAAACATGAATGTCGACGTGTGACGTCCAAATTAGCGAAAGCCTACACACTCACGCAAACCATATAATATATCTATTGTACGTTTTCTGAATAAAATACGAGACATTAATCTGACAAAATAAGGTGCCAATAAATGTAACAAGCCAACGTTTTGATCTCAAGGATCTTTATCAGGTAAACAAAACAGAACATGCTACGTAGAGGCGTGTGTGTACACACACACACTCGATACCCAGGTGGTGGTGTTCTGCATAATTAAAAATCAAGGCTAAACTAATCAACACGGAGCCGGAGACCAGGGTTCAACTCCCCGAGGGGAATACATGTTGTAAAATACAGTAGAAACAAAACAAGCTAAATTTTATAATCTCAATCAATCTGGAATTAAAATTCATATCACCAACATCACGGCTTGAGTTTTATTTACATTATTTAGCTTATTTTGGCACGGCAACTTAAATTTAGGATAAGACTGCAGAGAATGAGGCCCATCGAATCCACTACGTCGCAGAAATTCAATAAAATACACAAATGACTTAAATTATCTGAACTACAACAAAAGATTAAAACTTGGACAAGACAAATGGTAAAAGTAGAATTAGAGTCGAATATTTATGATTCATTTTTTATCAGAAATTGTAAAAGAAACAAAAACATACGACACAATATTAAATAACCATGAGATTCAAATCATCACTCGACCCGTGTTTGTTTACTCGTGTGTTGTTTGTTTACTGTCCTTCAGGTTTCCCTCACCGACTATTAAAGTTTTTGATTTTAGTTTTAGAAAATAGTGGAATAAGAAAAAGAAAATCTGTGGTTCTTTCATTTTATTCTCAGGTGAATGAAAACTGCTTTCACTCATCCTTATCCTGTGTGTGTGTGTGTGTGTGTGTGTGTGTGTGTGTGTGTGTGTGTGTGTATGTGTGTGTGTCTGTGTCCTAGAAGATCCTCTGAGAGGCAGAAATGGTGTGTTGTTTGGTTCCAGCCTCGGGGACGGACAGACGGAGAGGAACCAGAGTGCATCAGGACCTTCGTACCCAGAAACTCCCACAATACAGTGAGTTACATGTACTGTGTGTGTGTGTGTGTGTGTGTGTTTTAAATGAGTACTTCACACACAAACATTTGTATATCAACTACTCACCCTGTGTTACCTTGAATTCTTGTTTACTATTTGCTGATTCACCGTGGAGGCATTAAAATAACACGCGGTGAGTAGTGAAATGTAAATGGTTGTTTGGGTGAAGTATTCCTTTAAGCTCGCTACAATCTGTGTGTCTGTTTTTGTTATTATTGTTACATTTCTCTATTTCTTTAAACCAGCAGTAACTTCCACTAGCGTTGACCTGTCATCGTCTTCTTTCAGTTGATGTGGTGAACCGGGCAGCAAAGACTTTTCAGGAGTCTTTGTGTTTGTGATGAATGTAAATTTGTGAGATTTTGAAAGGTTTTCCAACCTAAGGACCCAGCGCAGTGGTGCCAACTCTTTTCCAATGAAAGCAGCGCGAGCTATAAAAGTTGCTAAATATAGCGAGAAAGTCGCAGAGTCGGCGCTTCAGGCCTCCCTCCAAAGACACTCCCCGTAATTATCATTATGAACATAAAGCATTTGATCCATTGATTGCTGTCAGGATGTAACGATAACCGACCCTGCCTTTAAACGCGCGATAGATGAATGAACGACAGACTTTGTGTGCAGAGGATTTGCTGTTTCACTTTTACTTGTCATCTCCGTTCACTATTGTCTGTATATGAATTCTATGAGAACGTCTGTGGCCAAATGACCCAGCTGCGACATTTCAAATGTCAGAGCCACATCCGTTCCGGGTCTTACGCTTTCCAGCCGTCCCAACGCTGAACATTTAAAGAAACGAACGCCACCGGAGTCCATCTCTTCCACCACGGTTCAGTCTCTCCGAAGTGCCGACAAATACTCACTGTTTCAGAGTGATTGTTTAATACACTCGTCTACACGAATGACGTGTTGAAACAGCGTGACTAATGACACACTGAAAGCTGCTCTCTCTTTGTCCCGGCCCGACTCACTCACACACACACAAACACACACACACACACACACACAGATTCATACAAATATAGCCATCCACGTCTCTATTGTTGTGGGAGGGAAGAGATGGAGGGCATTCCTTGTCGTACCCCGACTAACATATTGGAGTATTTATATGGGATTTGTGTGCATTAGATAAAAAAGGCACTCTTGTTCTTTTCATCCTCACAGGCTTTTCATGGCTGTTTGACTGTAACACTGATGACTCTCTGCTCTGCAACCCCCCTCCCCCCCCCCCACCACCTCCACTCTGCGTTTCTCTAAGCCCCCTCCATCCATCCCAAATCCCTTCCTATCAGCCAATTTAAACAAGCTTGGTCCAGAGAGAGAGAGAGAGAGAGAGAGAGAGAGAGAGATGCTCCGTCCTAAGCTCTTTTTAAAAACAGTAAAAGGAGCGAGGGGAGGAATAACAGAGTGGTAAAGAGGTTTAGGACGATTTGGCAGCCAAAAGCCGGGTCGTACTACCCCAGGTCTTCCCCTGCTCCGCTGACAGAGGCTAAGAAAGCAGATCCCCCCCAAACCTCCCAAAAGATAATAGCCACAGAGAGGAAGAGAAAGAGAGTTTTTCATATTGAAACCCCTCCGTTTTTTGTTTTTTTTCTAATCTGGTCTCCGATGAAGTTTCATTGTTTCTCATGTGAAGCCAGTGACAGCTTAGCTGAGATGGAGTCGGGGAGGCATTGTAGCGCGGGCGTTCTCCCGTTTGGCTCGCTGAGAAAAGAGCAGAGGGGGGGGGCACAATGGAGGGTTTTTTGGGGGGCTCCCCCCCCCCCCACATCCGACTCTGTGCTCGGAGAAGTGAAGAGAGAGAGAGAGACGGGAATCTGGGAAGCATCCCAACGTTCCTCTGATGGCTGCTGGCCTCTCCCACTCGTCACGTACTCCTCTGTCAGTGGAGGAAGGAGAACGGAGGCCATTTTTTATTCTCGCTTAGCGGAGGCCGAAGTTAATGCGATGCTTGTTCAAGAGCCTTTTAAATTAATTTTATGTGACCTGAAGCCCAAACAGACGCACTAATGTTACACCAACGTATCACAAGTACGAGGTACGATAGATAAAGACCAGGTGGTGGAGGTGGAGGTGAGGATTATGCCTCACACTACCTAAAACAACGTATCCTGGTATCTTATGAAACAGTTACGCCTCATGTTTCATGCGTTTTCTTACTAAAGTCCAGCAACATGTGTCATCTCCTGCTCGTTACATGCAGACAGTCTTTTCAAAATAAAGTTCTGTCTTCACAGAAAACAACTGAGTTAGGTTTAGGCAACAAGAATACTTAGTTAGTGGCGCTGCTCAAGTACTGTAGCTACAAGACAAATACATTGACGATGACTTCTTGTTTCACACGCGGCACTAACAGCGGACTTCTGTGGAGGAAATGATGCATTGTGGGTCTTGACTGACGTGCTTACCTTTCACTTTTACTTAAAGGGAAACTTCTTTTTTTCCTTTGGTTTTGAGAAATTGCAGGAAATGAAGTAAAAACTGAGGGAGGTAGATTGAGGGAAAGTTAGTGGATCAAAAGAGTTAGACAACATTTCTGTGCTGTGTTTCATGGATGTATTTTAACTCTTTGTTCCTCAGTGCTGATGGGAGAGCCAATCAGAGGAGACCACAGGCAGAGAGCGGTCATGTGACTGTGAGCGCAGACGTGTTCAGGACGCTGAGACAAACAGGTCTGTCTGTCTGTCTGTCTGTCTGTCTGTCTGTCTGTCTGTTGCAGCTTGAGATCTGATTAACAAGAGAAATGTTTGTTCATGAAGTATAAATATTGAGCTGAAACATCAGCTGTCACGTTGATTAGTGAGTTTGTTTACGAGCCTTTTGTGGCTCCAGAGGGAAGTCTGATAAACATGTCCTCGAGTGATGTCACTTGAGTCAGTTGGGTCTAAAAACTACAAGTTTGAAAATGAAAAAACTTTGATCTTTGTGAGACAAATTTACGACAAACCGCTGCTGCCACACCCTCTTTAAAGCGTTACATTGAATTACGGAAACATCGACACTTTATTTCCTGATGACTTTAAACAACATCGCTCTTAATAACAACGAGTCATCAGCAACAGCTGAGGGTGAGAGTCAGCCCGTTAAATGAAACCTCATCACGTTCAACACGTCGGTTTCAGGGCCACGTCTTTAAAACTCTCAACGTAGACCGAGTGCCCTCCTCTCCTCAGTCTCACACGTCTGACACGACTAACTGGTCATTTAGAAAAAACCTCCTCTTCTTCACTTCCTCATCTCCTCCTCCTCTTCTTCACTTCCTCATCTCCTCCTTCCCGCTCTCTCTCCATTTTTAATAATTCCATTTTTCCGGGTGATTAGCTAATTGTCTCGCTATCAAAATCTCTCCGTCATTTGATAATCCGGACTGTAGGCTATTGGAAGGTAATCTGCATCAGCGTTTAGAATATGTGTATGAGGCACGCCGGGGTTTTAATGTCAATCATCACCTCATTAACACAAGGCTCAGAGCGGGAGAGATCGCTGTGAGTGACAACGGTTTATGTTCGTTAAGAACGTAAACCGTTGTTTAAAAAAAAAAAAAAGGAGACACGTCCGACCTACTGAGTGAGCATGTAACCTGTTCAGACATTCAGCTGTGCGTGTGTGTGTGCGTGTGTGTGTGCGCGCTGCAGGGCTGCTGTGTGTGTGATTATGCATGTCTAATGTTTTGGTTGTCGTACTTGTTTAAAGTGTCACGGCTGGTGTGCGACGGGAAACGTCTGACATCCTTCAACATCTTGTCGTTTTCATTTTGTTCTGCAGGAAGCAGCGACGCTGACGGAGACGTCGGGAATGTGAGTCGATTGACCAGAACTTCATTTATAAAGTCACAAGGCTGTGAAAAGTATTATGGAATCATAACATAGTATGTTGTGTAATGTCAGTCTACTACAGTACAGTAGTTCCCAACAATAAAATATTGCGCCACACAAAATTACGTATATGTTAACACTTTACTTTTACATCACCTCCTTCGTCTTTAAGCACAAAATATACATTTATAATGTAGTTATAAGCAAATATAACAGCGCCTTTAGGTGTTTATTACTATGGTGTTTAACGGCTTTAATCTTCTATCATAATATTGTTAATTTCACATCTCGATAACACTATATATCACAATTTAGCATGTTTTTCTGGTAGTTTAATACATAGTTTATATGAAATACCCACATGGTAAAGCCTAGCTTTGTGTAATGCTGTGTGAATTAAATACTTGATAAATGAAAAGTACTTTTCTTATTTAATTAAGAACTTTAGTGTTGGACTGTACGACATTATATCAAGGGGTGTTTCTATTATTTTGTCCTCCTTATTTACAGACATGAGTGGGTCATAAAATCAGAAACAACTCTCAATATAAAGTAGTAAAGTACATCACCATCACCACTATGACCTGAAACATATTGTTGTATTTGAGGATCGTCGGTAGTGTGTGTGGAAATAATGGACATGAAGGAGCTAAACAACGACGACAAACATAAACAATTTGACTAGTTTTATCACTTTCTGTCCTCTGCAGACAATATGTGAGGAAAACTATCATGTTTTTGTCAAACAACATGCTATACCGTGACTTTGTTCGACATGCTATACCGTGACTTTGTTCGACATGCTATACCGTGACTTTGTTCGACATGCTATACTGACTTTTTTTTAAACTTCGTACTAAATTTAATTTTACTTAAAGAATGAATGGGGCATAAGGCTTCAAGACTTAAACATCGGACCCTAATGTTAACATTCTGTCTTTCCTGTCGGTCAGATGTGTGACTGTAGAATAAAAAGGACAGAGTAGCACGGTACAGATTCAGATCAACAGGTGAATTCGGAGTTCTCGGTGCACTTAACGGTAAAATGATCCGTGAAGCACAAGTTCAGATCACAAGAGCCGAACACGTGCTGATAATCAGCTGTCTTCATATGTAAACACGGTTAATTCAGATTTATAAAACTAACTTTACTCTTTCTTTCTCTCTTTCTTTCTCTCTCAGGATGGTGGAGACCTCGGGTTGCTTCATGTCGTTCATCTAGGAATGGTTTGAAGAAACCAACTATATGCGGAGGACTCACCTGTAATAATACCTGGATAGAGGCTTGTACAGAACAGCAGTTGACTGATATCTGATAAAAGAGGAATACAATACATGAGTGTTTTACGTAAACACATTAGTTTTGTATTAGCACTTTTGTTAGTAAGTTGTACAATTTTAACTTTTAAAAAAAGGATCTGAACTGTGACATTTGGAGGTGAATTCAGGTTATTTTCTGTCTTAGTGATGTCTTCACCAAATGAACCTTGAAAGAGAAATGGTTACGCCTGAAAACGTTTTAAACCTTTTCATTAATCAGCCTGAAAAAATAAAAGACTTGTATTATACTTCCATCACCTCTGATATTGAATGTTGCAGGTTCGTCTGAGTCTGAGTCTGAGTGTGTGTGTGTGTGTGTGTGTGTGTGTGTGTGTGTGTGTGTGAGAGAGTGTCGGCCCAAGATTATGGGCCACAGTTTTATTCATGAACAGGAGCCAACCAGCGTCTTTAAAGCGTCGCGCGGAGCCCCTTTCCTGAACAGCAGCCATGTCCGTGTCAGAGCTGTCGGCGCGCGGCGCTCACCGACTAATCTGACAGCGCCGCGCGAGCCCTAATCCCTCACTGTATCGTAATCTATTTACTTTGCATTCTAAGAGGATTTCCACCCAAAAAAATAAAAATAAAAAAACAAGAAGCGATGTTGAGAAATGGACAGAAGATCAGCGAGGATGCTTTTCTGCTCTTTTTTTTTTTTTGTTAGCTTTAACAAATCATTGTATGTTTTTGGGGAGTCGATCCTCCGCGAGAGGGAGAGGTGAAAGGAATTACATTTGTGACTGATACTAATACTTCTCTTATGTAAACATCAGCTTGTTATATTTCCCCTCCGATGATACAGTCACACTGCAGAGGCCGCCGGAGATAAGTGGCATCTGTCGGTGCCTTCAGTGCGTCTCTTGACACGTGTTATAATTTAAAAACAAGGCCGCATTATCTGCTGATTGTCTGACTTGACAGCTCCAATAAAAAGCTGCAAAATTGCTTAACAGGCGAGCACGAGCTCCTCCCATCTCTCAGGAACCTTTTTGACATGCAAACAGTGAAATCTGCTCTTTCATAATACAACAAAGTACGAGACCTCTCCTCAGTTACCCTTTAAGCAATTATGTCAGCTTTGTAAAAATCATAAATAGTTATGCTTCATTTAAAATGTGGCCCCGCAGCTTTATTCTGCTCAAATCTTTGCCTTCCGAGATGACTCGCAGAGATAGGCTTATTAGTGGTATTAACATACTGCAGCGCGTGCTGGAGCTGTGAAACGGCCTCGTTAACATTTGGAAATGAGTCAAGCCTCCGGCACGTGCTATTATCCAGGTTATCTGTGTTTTTTAATTCTCTCCTCTGTACAGCAGCTGCGCAGTGATTCTGCGGAGGCCTCATCACAGCTAATGATGGCTCTGATTAGACTGATCAAGTCTCCCCTCAGGGAGGTGATCTATGTTTTATAGGTTTGTTTCACAAGATCCCCCAAAATATTATAGACGAAAATGTCAGGACAATTAAAGACGTCACAGAGACTAAATCACTCTCCACTGAGTGAAAAGATCTTATTCAGATTACAGAAGAGTCGAGTTTTCTTAGTTCTCAACTCAGTGAATGAGATCTACTTAATTATGGTGCAACATATCTGTATTGAATATCTGTTTGTGCCTGTGAGACTAAAAGGCCTCATAATGTGATAGTCTGTGATTAAAACGAGCTCAGATTGAGGTCGGAGAGACTCTGCAGAGATTAAAGTTTAGATAAATCTTCAACTTTTGGTCAAATGTCATCAATATAATGTTCTGTTGAGACCAGGAGACCCCGGAACCTTTTAACAGCTAAAACACTTAACGTTGCTGTTACTTTGCTTTTTTAATATGATTTTAATCTTAAATTTCAGAAATCTGCTAAAAAAATATCTAAAGGGGGATAAAATGGTCATTTTTTACGATTTTGACACAAAATATCTTTTCAGATTCCTTCAGAGGCAAATATCTGTGTTTTTTACGGGGTCAAATGTCAAGAATAAGGTTTAGATTTATATCAATAATAATGTGTATCGATACGTTTCGGGTGCTTCAGAGTTGCCAGTGGAGAGAATTGTCGGTTTAGAACAAACTAAAAGGAGGAAACGTGACCGACTGGTCAGACGGCGATCTGTTGACACACGGAGACGACGTCGGTGGGAAACACTGAAGCCTGCAGGCCCAACAAGCCTCCATTGAGCTTTCCCAAGGGCTTCAGGGGAAAAAGACAAGTTGTGACTCGGGACGAGGGTTGAATGCTGCCGCATCGTTTCCAGATGAGATAACACGAGTCCTCCTTTAAATGCCTCTCTGCTCCGGCCCTACTTTCTCTGACGCAACCGGTTCAGGATATGAAGGAAGTCGAGAAGACCGAAGAAGAAGAACTGCTTCCACTGGTCAACTCTTGTCTGGTTTCCCATCAACTACTTCAAAAGAGAAGGAAATCCTTCAATTTACTGATCGATAATGACGTCAGCTGTACTTTGTGTTCAGTGCTAATTAGCATGCTAACAGGCTAAACAATGCACCAGCTCAACTTTAAACATTACGTTGTCATTGAGGCTGAAACCTAATCAATCATTCGGCCCATTTAAGATGCCAATCACAACATTTCAGATTTCCAAGATCTAATCAAATGTCTTGTTTTATCCAAATCCACAAAAAATATTCAATTTACTATAATGTTCAAATGAGAACAAGCATTTTCACATTTGATTTTTTTACTTAAAAATAAATCAAATTTGATTGGGAGCATTTTGATTGCCTCTCAATGGCTCTCAACATGGCGACGACTGAGTTGGTGGCTCATAGCTAATTATGCTAACAGCGCTAACGGAGCGATCTAGGTTTAAGGAAAAGATGGTGAAATATGTAGTTATGTTTAAGAAAAGATCGTGAAATAGTTAGTTAGGTTTAGGAAAACATAGTCGTTTGAGTTTAAATAACTACATAAGTACCGTTACATCCGTAAGTTATGTGAGAAATAATCAACGTTGGCTTCTCGTTTCACACGGGGAACAAACAGTGGTCCTCTGGCTGAAAGGTGTTTTTGTTAAATTTGACATCTATTTCCTAAAGCTTTTAGAAGAACCTCCCAAAACCACTTGAAGTCAGGTGACCAAAGGACTAAATCCTCCTGCAATTCCTCTCCTGTGGAGGGAGGAGTTTCCCTCCAGAAGATAAATGAAAGAGGCTCGACGTTGTCCCGACTGTGTCCAACTTAAATCTAAAGTATGTTAAACCCACCGGGAATCTCACCAACGCTCTCAGTGCCTCGTGTCGGGATGACTAAGCTGCTTTCCACCTGGACTCCTCACAGGAACCACCGGGACTCTCACCTTCTGTGAGTTTGGACGGCGGATTCAAGGTGTCTTTATTTACCTGCATGTCAAACCAGGAGACGAGAAAATCCACTGCAGCTATACCGGCTTCACGTTGCCCAGACTTGACGTTAAACAAAACAAAATAAACCCTTTTTTTCTGACAGAGAAACCGGAGACGGAGGCCTTAGACTCCGCCCACATCAGGTGTACAGTTGACCCCTGATTAACCTCCCAGGTAAACACAATCCTCCTCTGTATCACCTCTCACTACTCGGCCTATGAACACACGGCGAAGCCAAAGTCTGGCGACAGTCGACAGCCAATCAGAGACCGGTTTTGTTGTTTTTCTCCTTCCTGTCCTGCATGGAAACAGAAGAAAACAGTCCCAGCATGCCGAGCTGCTATCAGAACATCTGCTGGTCCTTCCGACCTCAACTTTATCGAGGCCTCACAAACCACACACACACACGCGCACGCACACACACACACACACACACAGGCTGACAACGGGCGACGCGGTGCGATCGATCGGCCTACTGAACGCGCGCGCGCGCGCGCACGCGCACACACACACACACACACACACACACACACACAGTGATGAACTGGTCCAATAACCTGCGTACACTAAAGAACTGATGACATGTCATTTTTTGGGTGAGAAACTATTTAAAATATATTTGACCTCAAAATGAAACTGGTAGAACTCTGTGTTCATCTAAAATCTTCTCAAAGAACTCCAAGAATTTGCATCTCTAAAAATACGCAAAGGTGTTAAACAAAGAGAGGAACTATTTGATTATAGATTATGAGATGATATCGTTTGTATTCGTCTTTTTCTACTTTTGTTTGTCGGACGAGGAAACGTAGAAAAATCTGATGAATGTTACATTTAAAGAAAGTTTAGGAGAAAACAAACTGATTTGTTCTTTAGTTGATAAAAAAGTTTATTATAATCTGGAGAGAAGGTTGATGATTATTTCTAAGATGTTTTTATATTTGAATACATTGAAGTGCGACTTGTCCTGAAAGGTAAATCCACCTGATGTGTGTTTGAGTCGTTTACAGTGAACCAACACATCTGCACTGTAACAATTCAACATTAATCTCTTAATGATTCTAGTTTAAACTACTGTCTCCACATAGACATAAAAAAGCATCAAGTAGAAGAAGAAAATACATTTTAAGTGTTGGTGGTTTTCTTCTATAAACTTAAACTAATTAACATGTTTGCATCTTTCTGCATTTTAAAGCATCTCAGTTTGACTTTAAGTGAAAAATATTCTCTATGTTTTTGTCTCTAAAACAGTAAATTCAACCAGCAGCTGAAAACAGAAGTGAACTGAAGTGAGAATGAAACAGTCTCTCTCTCGTTTAATGACAAACGCTTTAAATACAAGAAACAGTTTCTGCACAAACAGCTGCAGGAACTCCAGAGAATGAAATGAAACGAGTCGCTCATGCGTTCAAAGCCATTTGAAATATAATTTTCTCTTTTTTTTCAAACATCACGTGACACTGTTTTACTTTTAGCTTCATTTAGCAGCTGGTAAACAATAATCATATAAGTTATATTTCATGTTTTATTCTACTTGTATTAACATTTTGTTGTTTATTTATTTATTGGATGCTGCAGAGAAACTTCTCCTGCTCGTTGCGCCATCTCGGCCCTCAGCTGCTCTCCTTCAGAGGACACATTCAATAATAAACATTCAATAATAAACATTCAATACGTTTCCACCGTTTGAAGGTGAGCAGCTGTCTCGTGTCTCTCTCTCAAACCCTCTTTGAATAAAAAAAAAAACACAAGATTTGGTCGCGAATGTTTGTTTGATGCAAATCCGAACAAATCCGCCGCTGTTCGTGGACACTCGCTGCGCTGTTTGCGCGTCTTGGCGCAAACATGTTTAACGTTCTGATCGGCAGATATTTATTCAGCTGCGACCTTCATTTACATAAAGAGGGGGGGGGGGGGGGGGAGAGAAAAGAGAGAGAGACAGAGAGCTATTTTAAAATAATGATTGATGTCCAGTAGTTGCTTCTCTTTGTGTGTTAGTGGATATTTCGGGTTGTGACTGAGCTTTAATTGTGATAAACATCTTCACTTCATGATCTCGATTAATGGATTTATTGTTTTAATAAATGTGTCAAACTAAGCTTTTAATAAAAGTAATCGATAGTTACAGCCCTCAAACATCCTCGTGACTGGACACTAAAAAGTTAAATTAATTAAAAAGTTCATAATTAACACAAACGTTGCTGTTTTGGGGTTAAGTTATTCACACAAGGACGTTGATTGTTTTAAATATTGGGGGAAATTAATTTGCATGAAGCGATGTTTTCCTCCAGAAACAACCTCGCCAGAGAACTGACGCGATGTTTTCTTTTAGTGACCCCCCCCCCCCCTCCTCCTCTTTTATAATGCGTGTATGCCTGCAAGCATCACACACACACGCGCGCGCACCTGACCCCCTAACCTGCCCCACCTTCGCAATTACGCATCAGAGGCGGTTAGAATTCCTGCAGGTTATTTTGGAGAAAACCAACTGAGGGCGCGGGAGTAATTATCACGCGCTGCATTCAATTACGCCTCGATCAAATGTCTCGCGGCTCAATATTTAGGGCCTTTTTTTAACGCTGCAGTTTAAAAAAAAAAGAAAAGAGAAACAGACACTTGGTCTCCCTGAAGCGAGGGGAGACGTTCGTGTTTCAATTTAAGACAGAGAGGATTAAGACACGGGGATGCGCGAGGCCCCTCGTATTAATTATGGACTCATTTGCATTTACCCCGTTATAATTAGGAGGAAATACAAATAAATCAACAAGCTTTTAAATAAAAGTGTGACTAATTCAAAACGAGAGAAAACAGGAATCTTCTTATGTTCTGGAATAAAATAAAGTAAAACTTGACTCGTTGTTGGACGGAAGTGAGACAGAATCCAGTGCGGAGGACCGAGATGACTGAACGGATCTTTATTGGATGAACATGTATGTGAGGGTGGTTTCTCCTTAAAGATACATTCAACATCTTACTGTCATTTCTGGAGATATTAATCCACATTTTTTTCCTCTCCAGAAAAAATAAAAACGCTCTGACTCCAAATATCAAGTCAAGTGCTGCGGTTTCAAACATGTCCAATGAGAGGAGGCCAGCTTTGAGAATGTATAGAGGTTAGAATAATAATAATAATAATAATATTAATAATAATAATATCTGGAAAACAAACTGGACAAACGTCCAGAAGAGTTCTGCATCTATGTTTTAGAGTTTTTCCCCTCAAGACATTTCAAATTGTAAAACATTTATTTTTTCTGAGTGAAACATATAAAAGCTGAACTTTATGGCCAATTTGTTCTCTTTGGAAAGATTTACATACACGTTGTTTTTTTTCTTCTTTTGTTTTTTTTTCTCCCAAAGTGGTAATAAACAATTTTTCAAATTCGGAAAAAAAAACAAAAAAACCCACCAACTAAAACATGGTCAATGTAACTGACCCAAATACATATTTACATATTTCAGCTCCTCGACGTCGCTGACTAAAAATCTCTGTCATCCTAAAATAACCAATTTGAGAAATAAAAACTATACAGGGTTTGATTTGGGGGTCCGGAGGTAAAGAGGTGCAGCAGAGGGAGCGTATTCCTCCAGAGAGCTTCGTTAAAAACTCGTTCATCGTCAGGAAGCTGCTCCGGATGTTCTCTCCTCTCAGAACTTCATCTGTTTCTCTTCTTCTGTTTTTGTTAAATATGTTTTTTAAAAGACGTGGAGGACGAGAGAGGGAGGAAAAAAACAAAGTCCGATTGCTGATCTTGTGGTTCATAAACTCTTTTTGCCTTTTGAAAAAACAAGCAATATGCTAATGTGGGGAATGAAAGAAGAAGAAGAGGGGGAGCCGGCGAGCAGGGAGAAGGGGTGGGGGGATAAAAAGCTTGATCACAAGACCTGGAACCTCCAGGAGGCCTGGTCTTTGTAGTCCAAGCAGTCTGTGGTGTTAAAGTTGAGCTTCCACGAGGAGGCTGCAGTCTGCTCTTTGTAATCCAGGCAGTCGGAGGAGTTGAAGGCCAGGCCGGAGCCGCCGTAGGCCTGGTGGTGGTGGTGGTGGTGGTGGCCCGACGACTGGCCGATGTGGTGGTGCGGGTGGCCCGACATGGAGGAGGCCGCCATGGGGCTGAGCTGGTGGGGGTGGTGGTGGGAGTGCATGGGGGCCAGGTAGGAGCTGCAGTCCACGCCGCTGAAGTAGGAGCCGGACGGTGTCGGGTAGCTCTGGCCGTAGCCCGGCGTCTGGTTGTAGGACATCGGGTAGGAGGTGGCGGCGGCGGCGGAGCCCGCCATCGAACGCTGCATACAGGAGGCGTTGGAGGCGGGTCCGGGCTCCGGGAGCGGGGCCACAGCGGTAACGGGTGCGTTTCCGGGGGAGATGGCGGGGCTCCAGATGGAGGAGATGGTGCCAATGGAGGTAGAGGTGCTGCTGAGTGCCGCCGCCGCTGCCGGGCCCGTGTGATTGGCGGAGGAGGATGAGGACGAGGAGGAACCGGTGCTGGAGACGGCCGGCGGCGTGAACTGACCGCTGCTCTCGGAGCCCGTGCTCTCCCGGGCCGGAGACGACTTCTTCTTGGGCGGCCGGGCTTTGGCGCTGTTGCCGCTCTGCTGCTGCTGCTGGCGACACTTGGCCCTCCGGTTCTTGAACCACACCTAGAACCCATGAGAGCACACAAACAACCTCAGCATTTCATTTAAAAGAAGAAGAAGATACTACCAGGCCACGCTGGGAGTACATTATGGAGGAAAATTGAGGGGTTATTAGCCATCGAGGTTCATTTCCACCCCCGGCCCCCTTTGGCTCAGACCAACCATCACGGGGTCTAATTTCATAGCTGGTAGACGGCTGTAAGATAACAGGCTCTTGGGTTTCACCACACAGTGAGGTAACTCGAGAGGGCCGGATCATGTAGAGCATTTTGTTTCACACACGCATTCTGAGAATAACTGGCCTGCCTTGGTTTTCCCCCCGAAAGCCTTTGAAGAGTCGTATTTGTTCAACATGGTTGTACAGCAGCCAGTTGTTTGCAGAGTATTTGCTTGAATACTCTGAACATCCTCAGAGCAGATCCCATATTTCAGATCATATTACAGCCTTCAGTTAGGTTCCATCAAATAATTATGAAATACTCGATTGAAAGTAAGCTTTTCTAATCGCTTTGTTTACATCAATGTGAACATTTAAATCTGGATCCATTCATTGAATCAAGAGGTTAAACAGTGATGTGAGTTAAACAGGAACAGAGAAAGAGGAGATTGTATAAATAACCACGACACTTGAAGGCAACCATCCCAGTTAAACTGCCTACAGTTACATAACCAGTATAAACAAACCAGTCTGTATGTTTTAATACCATTCAGAGTGGCAGCATTACGTTAGCAGCTCTAAAATCATCACATTGTTTTCCTCATACATTTGTTATATAATCATCCTGTTATATTACACAATAAAGTACCCTTTAGTCACATTTATTGGTATAAATACCATAAAAATATTGATCCTGATCTGATTTATCGATGATAGCTAACAGTTAGCAAGCTAGCATTAAGTTAGCCGTTAATTAGCACATGATGGTCAATTTAAAAACATTTAACTGTGTGTTTAAAACTAATTACTGCGCTAAGAGAGTAAACACATAAATAACTCTTGAACTGTCCCACTTTTAATTAATCACGAATAATTGATTTTGAGCAACACAAGCTGCTCAGTTTAAAGCCTCTGTTTGGTGACATTAAGTGTTTCTGTATTATAATGACCTGGTGACACGGTGGTAATGTAATAGTGAGTCTTTGTAGAATAATAACCCGTTTAAATATTACCTAATAACATAATTTATCGTCATAAGTTAATATCTATTCCAGAGTTAACCCTGAGGCCACGTGCGTTTGTGGGATGTTTTTTTCCACATGGAGGTTTCGGCGGGAGTTTTTTTTAAACGCGTCACTTCTCACCTGCACTCTGGACTCCGGCAGGTTGATCTTCAGAGCGACCTCCTCGCGCATGAAGATGTCCGGGTACCGGGTCTTACCGAACAGAGACTCCAGGATGTCGAGCTGAGAGCGGGTGAAGGTGGTCCGCTCCCGGCGCTGCTTCCTGGGAGTGGCTAAAAATAATAGATACAAATAAAACAACGTTAATAAAACCACCTCAAAAACACGCAGGACTTTAACATTAATTCGACTTTGTCGTCATTATTAAGCGAGAAAAAGTACATTTTATTTCTGCTATAGTTTCTTTACTGTAGAGACAATTTAAACCTTTATTTTTAAATTGATAGAGAGAATGAACTTAAAGCATATTTAATATTTCCTTTTAATTAAACTGCTCCCTAATGCCAGTAGAAGATAAACAGTTTAATCACTTAATGTGAAGACTAGAGTAATTACTTTATAGCTATAATACCAAATTATAATTCATAGAAAAATATACATTTATTATTTTACATGGTTGTTTGTTTCCTTTCTGTAAACTTTTTTAAAACACATCCAAACATTATTATTATTATCATTACACAGAACCACAATAATATGTTATTATAATATGAATAATAGTTATTAACAATAACAACAAAGTCCTTATTATTATTATTATTGTTATTATTGTTATTAGAGGCCTAACAGCCAAACATATTATTAATTTGTAGATATTTTAGTAATGTTCTTCATGATATCTGGAGCTCTTACTGGTCCAAACTGGGAGCATTCACGTGTAAAATGTGTGTTAACGTGTGTGTGTGTGTGTGCGCGCGCGCGTCTCCTACATGGGTAGCCCACTGAGGGGTGCAGCAGGTCCATGGCAGCGCCGCTGAGCCCCAGGCCGTTGACGCCGTAGGGGGGCTGTTTGAGGTAGGACATCATGCTACAGGCGGTCACTGCTCCACCCAGCTCAGGCCAGTGGTTCGGTTTCCCCCGATGCTGCAGCTTGACGGGACAGGGGGCCGATCCTAGTCACTGCACACGGGGGGCGGGGGTATTACCAACGATTCAGGAAGAAAACATAAAACACATATTTCATCCTAAATGCTCAGCGGGATATTTAGAAATAACTCCAACATGTTAATGTTATACCATGAATTACAAATATCTCTCATAGTTTTATGTTCGGCGGGTGAACCAGTGAGTCAAACTGGGACTTTACGCAGGAAACCACTGAAGCATCGTTCGGGTTGACTCTCATAAAGCCCCCATAGATTACATTATTATTATTTATTAGGATATGAACGCATAATTATAGCGGAAGATAAACTGATGGTTCAGGAGCGGAGACGAACATTAAATCCTTTCAGGAATATTGGATTTACTTAGAAAAACACGGAGGAAAATGAAACAACGTTAATAACAGATTAAACTCACGTGTTCAGCTTTAATTTAAATCTTCTGATGAGATGAAAACTGAGTGAAACTGATGAAAGTTAACGCGAGTTTTCTGTCAATAAATCATTGCGTTGTAGAAAACATTGAATGTTTATCTACATTAATGTTTGATTGACCAGCGCTCCTCCTCCTAAAGAATATTACGGGTTTATCTGTAATCATACATTTCCCTATGTTGTAAAAAATTAACTATTTTACATAATTTAAATCCTTAAACCTAAATAGTTTATTTGGCCTCCATTATGTAATGCATCATGTCAGTGTGATCTTAAACAATGAAATATTTGTGTCGCTTTAGTCAGAAAGCAAAATGCTGAAAGGAGCTCACGTGTATAAATTAAATTAGCTCCTAAAAAACGCAGAATTATTTATTGTTCCGTCACTTTTTTTGCTGCATTTGTGTTTGAATTAGTTTTTAGTCTTATGAGTAAAATGTGTGTTTAGTGTGTGTGTGTGTGTAGGCCTGCACTCACACACTCACGCGCGTATAAAGATGGATTATGGATGCGGTTCTATAATCTATATAAATCACAGCTGTGTTTGTCTGAAGTCGCTCGTTGTGTTTGTTTCGGGTCGTCACACTTTGCGTGTATTGTGAGCAGCACGAGGCTCCTGTGGATCTCACGTCAACAGAATAAAATCACCTGAGATCTGCACGAGGACTTCAGTTCACTCGTTGGTAAGAATTAACTTTAGTCTCGCTTGTATTCAGTCAGCTCCCTCCTTTATTGGGACGTTCAGGGGAACAGAACCAAACTCCAAAAAGAGAAATTGTTTCTTCACGTCACGATTAAAAATCATATTTTCTGTGAAGCACAAATATTGTTGTCATCCATGTCCGTGCTTTTAAAATGCATGTTTATTCTGTGGTTATATATTATAAAGGCCTACTTTTTACTTAAGCTGGTTTGTGTTTCTCAGTAAATATGACTGATTTATACTTATTTTAGGAACAAATAACATTTCCTCAGTTTACTGCAGAAAATAAGAATATTTTATCTGAATCCACTAATTCAACATTTATCTTCACCTTAAATATGAAGCTGCATCCACATTCAGAAACACTGATCCTCCTCATGGAGCTTTAAGAGAAACTGATCACAGTTTGATTTGTTTAATTTCTGAGGAATAAAACAAGTTTAAAGCGCGTGCATTAACGGCGTGGCTGTGAAGAAGATATTTATTTTAACAATGAGCTCGTAACTGACCACAAACAACCAAACGTGTATCCAGCAGCTTCTAACCCTCAGCAGGGCCGCAGAGAAGGCGACATCTCGGTGCAAATGAACTCAATTAGAATTTAGATTAGACCTCCGGGGAGAGAGCGTTTCAGAGGAGCTCTTATCAGCTAAATAAATTAACAAAAACCAAAAACACGCCTCTCCAATTATCTACTAAGTGGTTCAAACGCTTTAATGGCCAATTGCTCTCAAATAAAAAACTCGCAGGAACGAACTGGAATGGAAATATTAAAATGATCTACTCCGGAGGAAGTTGACTTAATTTACCCGGTTCATGTCGGAGTCCTCCGCGGCGCGGATTAATTGATATCTCCGCTAAATAAACGTGCAGAGGTGCAAATTGAAAACCTTCGCGGCAGACAGAGTTTAACGTTAAAATACGTTAACGTTAATTACTTTTTACACTTCAGCCGCTTCTGTTAATGACGAATAGTATTGTGAGTAAAATGCGCACAAACGTAACAAAACAACCAACTTTAAATGCGTGAAACTGGAGAAACCGTACCTGGTTTATTTCCGCCTCTTCTCTTCTCCCGAGCTCTTCGGGCCACGACACGCGAGCAGCAGTAAAGTATCCAGCAGTGGGAAGTCTGCAGGGCACAAAACTCAGACGACGGCCGACTTGCTCAAAAACAAACAACAGTGTGCAAACGGAGCGGCATCGCGGAGAAAAACACGCAGTTTATCAGCGCGCGGGGCGTCACCGCGTCCTCGGTGCGGTTCCGGGTGTTTCTCTCTTCTTTTATTTTTATTGCAGCCAAATAAATCAAACTCATTTGCTTTCAGGGGGCTTGTCGTTGTCTGTCAGAGTGTTAAGGTGATTTCTAGGAGACGGATGGAGATTGATCACCTTCTCTCCGCCCTGCGCCTCTATGAGCGGAGGACACCTGCGGATCCGCCTCCTGCAGCCAATCGGCGCGCGTCCCCGCTCTGACGGACGGCGGGGGCGGCCTATAGGGCGCCGCGGTGGCAGCCGGGAGAGCCCACTCCCACTTACCCTCTCCCCCTCCTCCTCTCTCGGTCCCGGTCCCGAGACCAGACCAACCAAAGAGAGGTTTGTAAAAAGATGGAAATGTTTCACAGGCCTGCAGGAGAAACGGCGTCTGCGCTCTGCGTGTGCGCCAAAGCGCGTACAAGAAGAAACCAAATTTAAGAAGATATTTTACAGAAACATTTTCAAATTTTATTTTTTTTTGCACGCGGATGCAATGGCAGCATCTAGTCTTGTCAAAGAACTAAAGCGGTGTACTTTCCCACCATTTAA
Source organism: Anarhichas minor (assembly GCF_050575085.1). NCBI lineage: Eukaryota > Metazoa > Chordata > Actinopteri > Perciformes > Anarhichadidae > Anarhichas > Anarhichas minor. Next base: position 2,473,661 of record NW_027466475.1, on the reverse strand, counting down.
AACGTATTTACTTTAAAGAAACGACCTGTATTCTTGCTGCCTGTCGTTTCATTTCCTCAGAAACATCAAATCAGTCAAAGGACAAAAAAATACACGATTGTGAATGTTTCAAGAGGAATAAATTAAAGTAGAAACGGTTGTTTTAAGGGTGTAAAGGTTTAAACGGGTGCTTAGTTTGACAGAAAGCTGCATTTTAGTTTAATCAACAGCAGAAAACAGATTTCATGTAATGCAGAGAATCCTCAGCTTCCTATTAATGCTGTTTATTTTTTTACTGTTTATTCCTCCGTGATGAGAAAATAAGTTAAATTTATCCATTTCGATTTTATTGTGATACACCCCCTCCTCTCTCTCTCTCCCCCCCCCCCCCCCCCCCCCCCCACACACACCAGTCCTCATGAATATTAATGAGGTCTAATCCCCATTTAGAATTACATTTGAGGATGGTTGACGTAAAGTTTAATAGGGATAGACCTCAAACTCACTGCGGAGGAAAACGAAGAAGAAAAATCAGCAGCAGAAGCTGCGGTCACTGAATCACATCCTGCACTTTATACGCCGATGGTTCTTCTTTTTTAAATGTGTTTTTTAACCCATCACACAGAAAACAAAGTGAGGGTCGCAGCTCAGCTCGGTTATCCTTTGTGGATCTCTGCAGAAAAAAACACATCAGCTTCTGTAAATGAGGCCTGAGCTGAAAGCGAGCTAATGTTCAGAGAGAGAAGCTGCAGGGATGGAAATGACATTTTACATGCGTGTGTGTGTGAGGAAGAGGAGGATCAAAGTGGAGGCCTTAAAAGACATCGACGAGAGCACTTTGACAGAGAAACTTAGACACCAATAGTCGACCAACGTCATGTTGGAGGCCTGTAGTGATGCTCCTTATTGCAGGCAGGAACACGGAGGAGCATACGGGCACCTGAACGCACCTTAATATACACGAACATAGTCCATCCATGTCTTTTTAAGCACGGAGGCCAAAATCAAACGTACAAATCAGACCGATGGCGACAGTGAGTGTTTCCAAATCTACGAATGATGTGAGAACATGAACAGAGGTGACGTACTGAGAATAAATGTGTCGTAAAAGAACGGGTGTTTTGGGGAGGGGAGGGAGTGTTCATTTGGAGTTTGTGTTGCCCGGCTGCTGACTGGAGGTCAAACACTTTTACGCACCTTTTTTATATTTATTTATTTCCACATCTGAAGTCCGAGCAGTCAGAGGGCCCGTGGAGGGTCTGACCGAAATACCATCACCCTCCTCTCCTTTGCGCGCGCACACACACACACACACACACACACACACACACACACACACACACACACACACACACACACACACACACACACACACACACACACACACACACACACACACACACACACACACACACACACACACACACACACACAGGCTGTGTTAAATTATGCAAAAAGGCCATTCAACAAATATGGCCCTCACAACACAATGAGTCGGGTTATTCTGACATTTCCACTATTTCTTGTTTTTTCCCTCTCCTCTCTCGATGCGAGTAAGACCCCGAGATAAACCCCTGAACAAGTATCAAGTTATCAAGTTGCACCAACCTTTTGTAATAAGAGTATTTTGTCTAATCCCAAATTGCAGTTGAATTTTTCTTAATGCTGAGCTGGTAAAGCCTGGGATTAGGCGGAGAGGAGAGGAGGGGGAAAAGTTTTGTCCCTTCAGCCGGCAGGATTGGAAGCGGGGATCTGCGGGGCTGTTGTCGGTGCTTATTAAAACGATGATGCATACAACACAGCGCTGTATAGGAGCCCGGGCACCGCACGCGGAGACCCGGGCTCCCTCAGGTGCAGTTTCTTTTTTTTTTTTTGGGACGAAAAAGGAAGTTACCGCGGAGGCCGAGCGGCGCTCAGCACCTGTGAGGTGAGGCCAGGAGACATCAAAGCTCAGGAGATAATCCATTCGGCTGAAGGATCCTCAGCTGCGCGGAGGCGCCGCCGCCTTTTACGCAGCGCGTCGCTCTTATTCACTGAAAAATAGGGAAATGACTCAAAATTTCTTTTTTTTTTCACTCCTTCTGCTTCAACGGGAACATTAAAGACACCCAAGTGACTCTGCGGAGGTAAGACGGGACATTTTGCTCTTTATTCACTCCAGAAATAAACTACATCTTTAAATAAAAATAGATTTATCATTATAAAATAGTTAGTTTAATTACGACTTTAAGTAATTTTCTTTAGACGCGCAGTGGTTTAAGAGGAGGTTAATATAAAAATGGATTAAATAGTGATGTTAAGAGGAACAAACATCAAAACTTTAGGAGGTAAAGTTAATAAGTTTTGCGCATGAAAATTTAAAAAACAAATCAACAATCTTATTTAAACTATTTATATAACACGTTTAAATCCACGCAGAAGTGCCGGGTGCTGTGAATCATTTTAACTACACACACATACACACACTCACGCACACACTGCAGCCCTCTGACTGCACCGACGTCCTTTAGCCGTTTTGGGCTCTTTGCTTTTCTTCTCCAGATTACAGACCCGCGCGATAAAAACGCGCCATAATACGGAGTAAAAACAAAAAAAAGCACCTCGGGGGGACTGGGGGGGGGGGACGACGACGACGACGTAGAGTACACGTATACGGTCGGGGTCCCAAGCAGAGAAGAAAAGGAATCAGCAAATTAATTTTGAGAGTATGAGAAAGGCCGGGGAGGACGTCTGCTGTCACAACCTATTTCCCGGCTTTAATCGGGGATGCGAGGCTGCCTGCAGGGGACGGAGCGGAGGTTTTATTTCAGGGACATTTATTCTCTCTTTGTTTCAGTTTGACATTCATAAAAGTAGTGCGAGTGGGAAAGAAATAGGGGACATTTAAGGTGGTGGAATATTATTTTTCTACATCTAAAAAAATGACACTTTTTGTTTTATTTCCCTCTCCATCCCGCTCCTGGTTACGGGTGACCGAGCCTCTCCAGCTCGGCCCCCCGTCTCCAGCGCGCTCAGAAGCGGCCCGAAGAGAGAGAGAGAGAGAAAGAGAGAGAGAGAGAGAGAGAGAGAGAGAGAGAGGGGGAAGAAGAAAAAAAACATCTGCTCGGTACAAAGTGATTTCTCTAATCTTCCTCAGAGGAACCTGCTCAGCACCGACCTCAAACAAAACAAAAAAGAAACGCCAATTTTAATTTATAAACACGCACAAGTCGCGGGGGAATTGAACGGAGCGCCAATAATAAGCAGCGCTAAACAAGTGATAGGGCCACTTATGTGCAAAGGCGTGCGTGCATTTCATGTGCAAAAAAGAAAGAAAGGTAAAAGGTATTTGGATTTTAGATTTGCAACTATAATAATAAAATCCAGCGATGAAATATTAAAACTATTTAAAAACCTGCAGCTTTAAAAATAAATCCCGGGTTACAAACAGGCCACACGCGCCTATGTGGAGTATGAAATCATAAGGACTTTATTATTGAAGACTTGGGTTATGACACTGGAATAAATAAACAGATGTTCAACACGTAAAGGACAGCTGCACCAGATGTGGAGCTGTAAGCGATGCACGTGGAAAGCATATTTCTCTTCTTCCGAATACAATAAATACAAACCAAAAAGTTGTTGAGCAAAATGCACATGAGACGTGATGGTAGGTTCACTTACAAGCAGCTTAAAAAGGACAAACGGCAATAAATAATATATATAGATTTTTTTTTTGACTGCATGAATCCTGACAAAAAAAGAAAAAAAAGAGGATTTTTTGAAGTTATTAATCAGAGCAGTGATGAAAATATACAACATGAGATTTAATTTTTAAACATGTTCTTTCTTTTGGTAAACTGCTTTCAAGCCAAGACAATAAAAAAAGCAAGATTTATGAATGCGCCCCCCCCCCCCCCCCTTTAAGATATTTTACAAGTAAAAACACTGAAATTAAATAATTAAAAAGATACAGTCAAGTAACGAAGTAGCTTGAAAAGACTGATATCATAACGACTCTTTTTTCTTCTCCTTTTAACTGCAACGTCACCCCCCCACCCCATTAAACCCAGTTGTGCTGTACCTCAAACCCACTGGTCTCCACATTCAGACAGAGAGGGCTGTGCTGCATCACTTCATGCAAAAATATCACACGGGTTTATTGTAGCACTGCTCTCGTCTCACAGGTATTTATATTACAGACACGTACCGTAAAAGTAAAAGCAGGATAATAAAAATAAAAAACATTGTGTGTGAGTGGGTCAGTTTGAGTCAGTATAAAGTTGGTGCGAAGGCATCGCAGGGCCTCTTAAATCTGCCAGGTCTCTGCGGTTAATTTGACCAAAACAAAACAACTGGAATCGTGATTCAAACGTTTAGGAAATGATCATAATCATCATAATAATGAGATACATTTCTTTTATCGGCTACATTTGTTGGTTGTGTTTTTGTGTTTCTGAAGTGACAATCATTGAAGCACACACTTCTCCTCTTTCTTGGCCATCTTTCCTTTGTTCTGCTCCAGCGTCCTCTCCAGGTGCTCGTCCTCCTCCTCGGCCCTGAGGAGGGCAAAGGTGAAGAGGTCAGATGTGGTCGGATGGGGGAGAAAGCGGGGAGAAGGAGGAGGTGCACACGCACACACACACACACACACACACACACACACACACACACACAGGTAACACAGTCGGTGCCACTGTACCTGGCACCCTGTTGGCCAATCTGGAAGAGATCCCGCCTTAATGCAGGTGTGCCTCTGCCGCACGAACGCAACTACTGTTTAACTACGGTTTCTGGGGAACCTTCTGGAAATGTAAAGATAGGCAGCAGACGCTGTCTCGCTCCACTCCCCACAGGGGGTTCGTTGGATGTTAGAGTCGTACCGTGTCGGAGGATTGTGGGTAACTTACTGTTTCTCCTGGGCGTCCAGGTCTCTGACCAGCGCGTCCCGTTTGTTGACCAGTATGACCAGCTCATCCAGCAGCAGCTGCTCTCGTCTCTTCTGGGCCTCCGTCTTCTGCCAGTCTGCAACGACACCACGAGAGACACAGTAAACACTTTGTCACATGGATGAAGAGGTGAATTTGTTTGGAACTCGTGACCGATGAGTTCAAGATGAACGTAAAAGAACATTTCTACGAATCGTCACCTCGGGTCCTCCAGGAATAGAAACGTTCCTCCTGAGCTCCTCTACTCAAACAGTGTTTTTCTGGACGTGGCTTCACTTTGAAGGACTACAGAGCTTCAACGCTGACGATCTGCTTGGACACTTTGGTTATTAACCTGCTGGACTGTGGAGACCAGACCAGTTCCACGTGTGGACGAGTGTGTGATACCACGTGTAAACACACACCGGCAGGTTGTGTGTGTGTGTGTGTGTGTGTGTGTGTGTGTGTGTGTGCGCACAGTGAGGATGTGTTGACTCGAGCAAACACACTTTAAGGATATTGTTGTTTGCTTTGAGGAGTCTCGTTCTCATGGGAAAATGCTGCTCGTATTAGAGTCCTCCATCATCATTTAAAAAGCAGATGAATTAGGTTTCTGTTTAAAAATAATTTCTTTCTATTCATTTGTATTTTAGCCCAGTGAGTTTGAAAAGTTTTTGGGTCCATTTCTGAGGTTTAAGTTCAGTAAAAATCATCTTAAGATTGAAACTTTGTTTGTTTTTCATTTAGTTTAAGATTTAAACTCTTCATCTCTCACGGAAACATCTAAATAAATACAAACATCGAAAAGCCAAACAGCTAAACAAACAAACAAACAAACAAACAGGTGAGCCCCCCCGAGTCCCGTCTCCCTCAGTTCTCCGGGGTCTTTGCAGGAAGAGGCCCCACAGGGCCCCACAGGGTCCAGGTGGGACCCCGAACCAAATCCCCTCAGCCTCTCCCTGGAGGGGAGCGCTTCACTCCCCCTGGGGCTCAAATATCCGCCTGGCGCCCTTGGCTCCACATTCACCGAAACACCAGGGCGGCACTCCCCCCTTCCTCACCGCCAAACACCCCCCCCCCCCACACACACACACACACACATCACAACTACATCACAATTAGTCAGTTTGTTTACCTCCTTTCTGTTCACATTAAACAACAACACAGCATCTACTTAGCAAGAAAAACAAGACTTCCACATGAATTAGCGGCGGCACAAAAGAAACGTAGCGTAGCATCATTTTAAGTGTGAAACTGGAGCTACTCCTCAGCTCAGTGTGAGAATCGTTTATTATAATAATAAAAACACACACTTCATCCGAGAGGATTCAAACACAGCGGAGACAACTTATGAGAGCAACTTCTCCCCTCTATCAATATTTAACCGCCGATTGATTCGACAATAAAAGGAATGTTGTAAAATGTCACTCCCAAAATAAGTGTGGCTTTATTCAAAATAAATACCCCCCCTCCTCATTGAGTAAAATTGCAGCAGTGTGTGTGTGTGTGTGTCACGCTGGGCCCAGTGTGTTTGTCCTGAAAGGTCTGCTCTCTCTTCATTGGGCCCCGCTCGGCCCTTTGAAGTCGACCACAGAGCGAAATGAACACAGACCCAATATTTGGCTCTCTAGGTTCCTCTCTTCCTTTCCTCCCTCCTTTTTTTCCCCTTCTTCTCAGGGAAGCAAATTGACTCTCCTAATAAGCCTGAATATCTAAAGAGTGCTTTTGTTTCTCTTTTAAAGGTTAGTTTAAGGTGTGATGAGTCATCATCGTTAGACGATTGTGAGATAGGAATGTGAATCCATATCCGCCATAACTCCACTCTTTCCCACAATCCTCTCTTTCTCCACAAGGCCGGCCCACAAGTAAAAAAACAGAGGTATGTTAAAACAAAACCTTTCTTCTTGATCCTGCCCTCCTTCTCCTTCAGAGCACATCTCAGCCAAAAAGCCAAAGTCCTGCTGGAGGGGTGAGGGTTACGGGGGAGAGAGCTAAGCACACTGCTGTCAATCACACGTCGCAGAGTCCCGCCCCCCTCATTAGGAAGGTAAACAATAAAGAGAGCCGATGAGAGACGTGACCAGGCAACACCAGAGCAGGGCAGGCTGGGTAACCAGACACCCGGGAACAAACAAAACAGCCTGCAGCCACTCAGAGACCCTCCCTCCACCTAAGCCCCGCCTCCCCCATCAGAGAGAGAGAGAGAGAGCGAGCGAGCGAGAGAGACAGAGAGAGGACTCACATGGTGGGTGCGTATTCAGATAACCCTCGCCGTGCACGCCAACGGTAACCATGTGAGTCTGCACAAGGCACACAAGAATGCGCCGGTTCAAATCCCCATGAACACCCTGCCCCCCCCCAAACCTCCTCCACCCGGTTTCTCCAACGCTAAATTTATTCAAGAGAGCAAACTGGTCCAAAGCCCCTCTCTCTCTCCCCCCCTCTCTCTCTCTATCACACACACACACACACACACAAAGTACGACGACGTGACATCAGAGGATTTGACTTTCATAAAAACGTTCTCCGGACGTTTAGGACTGAAAACGTCTCTTTTCTCTCTCGCCCTCTCCGCCTCTTGTTCTTTGGGGGAAAAGGCCTCAAAAAGCTGGTTTTGGCCGACATCCAAGTGGAGTCAAGAGACAGAAAGTGTCACCAGAGGAGAAGAGACTCAAAACTCAACAGCAACCAGGAGATTTGATTCTCTGTGACGTCACGTAAAAACTATTTCCTCTGGATCTGATCTAATTGAGACTGATTATATATTTTTTTATCGAATTTTTCCGACTTACAAGTATCGTCTGTGCATCTAAACCCTGATCATCTTCCTCCTCTGAGCTCCTTTAGTGCCCAAAAACTATTAAAACGCATCAATGTTCCTTCATTTTGAGTTAATTCCACTTTCACCGTCCTGCTGCTGTAAATACTCAGAGCACCACATGTGCACCACAGAGGTCCGATGCTTTAGGAAATATCTTGAGACACGACTTTAAAGATTTACGTCTTCAGAAGCCAAAGAGACCGAAAGACTATTTTCATGGAATTAGTTGACAATAAGAAATATACAGAATGTCATCGACTTTACCGTCTAACCCCAGGACACTGAAGTTTAAAAGTCAACAACTTCAAATATTTCATAATGCAGCAAACAAATAGTTTCATTGTCCATTAATCTGTTTTCTCGATAAATCGATTAGTTGTTGGTCTATAAAATGAGACGATATTCAGTTTACTGTCACAGAGGAAAGAAACCACAAATATTCACAGTTAAGAAGCTGAAACCAGAGTTATGACCTTTGTTCCTAAAGGAATTACACAAACTGATTATCAAAAACAGCGGTTGATTCATTTTATAGTGGCTGCAGCTATAATCTTTAATGAGACACAAGTTAGTTCATGAGACACTTAAAGAACTGTATCTTCTCTCTTTGTGTCCCCTGAATGAAGCAGCACAAACACTGCTAAATAAATTATAAAATTTTCCTAAATTTCCCCCCAAAAAACTCCAACAACTCGTGGAACGAAGCTTCTTGTTATCAGCGGTTCCAGTCAACTAGCAACCCTGAAAGAGTTGGCGACATCATCAAAAGTCGCCCATGTGATAGGATTCCACAGTGCACCTAATCAATCAGGGTCTGTAGCGCGCCGCCCCGATGTGTTACAAAGCCCAAATAGATTTACAAATGGGAAGTGTGTGTGTGTGTGTGTGTGTCGGGGGTGTGGAGAGGGATAAGCTCCTGCATAGGATTACATATTGATTTTAAACATATAAAAAAGCTTATCATATCAAACCGTAACAGGGAAAACTCTGGGACCCGGCTATGCATAAATCCCTTTTAGATGGCGAGAGGGCGTCCACTTTAAAACACAAACACACGCGCACACACACAAACACACACACACAAACAGGCACTCGAAGGCAGTCAAGACACAGCTTTGCGTGCACACATAGGTGTGAATCGGTGAGCAGATAAAGAGGGCATAGTGGATCAATTTTGTGGCGGTGGAGATGAGAGTGTGGCATACAGATGGCATTTTTCCTGCCTGGCATCTCACCAAGGAGGTACAAGGGAGGCGGGTTATCACCGAGCTCGTAAACGACATCAACGCCCGGACCCCCCCCCCCCCCCCAATAACTGATTTATTCTGCAACAGCTGTGAAATCAAACTCAGAAAACCTTTTTTTTTTTTCTTTCACAATGTTTGAGAAACATCTTCTCTTTGTTTAATCCGGACTGTGAAGCTCAGAAGCTTTAATGATGTCGGCCACTAAGAGTCGTGACCGTTCTGTATTTATATTAATGGGGTTTTTGCAGGCGGCAACATCTGCAGAGTGAAGTCAATGTTCATGTGTTAAAGCTGCATTCTCTCAACTGACCATCAGGGGGCGACCCCCCCCCCCCCCCCCCCCTAGTTTCAAGTCTTCTTCAATACAGCATGATGTTCATTTAGTACATTATGGTCCATTTAGAGTCAAACAGACCATAATGCAGGGGATGCTTTAGGGCGGGGCTACACAGTGATTGACAGGTCTCTAACAGACGGCGTCTCTACGTCACTCCTCCTCAGTCCAGATATGGTCACTTCCTGTTCACTGGCTGCAAAAAAACAACATGGCGACGGCAAAATCGCTGAACTCGAGGCTTCATAACATCAGTCCACAATTCGATGTGTGACGTCACGATGACTACGTCCACTTCTTATACAGTCTGTGGGTTTTTAACTATTTCTGCATCTGCCTCTAAACCTCTATATCAGTTAAAGTCTCCATTGGAGTTGAAGCTGATTGTTGAGATCAGCAAAAGTAACTTTATAAGAATATTCTTTCCATTTAAATAATCATGAAATGTTAAACTCTCTGTGACTTCTATAGGTGATTGAAATAAGATCTTCTAAGTCATAAGAAAAGATACAAAACCTTTGAAGAATATCGTCTTCAGAGTTGATTTCAGAGGAATCCTCTCCTCCTGACTCCCTCTTTCCACCTCAAAGCACTTCCTCCCTCTCATGTGTCTGAGTGTCACGCAGCTCAAGTCAGCAATAAGAATGCAGAATGAAACGTCATGAGTCAAACTTTTTCTTCTTCTCTGTTGTTCTGGTCGGCAGCGTCAAACAGAGACCGGACCGAGCAGCTAAACCCAGCAGGCAGTAAACTTAATGTCTGCTGCTTTTAACTCTCATCACAATCTAAACTATCATGTTTATATACTATATTATTATACCGACTATTCTGTATGTCTGTGTTTACTCAATGCAACTGGACAGCTGACATCTTTTTATGCTAATATGCTCAGACAGAAGCTGTTAGCATTGTTAGCCAGTTAGCCGTAGCGCACATCGACCTGGAGTCTCCATCTCCTCTGATGGAGACTGAGAGGAGAGAGTCCGTTACAGGTGTATCTTTTTCTCAGCAGGTGTGTGTGTGTGTGTGTGTGTTAGTGTAGGTGTATCTTAGTGATGTGTGTGTGTGTGTGTTTTCTGACTCGCAGTGCATCTCTCTCTCTGTGTGTCATCGACTGGCCAACCAAATCAACAATTACTCGCACGCCGACCATCGCTCAATGGACCTGACCAAGCACCAAATAAGAGCTGGGGAGATGGGCGGCGAACACACACACACAAAAAGACAGACACACAGGTGGACACACAAACACACCTGAGAGATGTAAACACACAGATGCGGACAAACAGATCGTCTCTCTCTCTCTTACACACACACACACACACACACACACACACACACACACACACACACACACACACACACACACACACACACACACACACACACACACACACACACACACACACACACACACACACACACACACTCTTCCCAGCAGCTCAGAACTATCTGAGAGGTAGACCTGTGAATGTTAAGTGTCTCCCTTTAGGGGAGAAGAGAAGGCCGGCTGATAAGTTAGTCAGCAGCAAATCCAACAAGTCCTCATGAAGGCAGAGCGGAGCGAGGTGACACGACACACACCACATCTCTGCTCTCACACCTCCACACACTATATAAAAAAACATTGCACTTGCAGAAGCACCAAGAAACATACAGACACACACACACAATGACAAAAAAAAGACTTGCACACACACATTAGCTCAGGACAATAAACAAACAACACGCACACAAACATAGTGAAACTGACTGCGCCACACACACACACACACACACACACACACACACACACACACACACACACACACACACACACACACACACACACACACACACACACACACACACACACACACACACACACACACAC